>NC_031997.1:10012284-10102922 GCF_001879085.1 Nicotiana attenuata | reverse complement strand
GTGGGGGGGGGAGGGGCTGGAGTTTATTTGTATACATTGATACATTTTGGATATATTTGGACGGTAATAATTTGATGATTCTCTTTCTTTTCTTATTTGTAGTTATCTATCTTTAGTAGTTATTGTCCATTCGCTTCCTTATTTTTCCACTTTAGTTCTTGTTTTGTTGAGTAGCTTCTTTTTATGCTTTCGTAGATAATAAGCCTTTGGTTTTCTTAACGCCAAGGTTCTTTCCAAAGGTAGTTTTTGTGTGAACTGGGTGACTCATCCCAACGATGGATGGCGCGTCAACCTTCATAAGGGAATGAGTCCGTTTTTGTGTTTAGGTAATAATAATATCAGTAGTAAGGAATAAAAAGGCCTAATCAAGTATTCTCAAAAAAAGAGTTAATCATGTTTCATTTGGTAACATCACACTTACTATGTGCTTATGGTTAGGGTCAAGGTTATTGAAAGAAAATAGCTCTAGTTAGTGACTTTGAGACTCTTGAGTTGACTTTGGCAATCATCGAGTGGTCTATTGGACCATATTAATCTTTAAAATTGAGTGTGGTTATTTTAGGCTCTCGACTCTATCCACTTTTACGATCTAGTTGCATGAGGGGTGTGAAGAATTTTTGCTAGTCCAAGTATCCGTGAGAATGGTCTAAAACTCGCCCGAATTTACTTCAAGGTGAAATCCTAAGTTTTGCTTGGTTTGAGATACGATTGTAGGCTTTCCTTGGCCCATTTGAGCTTTCTATTGCCAGCCAATATCGTTATCCCTAGTCAACCCCCTTTGAGCCTCAAGCCGTTCTCATTTGATAACCATGTTATAAGCCTTTATCCGTTTTATAGTGATCCTCTCTTTGTACCCGGACTTTCCTTAATACTCTTGCGAAATAAGTGGCTTAAAGAATAATTTTAGGAGAGAGATGAGGAATTTAAAAAATGTATCAAGGCACAAAAAGAAAAAAGAAATGATCTCTGAAAAGAGAAGGCAAGAAAAGAAAAAGAACAAAAAGAAAAATGCAAAAACAAAAAAGAATAGGTGGAAGGGTTGATGGATTCAAAAAGAGGTAATGATCCCTAACATGAGCATCAAAGGGAGAAAAAGAATGAAATGATCAAGAAAGAGAGATGTCAAGTCTCTCTAGTGCCCAATAAAAAGAAATGACTCTAAGAATTGGTAATTATGAGCAGAGAAATGAAAATGTGGACTGCTTAAGGAAAGGTGTAACCACTTATCCATATGGTATCCTACCCTAATCAAAAAGCCTTCATTACAACCCAAAAGAAGTTCTACTTGATTTCGAACCGAGTGAGCTACATTAGTGGTTATCAACATGAGGGGGAAGCCTATGGTACTTGAAACCGTACTTGTGACATTCTCTTCTGGGAGAAGAGTGAACCTTTCATGAATCTTAAGATTGAGTGCTAACTATTAAAGTGATCTTGGCAAATCGAAGGTAGAGGAGGAAGAGTTTGGAGTCCACCATGACCTACATTATAGAACAAGAGTACTTGATTAGTAAAGTCAATTCTTGAAGCTCAAATGTCACATTAGAAATATATGAGCATGAATATTGACTTGTCACCTTGTCGATAATGCATGAGTAGTATGGGTAATTGTTGGTCCGAACTGAGTATGAATGGCTCACCATTGACTCGCTGAAATGACCTTTAACTTTAAGGAGATTAGACTGAGCTATTTGCTTGAGGACAAGCAAAGACTTAAGTTTGGGGGAGTTGATACATGTAGATTTTGACCACTTATTAGTACCATTTTACTTTTGTTTTAGTCCGACTTTCTCTAACAAATTCTAAAGCTTTCGGATCTGCTATGGATAATTCCAGTTCCGAATTGATGCCATGTAGTGAATACAATATTGATTTATGTTCCCAAAACTAATGAAAGTTTGCAATTGCAGGAATGTTGGAAATTTGGGATCTTATGAAGAAATCCGACTCGAAAAGGAGTGTTCCGACTCACAAGACAAGAAGGGGCGCAACATAAGTTCAGTCTACCGAGGTATTTCTGCAGCCTCAGAAGCAAGTGTGGACTGTAGAATTCCCTCTGCGGCCATAGAACTGGTGAAGTAGCCAGCAACACTTTAAGCAAAAGTGCGTACCGCATATGAATTGTGCGGCCGCAGAACATGGTCCGCACTAACATGAATTCAAAAAGTTCAGGGAGTGTGCAAATTACCAAGACTGAAGCCTTGCTTGAAGTGCGGACCACACAACAATTGTGTATACAAAGAAGCTACATTGCAGCCGCATACCAAATTGTGCGGCTGCAGAATCCAAGTCCCTGCAGAACCAAGAAATGTGCGGACCGCACATGGAATTTTGCGGCCGTAGAACATCCTGAGGGGAATTATTGTCAGCGAATTTTGGGCCACTATAATAGACGAGAATCACATTTTTAGGTTATGTTTTGAAGTTCAAGCAGCTGTAGCCGTTGTAGTTTTCCATTTTAGGAAAGTTGTGATCCTTTCGGGATAAAAACATTATAGTTTGTCATTTTAATTTTAAATTATGAGTATAATAAGTATTTCTTCTTTGTTTTCTTCATTTTCTACTATGAGTAGCTAGACATTTACTAGGGTTGTGACCCAACCCTAGAATGTAAACCTTATGGGTATTTAATTTAATGTTTGTTTATGATTAAGTGTTGATTATTTATCCTTGTTTATGCTTTAATTTTAAAATTAATGGTTGCAAACATTGGATCATGCCTTTTTGACTTGGTCTTTACTTGAGAAAGAAGGACCTAGTCTAGGAGAACTTGTTTAACAAGATATTGGGCTAATTAAGGATTTGACTAGCCTAATTAAAGGGTTTGAACAAGAGATAGGAAAAACCTGAGTTGAGCTCATATCAACTATTTGGCATGATACCCATTTGGGCTTAAGAAAGCGAAATTGGGAAAAATCACTCTATTACCGAGAGGTATTGAGTGGGTAACTTAGAGTTGATAGCGGTAATACACCCCGATAAATAAAACAAGTGTTAACGTACTTAACCCATTAGGCGAAAACCTAGGTGAAGGTCACATCCCTAGGATTTTTAACCATTTGGTAAAAACAACAAAAACAATCACTCGTTGTCTAGTTTCTTCTCATTGGTTTATAATTGTTAGTGTTAATTTAGAAGTAGAAAATAAAATCCCTTGTTTGGAAGCGTAATTTAGTTATTTCATTTGTTTTCATCAAGTGTATAACCTAACACGCATATTAAACTCCCTGTGGAAATCGACCTCGACTCTTGTTGGGTACTATTCTTCTAATGACCATTTCCACTCACTATTGAGTGCGGATTCAACATGGATCAGGCATTCAGGACCCGCTATGGTCACTATGAGTTCCTTGTGATGTCTTTCAGGCTGGCCGACGCCCCCAACAATATTCATGCATCTGATGAACAATGTATTCTAGCCATATCTCGACTAATTTATCATAGTGTTTATTGATGATATCCTGGTGTACTCGCATAGCAAAGAGGAGCATGCACAACATCTGAGGATTGTACTACAGACGTTGAGGGAGGAAAAACATTATGATAAGTTATCCAAGTATGAGTTTTGGCTCATTTCGGTGGCGTTCTTTGGGCCCGTGTTGTCCAGCGAGGGGATCAAGGTGGATTCGTAGAAGATTGATGCGGTTAATAGTTAGCCCAAATCATCTTTAGCTATTGAGATTAAGAGTTTTCTCGGCTTGGTCGAATATTATTTTCACTTCGTGGAGGCATTCTCGTCCATCTCAATGCCTTTGAGTAGGTTGACCCATAAGGGTGCTCCATTCAGGTGATCGGATGAGTGTGAGGAGAGCTTTCAGAAGCTCAAGTTGACCACAACTCTACTTCTAGTTTTGCCTTCAGCATCGGGTCCTTATACAGTGTATTGTGATGCTTCTCGGATTGGTATTAGGCGTGTCTTGATGTAGCAGGGTAGAATGATTGCTTATGTTTCACGCTAGTTGAAGCCTTATGAGAACAACTACCTTGTTCATGATTTAGAGTTGGTAGCCATCATTTATGCATTGATGATTTGGAGGCACTATCTCTACGACGTGTCTTGTGAGGTATTTAGAGATCATCAGAGTCTTCAACACTTGTTCAAGCAAAGAAAATAAATTTGAGGCAGCGGGGATGGTTGGAGATGTGAAACGTCTATTATATTACCATTTTGTATCATCCTAGAAAGGCCAATGTGGTGGCCGATACCTTGAGTAGGATGGCAGTAAGTATGGGCAGCCTTGCATATATTCCTGTTGGTGAGAGACCGTTTGCATCAGATGTTCAAGCCTTAGCCAATCAGTTCGTGAGGTTAGATGTTTTATAGCCTAGTCGGGTTCTAGCTTATGTGGTTTCTCGGTCTTCTTTATACGATCACATCAGAGATGTATATGGTAAAGTCAGAGGGTCCGATTCTGTGATCGTTAAGGCACCTCGTAATGACCGCCCCTAGAAGGCTCAAAGTTCGGCTAAGGGTTCGACCCCGAGGGTTCCCACCACTCGACCACGAGACATTGGAAATCGATGATTATCATGAGAAAGCGAGAAGCTCCCAAGGCATATGATCAAAGCTGACACAACCTGCAAGAGAAGCACTAGTCTGTACCAAACTAGCAAATAGTTGTACTAGCTATATTTCTTTGTGATAAATGCATCTGCACCATGTTGGGATTTCCCCACATATATAAAGGGGATCCTTGTCATTTTATGAAAAAGAGATAAGATACAACACACAATATTGAATACCAGCACATTCTCTGCTCTCTAACTTAAAAGACATTCTCCCTTGATTCTATTATTTATTGCTTACATTTATTGTGTTCTATTAATTGTTCTTCATTTATTGCTCATTATTGATCATAAAGAACCTTCATCAAAGCTCCCAAAGCTGCTAGTCCTTTACCGGCAATCCATAGTTTACTACCGAGCTCGACCTCGAGGCCCCGTATAACCAGGCTCGAGGCCCCGATTCTCAGCCACCCGGTTTGCTTAAACATACCGCCTCTAAGTTCTTATCTTATTTTCTAGTCTCACACTTAGCATCTATTTCCTAACAACTAGCATAAAAATAGATCACATATTTTTAGAACTACAAAATCAAATCTAATTGTTATTACCATTTTCGGGGTAAACAGTTTGGCGCCCACCATGGGGTTAAAAATAATAGTGGTTGTTTTCTTGCTGGTTTACTTTATAACGCAACTTATCTTTCACGCTTTTTCTTGTCCAAAGCATCTTTGATTTCAGGTCAAAATGTCAAACTCAGTGAATACGCAGGAACAACGGTCCTGAGGACCATGGAGAGAATGGTGTGGCTCTTCTAGGTATCTTGTACCACCGCGAAACCCTAAGGATGCACCAGAACCAATTCCCGTGGACGTAGTCTCGCACAATGCCCAACACGTCAACATAAGCTCCCATATCGACATGAGTATATGCCAAGAGAACCAACAACAAGCTCAAAAAACCCCAGCTTGGGAAGAGCGACAGGTTAGCCTTCACATCCTTTTTGAGATGTTACAGGCACAACAGCTGGCGATTGCTCAACTACAAAGCCGCAGCACCGGACGCGGCTCCTCGAGCCGAAAAAATACCAGAAAGATCAAGCAATAACGGGTCAGCAGCCAATCCTGCTATCATGAAGATGCTCGAGGACCTCATGAAGAGGATTTAATCGGGCGAGAAGAAGATAGAAGCCAATGACAAAAAGGTGGGGACCTACAATTCTAGGGTCGATCAAATCCCGGGCGCACCCCCGATCCTGAAGGGTGTAGATTCGAAAAGTTCATACAAAAGCTATTCCCACAAGATGCTACTCCAAAACCCATCCTGAAGAAGTTCAAAATGCCCGACCTTCCGAAATATAACGGAACCTCAGACCCCAACGAGCACGTCACCGCTTGCACTTATGCAGTGAAGGGCAACGACCTAAAGGACGACGAGATTGAGTCCTTACTATTAAAGAAGTTCGGAAAACACATTCGAAGGGGGCCATGATGTGGTACCACAACCTCGCCCCTAATTCAATAGACTCATTTGCCATGCTGGCAGATTCTTTCATAAAGGCACATGCCGGTGCCATCAAGGTGGCTACAAGGAAATCCGGCGTCTTAAAAATCAAACAAAGAGATAATGAGATGTTGCGGGAATTTGTGTCTCGCTTTCGAACGGAGCGAATGGAATTACCACCAGTCTCCGACGACTGGGCTGTACAGGCCTTCACTCAAGGTTTGAACGAGTGAAGCTCGGTAGCTTCGAAACAGCTGAAGCAAAACTTGGTCGAATATCCCGCTGTGACCTGGTCGGATGTCCACAACCGACACAAACCGAAGATTAGGGTCGAGGAAGACCAACTAGGACCCCCTCGGGCTCAGTATCTCCTAGCAGGATTCTAGCAAAGGAGCCAAAGCCAAACAAGGAAAGGTACCAACCATACACTGAGGATAGAAGAAACTCCCCAAGACGTAACATACCCCAAAATGACCGAAGGATAGATCGAGGTCAGAACCCTCGGGGACTCGTAAGCAGAGCCGTATTCGACAGACACACAGGACCAACAGAGGCACCCCGATTGTCTGAATACAACATCAACATTGACGTTTCAGATATCGTCTCTGCGATCGGTAAAATCAGAGAAACCAGGTGGCCAAAACCCGTAAAATCAGATCCGTCTCAAAGGAACCCCAACCTAGTGTGCGAGTTTCATGGTACGCACGGTCATAGGACCGATGACTGCAGACAGCTCCGAGAGGAAGTAGCCTTACTACTCAGCAAAGGGCACCTCTGAGAGTTCCTTAGCGACCGAGCCAAAAATCAATTTTGGGAAAGAGAGGTGAACAGAAAGAATGAAACAGAAGAATCATAACATGTCATCCACATGATTGTTGGAGGAGTCGACATCCCAAAGGAACCCATCGTCAAACGAACAAAAATATCCATCACCAAGGAAAAGCGAACTCGGGGTTGCGAACCCGAGGACGCCCTCACATTCAGTGACGAGGACATCGAGACCCTGTCTCAACCTCAAAACAACGCACCGCTAATCTCTTTTCTTGTAAATACATTTCAAGTTAAACGTGTACTTGTGGATCTAGGTAGCTCGGCCAACATCATCAGATCGAGGGTGGTGGAGCAGCTCGGACTGCTCGACCAGATCATGCCTGCCTCTCGAGTCCTCAACGGATTCAACATGGCGAGCGAGACGATGAAATAAGAAGTCACCCTTCTGGTCAACGTGGCAGGCACAACCCAAAATGCCAAGTTCCATGCCATCGAAAGAGATATGAGGTACAACGCCTTGCTCAGAAGGCCATGGATACATTGCATGAGAGCGGTACCCTCCACCCTCCATCAAATGATGAAATTTCTGACAAAGGATGCAATTAAAACCGTCTACGGAGAACAACATGCAGCGAGAGAGATGTTCACGATGCACGATGTGGAACCGGCATCAACACCTCCAGCATCGAAGGAGCCCAAAAGATAATCAAATAGTGAAGAAGCAATAGCAAGATGTATTCTCGGCTAAACCCGACCAAATGAGTAAAGGATCGTACCGCGTCGTCGGAGCAAACGGCTGGAGCATATCGAGGCTCGAAGCACCATCAACACTAAGGTATAATCATTTCCCTTTTTCATTTATATTGTACACAAACCTGTGCGCAGGTATCTGATTGGAACAGTCGAAGCAATCTCCAGCTTAAAGACCATAGGTTTCAAAGCATGCGTTGCACTCTTTTCCTTCGATCGAGTTTTATGCCAAGAAGAGCTTTACCGGCAAGGTTTTTAACGAGGCAACATCTATGTGCTACCTAAGGAAAACTCAACTAGTATTCAAGGCTTCTCTTCAATCAACCTCGAATACTGGGGGGCATCCCCCTGGGAGGTCACCTCCTTGGAGAAGTTATGATGTGCCGAAAAAGGTTTCGATAGGAAAATGATGTATCGGGCCAAACGGTCGAACGAACCGTGTCCGTATAGAATAACCGAGCCCTTAACGGTTAAAATATATACTTGTGCCAAGTAATCAAGAAATATTTGTCGCATCAAAAGGCTTTGCGATTCCAAAAACTTTGCTATTTTTTCAAGAAACGGCTCCAGAGCCAGAAAATTCCCAAACACTCAGGTCTGACGTCAAAAACTCAAAGTCAGATGACCTCCGGGCCAAAAACTTTGAAATAGTAAGCCCTCAATAAGGCAACTCCAAGTTTACACAAAACGGCTCCAGAGCCAAGAAACTCTCAATATCTCAGAGCCTGTCGCCGACTGCCACCCCATCGACTTATCGAAAACTCGAGGCTATAAGACCTCGTGTGGGCAACCTCGAGATCGTAAGACCTTTACAAGGCAAAACCAAAATCTGTAAGACCTCAAGCAAGGCATGAACAACACTTGTACCGAGTAACCAAAAGTGTAAGACCTCAGGTAATGCATGTAAAAAGTTGTAAGACCTTACAAAAAGGCATAATCCCGGTCTTAAAGCTAAGGCTATATATTCAAACTTGTTAGACCCCTAAAAAGGCATACCCTCGATATAGACACTGAAGTTACTTCACTAGGGGTCTAAAAGGCTACGGCAAAATACAAATTACTACAGTCACAAGGCTGCACCAGCCAAACTAACGCGACTCGCGAACGCCCGACCATCGTAATAAAATTACATGCCTCCAATTATTTCAAAAAAACATCGAAAAGAACCAGTTAATCAGGCTACCCTCGACTTAAGCGAAAGAGCTTCGATCATATCAGCTCCAAACTACAGGCTTCAAAATCATTCAGTCATCGAGCGAATCCTCCTGAGGTGCTCATCGATCGCCGCATAAATGGCTCACAATCGAGGTTCTTATCGAACCGTCCAAGAGTCGGGCGAACATAAAAACTTCAAAAGTATTTAACGATGGAAAAATAAAGCCTACACAAAGAGGTCGTACCGACATAATGCGTAAGAGCCTAAGGGCCATCTTAAAATTCAAAATCTTAAGGAACAATAAGCTCGAGTCGAAATCCAACTAGAAGCTAAGCCCAAAATAGTTAATTGAATATGCCTAAGGGCAAAGGCGTAAGAGCCACTGTCGCCAGCTTAAAATTAAATGTCGTACCGACCCCACGTGTAATAGCTTACGGGCCAGCCTAACAAGCCTCGGGGCCAAATTGTAAACCTAAGGATTTTTACTCAAAAGCCTAATCGTTTGGCCAATCACCGACGAATGTATAGATCCAAACCGAAGAAAGACATGCATAGGCAAATAGAAACTTATGAAAGGATAAAGCCGAAAGGTTTCTTTATATATGCATATATGAAACGACGCAAGGCTACATTTACAAAGTTCTCTAAGAACATTGTACAAAGAAGTAAAAAGAAAAAAGCCTAGTCTATTTTCTCCCCGGGGACTGCAGCCCCATTGGCCACTTCCTCATTATCTTCAGCATCGAACAAAAGGAACTTGACGTTGTATTCATCCGGCTTGGCCTGCGTTGTCTCTTCCGAAAGATTGAAGCCCCTAGCATGAATCTCTTTGAGGGTTTCCCTACGAGATTTGCACCGAGCATACTCTTTACTCCTACTATCCTGGTCGATGCCACCCTCAGCTCAGCTCGAGCGTCGGCAGTGTCTTTCAAATAGACGTCCACAACCATAGTTCGGATCACTTCGGCTTCAGCCCTGGCATCCACAACTTCGGCCTTCATCTTTAGAAGCTCATACTCGAGCATTGCAATCACGTCCGTTCGAACCGAGCTATTCCTGCAAGCATTTTTGAGTCGTACCTCGAGGGCAGAAGCCTTGGCCGAAGCATCCTTCTTAGCCGCAACCTAGGCGTCCACCCGAGCCTTTAGCTCACCACACTCATGCTTGGCTTGACCAACTTTGCCCAAATGGCATTCCAAGTCCTCTTTCCTTTTCTGCAACTGAAGTATCAAAACATTAATCACAGATGATAGAAGAAGAAACAGGCACCCCCTCGGAACAAAAATTACCTATACCTCGAGATAGCTTTCGTAGTTCAGACTTCAACTCACAACATACGGCAAGTACACCAACTCATCTTCCCTTTTATTGCAAAGAAGCCTGAGGGATTTCTCCCCATCCACGACTTTTTGCAACCTGGTCTCACGACGGAGCAGTTCAGACTTGAGCTTGTCAAAAGCTTATGGAGAAGGAAATCAATGGGAAGGTAAAATTGCAAAAGTAAAAAACCAATACAGTCGACCTATTCTCACCATTGAGTAAAGCCGCTGAGCCTCGTCAAAGGTTGAACGCACATCTACTGGCCTGGACCCATCGGCCCCGGTAGAACCATTCCCGATTAGAACACGGTCGCTTGATACTCCGCTCAATGTAGGCGGCCCATGGCCTCGAACATCCCTCAAAGTACCTTCGACAGGAGAAGAAGACGGCGGTGAAGGAGGGATATTTTCTCTAAAGCCAGGAATCTCGGGTGTTGCAGGCTCAGCTGATACATCTTCTCTGAGCCTCCAGGCTAGACTTGTCCCGCTATGAGCACTTTCGCCCTTCAAAGGTTCTTTTTGTTTTTTGTTATTCCTCGATCCCGAAGCTGATGACCCTTCTCCCTCTCCGAGAGGGCACGATCTTATCTCCGAAAATTCCCCAATGCCTACAATGACAGAGTTAGTACGCATAAAAAGAAAAGTGCCTTTCAAAAGAAAGCAAATCACATAGCACATACCGTGGTGTGTTGCCTCCCACCTACCCTTGGACAAGTCTCGCCACTTGCGCTCATTGTATGTCGAGAGAGCCGCCAGCTTCCAAGCCAGTCCATCAGGATAGGGACGTCGTATGGCATCTACAGAATTGCTGCAGAAAGGGGAAGGAAAGCACATTTACAGGACCTGCCTTCACCATAAGCAAAACAATGAAAACACAAGTGTACCACTAATATGTATAATTCCATTCCTCAGGAAATGGCAGGAACTCCACAGGGATAATGTCAACAGTCCGTGCTCGGATGAATCGGCTCATCCATCCTTGGTCCCCATCTTCTTCATCGTCGACAACCAAAGGCCTGGGAGATTGACACAGCAAGGTTAGAAGGCCTCCGTGGTGAAAGGGCCGGTATAGCATGATAAGATAAATAAGGGTGAACTCAAGCCCTGCTTCTTCCGCAAAGAATCTCATCATCGGTACTATGCCGATATTTCCGATAGAAGTCCAGCACGACCCTATCAAGGTTGCCCAACATAAATGGGTACGTGTATACGTTCAAAAACCTCTCTGCATAATCCATGATGCTCTCATTCGGGGAAGGTACCTACAATACTACCTTTTTCCCGTATCCGCAATCTTTCCTCACCGACTCGAGGTGCCCCTCTCCTATTAGAGAAATGAACTTCGAAGCATACTCCCAATGGCCCTGAACATTGGGAGGTTTTTCTGACGAAGGGTCCTTCCTCGAGACAAAATGTATCGAGGATGGCTCACCGGACACCGGCGGGTGTACCACCGACCAGTCGATAACCGGAGGTAGAACTTTCCTCTCCTTGCTAAACACATCCTAGCGTAGCAGCAATAACTATGTTAAAACAAGAGAGGGGAGCGGGAACTTAAGCGAAGGCTCCAAAATTAAAAATGGTGAAAGACCTAACGCAAGGAAGAAGAACTTTATGAAGAAGGATAGCTGCTCAAAATAGTGGAATCCTCAAAAAAGGGGGAGACAAACCTATATATGTAGAGCAAGCGGTGACTGTCCACCTACCTCGAAGGCCAGTTAAATGCTGGCTAAGCATTACTACTTCCAGGGAGGCGTATTGGCAGGATCACCTTAATCATTTCACAACTGTGTCGTACGATTGACGCTGTCGTACGACGTTAGAAGGATCAAAGACCCCCGCATCAACCTAGCCTGGAGACGGTACGCGATCTCGAGGATTTCTGCTACCATGGCTATAGGATCTAAGGAGCCATCAACATCACTATAAGCCTTGAGATGGTGCCCAATCTCGAAGATCTCTGTAAAAATGAAGATAGGCTCTAAGGGGCCATCAATATCACTCTAAGCCTCGAGATGGTGCTCGATCTCGAGGATCTCTGTCAAAACAAAAGACAAGATCTAAGGAGCTATTCATATAAACCTAACCTCAAGGTGGTACCCTATCTCGAGGATTTCTGCAAATACGTGTCATTTACCCGACTCTTTAGCCCTCGAGCTACTTGGGTCCGAGCCAATTTTCACTCAATAATTACTAGTTAAGCCTTAGGGCTGTTTACGCCTTCAGATCAAGTTAAACACTCTCTCGGTTACATTATTCTGGGGGCTATCCAAGTCCAGGCATATCCTCATCCGGGGTCTATCTATAATGCTTTAATGCTATCTTCATTCTATATCCAAATCAAGTTTTTAGGCCGCCCGAGCTTGAGCAAACTCTCACTTGGGGATTGTCTGTGGAAGTCTAAGGGCTATCTTTTCTCAGATGCTCGAGCAAATTATCCCTCTGACGCTCAAACGAATTATCCCTCGAGGACTGTCAACGGGTTTTAAAAGGGCTATGTTTTGTTCTAAACATCGGGGCCACATTCTCACTCAATTCGAAGTCGCCGGCCTAAGTTTGTATCAAGTCAACACGGACATAGTCCGAGGAATGACAAAGGGTCTTAGAGAAAGTCATGTCAACCAATCAAAAACCGAGGAAATTCCTATGCCCAGGTTCGATATTCGGGCTGATCATTAATGCCACGTGCTCAAGTTCTTCACAATTGCAAATAAAGGGAAATCCGGCACAAATCAGAGACAAATTGAAGAAACATTTTTATTAATAAACGGTGATTACAAAAGCCCACGAAGGGTCCTTACACTTGATTACAAAAGCCCATGAAGGATCCTTACACAGAAACAAAAAGGCAAAAAATAAAGTCTAATCTACTCTCGGTGGTACATCTTCGGGAGCAATTTCTGCGAGAACCATTCCCTAAGGGACCCCATCTCGACCTTCCAAACGATGTCTTCGAGAACCTCCTCCGAAGAGGAAAAAGATTAAGAAGCATAAAAAGATGAAGAAGCAGAAAAAGATGAAAAAGTGGATGGGTGAAAAATTTTGCGAGTATGGGTCTCGCCAGCACTACTATTGTGAAGCCACTTCTTGAGACGTTGCACCAGTGTGGGATGCAACAATTAGTAGATGACACCACCCCACTCCATGGAAAGCAAGAGGAGTGAAGCGCCACGCCAGGTGGAAGTTAAGAGAGATGAGCATAAGTTCATGGTCCGCATGTAATGCGAAGACAATTTGGATTCCTCTCTCATTATTTCGGGCCAACAACAACAACAAACCAGTGCGATCCCCCTCAATAGGGGAAAGCTCTGAGAAAGTGCCATGGCATAACCGGCAAGGACACTTCCCTGTGACCTTACGGTCACGGGCTTTAGACATGGGAAATAGAGTTGGATGAGGACGAAGAGAAGAAAGGAGTTAATGGTTGTTGAAGAGTGACTGAATGAACTTTTTGTTCAAGAAAGCTTCCATTTATAGAAAGGAGGCAGCGTAACCGACATCGCAATCAATGTGTTTGGGAAGCGTACTGACAACGCAATTAATGTCTTTGGGAAGCGTACCGATAGGCGTAATCAATGCTTTTTGGGAGATGGATCTGCACCGATATTATCGCTTTGAGAAAATAAAGCAGCACTACATTGAATGCTCCAAGAAAAAATGTACCGATGGGATGTCCTAGTTGTCACAAAATCTCACGTCATAAGCATGACATCATCACAAGAGGCTCAAGGAGATCGGTGTCAAAATTGTTTCTTTTCATTTTAATCTATGAAACGTGGGGACTATCTGTATATGGTAAAAATCAAAAGGTCCGATTCTGTGATCGTTAAGGCACCTCGTAAAGATCGCCCCTAGAAGGCTCAAAGTTCGCCTCGGGTTCGACCCCGAGGGTTCCTAACACTTGACCAAGAGATAGTGCAAATCGATGATTATCATGAGAAAGCGGAAAGATCCCAAGGCATATGATCAAAGCTGACACATCCTGCAAGAGAAGCACTAGTCTGTACGAAACTAGCAAATAGCTGTACCAGCTATATTTCTTTGTGACAAATGCATCTGCACCATGTTGGGATTTCCCCTCATATATAAAGGGTATCCTTTTCATTTTGTAAAAGCGAGATAAGATACAACACACAATATTGAATACAAGCACATTCTCTGCTCTCTAACTTAAATACATTCTCCCTTGATTCTATTATTTATTGCTTATATTTATTGTGTTATATTAATTGTTCTTCATTTATTGCTCATTATGGATCATAAAGAGCCTTAATCAAAGCTCCCAAAGCTGTTAGTCCTTTACCGGCTGTCCATAGTTTAGTATCGAGCTCAACCTCGAGGCCCCGTATAACTAGGCTCGAGGCCCCGATTCTCAGCCACTCGGTTTGCTTAAACATATAGTTTTTGAGTTCTTATCTTATTTTCTAGTCTCACACTAAGAATCTATTGCCTAACAACTAGCATAAAAATAAATCACATATTTTTAGAACCACAAAATCAAATCTAATTGTTATTACCGTTTTCGAGGTAAGCAAGAGAGCGCCAGCATGACGACCCCCATTTACTTGTCCTTAGGGACACGGTCCTGCACGATGATGCCAACGAGGTTTCTAATGGAGATGATGGGGTGTTGCGGATGTAGGGATGGATTTTTGTGCCCACTGTGGATGGGCTACGTGAGTTGATTCTTGAGGTGGCCCACAGTTCGCGGTATTCCATTCATTCGGGTGCCGCAAAGATGTATCAGGACTTGAGGCATCACTATTGGTGGAGGAGAATGAAGAAGGACATAGTGGAGTTTGTAGCTCGGTGCTTGAATTGTCAGCAGGTGATGTACGAGCATCAGAGGCCGGGTGGTTTGCTTCAGATGCTTGAGATTGCTAAGTGGAAATGGGAGAGTATCACCATTGACTTGGTAGTTGGGCTTCCACGGACATTGAGGAAATTTGATGCTATTTGGGTGATTGTGGACTGGTTGACTAAGTCCGCACATTTCATTCCAATTGGTACTACCTATTCTTCGGAGCGGTTGGGTGAGATCTATATCCACAATATTGTTCGCCTTCACTGTGTGTCGGTGTCCATTATTTTAGATCGGGGCACGTTGTTCACATTGCAGTTTTGGAGAGTAGTGCAATGAGAGTTAGGCACACGGTTGAGTTGAGTACAACATTCCACCTTCAGACGGATGAACGGTCTTGGAACACCATTCAGATACTGGAGGATATGCTACGAGCTTGTATCATGTATTTGCCTACAACAATAGCTACCAATCGAGTAATCAGATTGTAAGGCCCCGGAAAATTTCGCTAAGTAATTTAGGATTTCGTGGTGTCGTGTAGGCTTATTATAATATTTTTATGTGCTATTGATATGGTGTACATCCATTGGATTTGGTAAATATGTGTATAAGTCTTATGGTAAGTAATTTGGGGTCCAAGGAAAGGCCTAAGTCTAAGAAAAATTGGAAAAGTCCATAATAGGCTAAAATTCCCAATGATCTTGCACTAGTCCCTACTTTGAACGAGCATATCTAAATATCTATAAGGTTCTAGGTGATGGATAACCTATCAAATGAAAGGTCTTGGCGTCTAGTTTCCAACGCTTCAAACCGTTCATCATTTGGACCTTCCTACACAAAGTTATGATCAAATTACCAAAGGCTGGAAAATGCGATCCTGTGTCATGTCAGATCTGCGATCTCAATGTCAATTATGCGGTCCGCATTTTTAATCTGCGGTCGCAAATAAAACCGCAGATTGAACCACTGTAGCCCAGTTTTGGGCACCGATTATGCGGTGCATTCTGCGGCCCGCATGTTCATTCTGCGGTCCATTTTGCTATAGCAGAGTTGACATCGGAGGGTTAATTTTCTAATTTTTATAACTCGACCCCATTTTGATACATAGCCTTTGGGGCTTCATTTGGGGTCATTTTCTACTGATTTTAGATAGAGGTGAGAGCATTTCTAGAGAGAGAAGGAGGAAACAAACATGTAAATCATCCAATCTTGCATCAATCTTCAAGAATCAAAGAACTCAATCACAAGTTCTTCATCTAAGAGGTAAGATTCTATGCCCTAGGTTTTAATTCGAGTTTAGAGTATAAGATGGGGTATTGAGGTATGATTATTGAGTGTAATGCTATTGTGTATACATGCATGTACAACTTAGGTTTATGGGAAGATTGTTTAACATAAATAAGTAAAGATTGGGTTAGGGAATGAAGAAAATCTTGAAAAGGGGATTTGAAATCAAGATGCTCAACTAGTATTTGATAAAATGATCAAATGAGCTAGAATTATGAATATCTTCCTAATTTGTGTTCAATTTTGCTATGTCCCAAAATAGATTGAAGTTGCTAGAATTTCCGGAATATCGTAGTAATTAAAGGAAAGCTCAAGAAAGGTATGTATGGCTAACTTTAACTCTTGTAGGATCCCCCTTGTTGTAACGAGCATATGGTATGTGTACCTTGTATGAGAATATGTGAATAGATTGCCTTAGTTGATTTCCATACCACCAAGTTATATATGATTGTGAGAAGTGATTTGATGTGCCTATCTTGTTATGTGCAAAGTTTGTAAAAGCTTGAGGATGACGACATAGAAGTATGTGTTTACTTATGTGAACTATTGGTGAATTCTTGTGATTTATGTGCCTTGAATGTTGTTGGTTAAGTCTTATGATATGATGGTGCAAGTAAATGGAAACAAACCAAATGTGGGTGTGTGATTGTGAAAGTGTTATGTGGTAAGAACTGAGAAACAAATGATGGAAGGAAATCGTAAATGATGCACTTGGAACAATTGTGGTAATAACATATTTGGCTTGTTGTGGGTAATTATTGTGGTGACTTAAATTGCATATGAGTTGTTGAATATGATGAAGTGGTATTTATGGCTACGGAAATTCTTGTGAATTGTTGTGGTTGTTCTTGAGGATTGTTGTTGTTATTCTTTGTAAATTGTTGTTGTTGTTCCTTGAGGGTCATTGTTGTTGTTTCTTGAGGATTGTTGTCGTTGTTCTTTGTGAATTGTTGTTATTGTTGTGTTGTTTGTGAATTGTGATTGTTCGGTGGGATCGGGTTGCGCGCCGCAACATGAAGAAATAAGGTGTGGGTTGTGGTGATAAGGGTGGTCGAGGTAATAAGGGTGGCCGAGGTAATAAGGTTGGAAAGCGATCGAAATCGCTATTGAAATGAACTATGAACAAATTGTGAAATTATTGATGTGGAAATGTGGAAGGGGAAACAGGAGAGATTGCAAACTTGTTGAATTGCTCTTTCTTTGTGGATTTGATTGTTATTTCCATTACAATTACATGCTTGTTTATGAAGGAGAGATTGTAAAACTTGTTTGGCTTTGATTGTTTCTTTCACGTGCATTTGATCGTTGATTCTATTGATGTCTGTTACTTGTGTGTGTTATTTGATTTTACTTGGGGTGAAGTTTGTTTATACATACCAGTACAATTCAAATGTACTGACGTCCCTTTTGCCGGGGGCGCTACATTCATGTTATGATTGTAGGTGGTTCTATAGCAGGTACTCCAGTCCACCGACAGTAGCACCTCCTCCACTTTCCATCAGCAGTATTGGTGAGCCCCTTTCCTCTCGGGGCCCTACGTGGCTCATGCCGCCTTTCCTCCGGAGTTTATATTGGTATTTGTGTAAGGTATAGCTGGAGCCTTGTTACCGACATTTCCATATTATTCTTCAATTATATTTAGAGGCTCCGTAGACAGGTTGTGGGTAGTGTCGGGCATGGGAATTTAAAATAGAAGTATTGATGTTTGGCAATGATGTATAAAACTTGTAATACCTTTACTATGGAGAATGAAGTTGCTAATGGAAAATGAAATGGAAATCGTGAATGATATATTTATAGAACTTGATTAATGGAGTCCATCTCCAATTTATTCATGAGTTAGTTTGGGTAGAATGAGATCTAACAGGCTTGCTCGGTCGGGTTTACTCGGTTGAGCGGCGGTCGCGCTCCTCGGATTTTGGGGCGTGACACAGATGGCTCCATATGATGCCTTGTATGGCAGGCGATGTCGGACTCCGGTTGGTTTAAGCCGGGTGAGGCTAGGCCATTTGGTATTGACTTGGTTCAGGATTCTTTGGAAAAGGTTATGTTGATTCAGGATTGGCTTCACACGCCACTGTCTAGGCAGAAGAGTTACGTTGATTGGAAGGTTCATGATGTTGCCTACATGGTGGGGGAGAAGGTATTACCTAGAGTCTCGCCCATGAAGGGTGTTACGAGATTCGAGAAGAAGGGCAAGTTGAGCCCTCGGTATATTGGCCCTTTTGAGGTGCTTGAGAGGATTAGAGAGGTGGCTTACAAGCCTGCATTGCCACCTAGTCTATCGAGTGTTCACCCAGTGTTTCATGTTTCCATGCTCCGGAAGTATTTCGATGTTCTGTCTATTGTTTTGGACTTCAGCACAGTCCAGTTAGATGGGGATTTGGCTTATGATGTCGAACTGGTAGCCATTTTGGATCGGCAAGTTCGAATGTTGAGGTCAAAGAATATATCTTCAGTAAAGGTATGATTCTAGACCCGTTCGAGGATGAACATTTGTTTAAAAGGGGGAGAATGTAATGATCCGGCCAGTCATTTTGAGTGTTATAGACTCGTTCCCCCATTTGTTGCTTATTATGTGTTAGTTTGTTGCTATGTGACTTGTTGGGGTCGTTGGTTTTGTTTTGGAGATGTTTGGAAATGAATTGGGATACTTAGTCCAAAGGTTGGAAGCCTAAGTTAAAAGAGTTGACCGGATGTTGACTTATGTGTAAATGACTCCCGAAAGGAGTTTTAATGGTTTTGATAGCTCCGTATTGTGATTTTGGACTTAGGAATGTGTCTGGATATTGATTTGGAGGTCTGTAGGTCATTTTGGAAGTCTGGAAAAATTAAGTTTGGAAAGTTGAGAAGTTTGATCGAGTATTGACTTTGTTGTTAGCGGGCTTAGACTTTGGTCACGGAAATTAGAATCGGCCCATTGTCATTTATGACTTGTGTGCAAAATTTGAGGTAAATTGAAGTTGGTTTGTGCATACAGTGAAAATCAAAGGGTCCGATTTTATGACACTTCATAAGCACGTCTCCAAAGGCTCGAGCGCGGCTCGAGGTTCGACCCGGAGGGTCCTCAATGTTCGATCTTGAGGCAGTACAATCGGTGGTTATGATGGCAAAACGGGAAGTTCAAAAGGCACGTGATTAAAGCTGACCAAGTCGATTAGGCTGGCACAAGCCCGTACCGTGGCATTAAATGGCTATATCAGCCGCGTATCTTTGTAATGAATGCATCTGTACCATGTTGGGATTTCCCTTCATATATAAAGGGGATCCTTGTCATTTTGTAAAGGATATAGCACACAACAATGAATACAAGAACAAGAACATTCTCTTCTCTCTAACTTAAACATATTCTCCTTTGATCTTATTACTTACATTTATTGCTTACATTTATTGTGTTTCATTAATTGTTCTTCATTTATTACTCATTATTGATCATAAAGAGCCCTCATCAAGGCCCTAAGAACTGCTAGTTCTCCGTCGACAGTCCACAACCTAACGTTTGGCTCAACCCCGAGGCCCCGTATAACCTAGCTCGAGGCCCCAATTCTCAGTCACTCGGTTTGCTCAACACACTATCTTCAAGCTCTCACCTTATTTTCTGGTTTCACACTTAGCATCTACTGCTTAAAACCTAGCATAAAAATAAAGCATGTATTATTAGAACCACAAAATCAAATTTAATTGTAATTACAATTTTCAAGGTAAACAGTTTTGCGCCCACCGCGGGGCTAAAAATAATAGTGATTGTTTTCTTGCTGGTTTACTACGTAACGCAAGTTATCTTTCACACTTTTTCTTGTCCAAGAATCTTTGATTTCAGGTCAATGTGTCAAACTCAGTGAATGCACATGAGAACAACGGTCCTAAGATCCATGGAGAGAATGGTGTAGTTGTTCCAGGTATTGGTGTACCACCACGAAACCCTAAGGGTGCACCAGAACCAATTCCCGTAAACGTGGTCTCACGCAACGCCCAACACGTCGACATAAGCTCCCACACCAACAGAAGTATACACCATGAAAACCAACAAGAAGCTTAGAGAACCCCAGCTCAGGAGGAACGAGATGTTAGCCTTCACGTCATTTTTGAGATGCTGCAGGCACAACAGCTGGCGATTGCTCAACTGTAGTGCCACCGTAAAACACCGAGCACATCAGCACCGGAAACGGCTCCTCAAGCCGAACAAGTACTAGAAAGTTCAAGCAAAAAGGGTCACCAGCCGATCCCGCTATCATAAAGATGCTCGAGGACCTCACGAAGAGGATTGAATCGGGCAAAAAGAAGATAGAAGTCAATGACATAAAGGTGGAGTCCTACGATTCAAGGGTCGATCAGATCCCAGGCGCACCCCCGATCCTAAAGGGTGTAGATTCAAAGAAACTTGTACAAAAGTCGTTCTCGTCAAATGCCGCTCCAAAGCCCATTCCGTAGAAATTTAGAATGCCTTATCTCTCGAAGTACAATAGAACCTCGGACCCCAACGAGCACATCACTGCTTACACTTGTGTTGTAAAGGGGAATGACCTGAAAGACGACGAGATTGAATCCGTCCAACTGAATAAATTCGGAGAAACACTTTTAAAAGGGGCCATGAT
This sequence comes from Nicotiana attenuata, assembly GCF_001879085.1. Classification (NCBI taxonomy): domain Eukaryota; kingdom Viridiplantae; phylum Streptophyta; class Magnoliopsida; order Solanales; family Solanaceae; genus Nicotiana; species Nicotiana attenuata. The sequence continues at coordinate 10,082,237 of NC_031997.1, read as the reverse complement.
GTGGTATCACAACCAAGCCCCGAATTTAATAGATTCATTTGCCATGCTGGCATATTCTTTTAAAAAGGCACACGCCGGTGCCAATAAGGTTTCCACGAGAAAGTTCGACGTCTTCAAACTAAAAGAAAGAGAAAACAAGATGCTGCGGGAGTTTGTATCTCGTTTCCAAATGGAGCGAATGCAATTACCACCAGTCTCCGATGACTGGGCAGTGCAGGCCTTCACCTAAGGTTTGAACGAACGAAGCTCCGTGGCTTCGAAGCAGCTAAAATAGAATTTTGTTGAATATCCCGCCGTGACTTGGTCGGATGTCCAAAACTGATACCAATCAAAGATCAGGGTCGATGACGACCAACTAGGAGCCCCCTTGGGCTCAGTATATCCTAGCAGGCTCTTGGCAAAGGAACCGAGGCTAAACAAAGAAAGGTATCAACCGTATACTGATGATCGAAGAAACACCCCGAGGCGTAACATACCCCAAAATGATCGAAGGACAGATGGAGCTCAGAATCCACGGGGACACGTGGGCGGAGTCGGATTCGACAGACATACAGGACCGACAGAGGCACCCGGATTGTCCGAATACAACTTCAACATTGACATTTCAGACATCGTCTCTGCCATCGGTAAAATCAGAGAAACCAAGTGGCCAAAACCCATACAATTAGATCCGTCACAAAGGAACCCCAACCTGGCATGCGAGTTTCATGGCACACACGGTCATAGGACTGAAGACTGCAGACAACTCAGAGAAGAAGTAGCCCGACTAATCAACAAAGGGCACCTCCGAGAGTTCCTCGGCGATCGAGCCGAAAATCAATTTCAGGAAAGAGAGGCGAACAGGAAAAATTAAACAGCAGAACCACAACATGTAATCCACATGATTGTTGGGGGAGTCATCGTCCCACAGGAACCCATTGTCAAACAAACAAAAATATCCATCACTTGGAAAAGCAAACTCGAGGTTACATACCCAAGGACGCTCTCACATTTAGCGATGAGGAAATCGAGACCCCGTCTCAGCCTCATAACGATGCACCGGTAATCTCTTTTCTTGTGAATACATTTCAAATAAAATGTGTACTTGTGGATCCAGGTAGCTCGGCCAACATTATCAGGTCAAGGGTGGTGGAGCAGCTCGTACTGCTTGACCAAATCGTGCCCGCTTCTCAAATCCTCAACGGATTCAACATGGTGAGCGAGACGACAAAAGGGAAGATCACCCTCCCGGTCAACGCGGCCGACACAACCCAAAATGCCAAGTTTCATGTCATCGAAGGAGACATGAGATACAATGCCTTACTTGGAAGGCCATGGATACACTGCATGAGAGCAGTACCATCAACTTTTCATCAAATGAAGAAATTTCTGATAGAGGACGGAATGAAAATTGTGTACTGAGAACAGCATGCGGCAAGAGAGATGTTCGTGGTACACGCAGTGGCATCGAAGGAGCTAAAGGATAAGCAAATAGGGAAGTAGCAATCACGAGATACATATCGTTTACACTCGAATAAACAAGTAAAGGACCGTACCGCGTCCCCGGAGTAGACGATTGAAGCACATCGAGGCTCGAAGCGCCATCACCACTAAGGTGTAATTGTCTCTCTTTTTTATTTTACATCTTAAACTAACCTGTGTGTAGGTGTCCGATCAGAACAGTCGAAGCGTTTTCTAGCTTGAAGACCTCAGGTTTTAAAGCATGCGTTGCACTCTTTTCCTTCGATCGGGTTTTATCCCAAGAAGGCTTTTACCGGCAAGGTTTTCAATAAGGCAACATCCATATGCTACCTGAGGAGAACATAACAAGTATACAAGGCTTCCCTTCAATCAACCTCGAATACTGGGGGGAATCCCCCCGGGAGATCACCCCCTCGAAGAAGCAAAGATGAGCCAGAAAGGGTCTCAATAGGAAAATGATGTATCGGGCCAAACGGTCAAATGAACCGTGTCCGCATAGAACAATTGAACCCTTGACAATGAAAACAATTTTACTTATGCCAAGTAATCAAGGAATATTTTTCCATCAAAACACTTTGCGCTTAAAATAATTCCACTATTTTTTCAAAAAACGACTCCAGAGCCAGAAATTTCCCGAACACTCGGGGACTGACGTCAAAAGCTCGATGCCATATGACATCCGGATTGGAAACTTCGAACTTGTAAGCCCTCAATGAGGCAACTCCAAGTTTACATAAAACAGCTCCAGAGCCAAAAAAAATTTGATGTCTCGGGGACTGTCGCCGACTGTCACCCCATCGATTTGTCAAACTCGAGGCAATAAGACCCCATGCGGGCAAACATGAGCTCATAAGACCTTCATAAGGCAATACCAAATCTGTAAGACCTCAAGCAAGGCATGAGTTATACCAAGTAACCAAATCTGTAACACCTCAAGCAAGGCATGAGTTATACTTGTACCAAGTAACCAAATCCGTAAGAACTCAAGTAAGGCATGTTAAAATTTATAAGACCTTACAAAAGGCATAATCCCGATCTTAAAGTTAAGGCTATATATTCAAACTTGTAAGACCGCTAAAGAGGCATACCCTCGATATAGACGCTGAAGCTGCTTTACTCGGGGACTAAAAGACTATGGCCAAATACGATAACTACGGTCACAAGGCTGTGCCAGCCAAACTAACGCGACTCGGGGATGCTCGACTGTCGCTATAAAATCACAAGCCTTCAATTACTTCGAAAATACTTCGAAAAGGACCGGTTAACCAGGCTATCCTCGACATAAGCAAAAGAGCTTCGATCACATCAGCTCCAAACAATAAAAAAGGCTTCAAAACAATTTAGCCATCGAGCAAAACCTCCCGGGGTGCTCGCCCGTCGTCACATAACGACTTGTAATGGAGGTTCTTCTCGAACCATCAAAGAGTCGGACGAACACAAGAAACCTCAACGAGGGAAAAATAAGCCTATACTAGAGATCATACCGACCCTACGCGAAAGAGCCTCTGTAGCCAGCATAAACTAAAGGTCGTACCGACCCCACGCGTAAGAGTCACTATCGCCAGCTTAAACTAAAGGTCGTACCGAGCCCATGCGTAAGAGCCACTGTCGCAAGCTTAAATTAATGGTCGTACCGACCCAACGCGTAAGAGCCCAGACGCTAGCCTAAAATTCGAAAACTTAAGGCTCAATGAGCTCGAGTCGAGATCCGACTCGAAGATTTAGCCCAAAACAGTTAACTAAAAAACGCCTAAGGGCATATATGCTAGAGCCTATGGGCCAGCCAAACAAGCCTCAGGGCTGATTTACAAACCTAAGGGTTTTTACCTTTAAGTCCAGTTCGCCTGGCCAACCATTGACAGACATATGAATTCAAAACAAAAAGAGACGTACACAAGCAGAGGGAAATGCATGAAAGGTGAAACCAAAAGGCTTCCTTTTATACATATATACAAAGCTCCATTTAGAAAGTTCTCTAAGAACAATGTACAAAGAATTAGAAAATCAAGGCCTAGCCTACGCTCCCCTCGGGGACTGTGGCCCGTCGGCCTCTTCCTCATTATCTTCGGTATCGGATAAGAGGAACTTGGCGTCGTATTCATCCCCCTTCCCCTGTGCTATCTCCTCCGAGAGATCGAAGCCCCTAGCATGGATCTCTTCAAGAGTTACCCTCCGAGATTTTCACCGGGCATACTCATTGCTTCTACTCTCCCGATCAGAAGCCCCTCTCAGCTTAGCCCGAGCATCGGCAGTGTCTTTTAAATAGACGGCCACTTTCTTGTCACCCTTAGATCAAATCTCTTGAGCTTCAGCTCGAGCGTCCACAACCTCGACCTTCATCTTTAAAATCTCAAACTTGAGCCTTGAAATCACGCTCGTTCGGATTGAACTATTTTCACGAGCATTCCGAAGTTGCACCTCGAGGGCAGAAGCCGTGGCCAAAGCATTCTTCTTGGCCGCAACTTGGGCATCTTCCTGAGCCTTTAGCTCATCGTACTCACACATGGCCTGGCCAACTTCACCCAAAGGCATTCCAGGTCCTCCCTCCTTCTCTGCAACTGAAGTGTCAAAATGTTAATCTCAGAGGGTTGAAAAAGAAACATACACTCCCTCAAAACAAATGTAACATGTCCCTCGAGGTAGCTCTCGTAGTTCCGGCTCGGACTCACCTCATACCGCAGGTATACCAACTCTTCTGCCCTTTTGTCACAATGGAGCCTGAGGGATTTCTCCCCGTCCAAGGATTTTCGCAACCTGGCTTCACGATGAAGCTACTTGGACTTAAGCTTATCAAAAGCATGTGAAAAAAGAGCTCAATAAGAAGATGGAAGTGCAAAACTGAAAAACCGATACATTCAACCGAAACTCACCACAGAACAGAGCCGCTAAGCATTCTCAAAGGTCGAGCGTACATCTACTGCCTTGGACTCATCTGCCCCAGTAGAATCACTCCTGATGGGAATACGATCATTCGAGACCTCGCTTGTGTCAGGCGCCCCCTGTCCTCGAACATCCCTCAAAGTACCTTCGATAGGAGAGAAAAAAGGCGCCAGAAAATCCTTGTCCCTTGAAGTACCTTCGAATCGAAAAGAAGACGGCGGCAAAGGAGGAACCATAGCAAGGCCAGAAGCCTCAGGTGCTGCGGCCTCAGCTGATACATCTTCTCTGAGCTTCCAGGCAGGACTTGCCTCGCTATGAGCACCGTCACCCTTCGAGTTTACCTTCCGTTTGTTATTATTCCTCGGTCTCGAAGCCGATGATCCTTCATCCTCTTCGAGGGGGCTTGATCTCGTCTCCGAAAATTCCCCTATACCTACGGTGACAGAGTTAGCACACGTAAGAAAGTACCTTTCAAAGAAAACAAACCACACAGCACGTACCATGGTGTTTTTCCTCCCATCTTCCCTTGGACAGATCTCGCCACTTACGCTCATCATAAGTCGAGTGGGCTGCCAGCTTCCAAGCCCAATCCGTCAGGTCGGGGACCTCGTATGGCATCCACGGGATTGCTGCAAAAAGGGAGAGGAAAACGTATTTACAGAATCCACCTTCACCGTGAGCAAAAACAATAAAAACACAAGTGTACCACTTACGTGTCAAATTCCATTCCTCGGGAAATGGTAGGAACTCCACCGGGATAATATCGACAGTCCGTACATGGACAAATTGACTCATCCACCCTCGGTCCCCATCTTCTTCATATCGACAACAAAGGTCCTGGTGGATCGACATTGCAAAGGTATAAGGTCTCGATGATGAAAAGGCCGGTATAGCCTGATGATATGGCTAAGGGTTAAATCAAGCCCAGCTTCCTCCGCAATGAACCTCATAATCAATACTACCCTCAAGAACGACGGGTGAATCTGTGCGAGGGTAGCCCGATATCTTCAACAGAAGTCGAGCATGACCCTATCAAGAGGGCCAGATGTAAAGGGGTACGTGTATACGTTCAAAAACCCCCTACATGAGCCATGATGCTCTCTTCCGGGGAAGGTATCTACAATACCACCTTTTCTGCCCATCCGCAGTCTCTCCTCACTGCCTCAACGTGCCACTCTCCTATTAAAAAGATGAACTTTGATGCGTACTCCCAATGTCCCTGGACATTGGGAGGTATCTCTGACGAAAAATCCCTTCTCGAGACAAAACATCTCGGGGTTGGCTCACCAGATGCCGGCGGTGTACCACCAACCGAGCGGGAGCCAGAGGCAGAGCTCTCCTCTTCTTGGTGAACCGATTTTGGCGTAGCAGCCACAACTATGGTAAAACAAGAGAAGGGAAATGAGAACTTAAGCGAAAGCTTCGAATTAAAATGGTGAAAGAGCTGACGCAAGAAAGAAGAACTCTATGAAAAAGGATAGCTGCTCAAAATAGGGGAATCCTCAAAAAGGGGGAAAAACTCATATATAGAGCAAGCGGCGACTATCCCCCTACCTTAAAGGCCAACTAATGCTGACTAGGCCATTATCACTTTCGGGAAGGTGTACCGGCGGGATCACCTCGAACATTTCATGGCCATATCATATGATTGACGATATCATACAACGTTCGAGGGGTTGATGACCCCCGTATCAACCTAGCCTCGAGGTGGTACCTGATCTCGAGGATATTTGTTGCTATAACGATGGGCTCTAAGGGGATACCCCCATAAACCTAGCCTTGAGATGGTGCCCGATCTCGAGGATCTTTCTAGGTCCGAGTCAGCTCCCACTCGAGGGTTATGTTTTATTCTAAAATTCGAGGCCCCGCTCTCACTCAATTCAAAGTCGGAAGTTCCGACGGCCTAAGTTTGTATCAAGTCAATCTGGACTTAGTCCAACGGAATACCTACGCTCGGGTTCGGTATTCAGACCAATTGATAAAGTCACATGCTCAGGTTCATTACAAATGAAGACAAAGGGAAATTTAACATAAATCAAAGACGAACTGAAGAAAGATTTTTATTTATAAATGATGATTACAAAAGCCCACGAGGGGTCCTTACACAGAAACAAAGAAGCAAAAAATAAAAGCTAGATGTCCAATCTACTCTTGGAGGTACATCCTCGGGAGCGACATCTGCGAGAACCATTTCCTCAAGGATCCCATCTCGATCTCCAGGGAGACGTCTTCGAAAATCTCCTCGGAAGAAGCTATAGATAAGGATAAAGGCTATAGCCTATCATAGAGCAAAAGCTTTTAAAGCTAGGAAATTTGTGGCTTTCTGAAAATTTTGGCTAGTATGGGTCTCGTCAGCACTACTATTATGAAGAAACTTCTTGAGACGTTGCACCGGTGTGGGATGCAACAGTTAGTAGATGACGCCACCTCACTTCGGGGAAAGCAAAGGGAGTGAAGCATCACGCCAGGTTGAAGTTAAGAGAGATGAGCAGCAGTTCACAGACCGCACATCCTTTGATGCGGGAACAATTTGAAACCACTCTCTCATTATTTTGGGCCAACAACAATAACAACAACAAACCAGTACGATCCCACTCGGTAGGGAAAAGCTATGAAAAAGAGCCATGGCATGACTTGCGAAATCGCTGTCGTTTGATCTTACGGTCACGAGCTTGAACGATGGAAAATAAAGTTTGGGTGAAGATGAAGAGAAGAGAAGGGTTAAAGGATATTGAAGAATGACAGGATGGAGTATTGGTTCAAGAAACCTCCCATTTATAGAAAGGCAGTTGCGTAATCAAAGGCGCAATCAATGCCTTTGGGAAACGTATCGACAGGCGCAATCAATGCTTTTTTAGGAAACGGATCGGCGGTGATATCACCGCCTTTGGGAGAATGAACCGGCAGTGTATTGAATTCTTCTGGGAAGATGGACTGATGGGATGTTTTCAGTCACTTGGAACACTAACGTCACAAGCATGACGTCATCGCATGATGTTCAAGAAAGTCAAGAGTTCAAGACCGTCTTATCATTTCTTAGGAATGTGTCTGGATATTGATTTGGAGGTCTGTAGGTCATTTTGGAACATGGAAAAAATGATGTTTGGTGATTTGAGAAGTTTGATCGAGAGTTGACTTTGGTGATAGCGGGCTTAAATTTTGGTTACGGAAATTAGAATAGGCTCGTTGTGTCATTTATGACTTGTGTGCAAAATTTGAAGTAAATAGGAGTTGGTTTGTATATACTGTGAAAATCAGAGTGTCCGATTTTATGACGTTTCATAAGCATGTCCCCAAAGGCTCGAGGCGCGGCTCGACGTTCGACCCCGAGGGTCCTCAATGTTCGATCTCGAGGCAGTACAAATTGGTGGTTATGATGGAAAAATGGGAAGTTCCTAAGGCACATGATTAAAGCTGACCAAGTCTATTGGGCTCGCACAAGCCCGTACCGTGGCATTAACTGGCTGTATCAGCTGCGTATCTTTATAATAAATGCATTTGTACCATGTTGAGATTTCCCCTCATATATAAAGGGGATCCTTGTCATTTTGTAAATGATATAGCACACAACATTGAATACAAGAACAAGAACATTCTCTGCTCTCTAACTTAAACATATTCTCCTTTGATCTTATTACTTACATTTAGTGCTTACATTCATTGTGTTTCATTAATTGTTCTTCATTTATTACTCATTATTGATCATAAAGAGCCCTCATCAAGGCCCTCTGAACTGTTAGTTCTCCGTCGACTATCCACAACCTAACGTTTGGCTCAACCCCGAGGCCCCGTATAACCTAGCTCAAGGCCCCGATTCTCAGTCACTCGGCTTTCTCGACACACTATCTTCAAGCTCTTACCTTATTTCTGGTTTCACACTTAGCATCTACTGCTTAACAACTAGCATAAAAATAAATCACATATTTTTAGAACCATAGAATCAAATCTAATTATAATTACCATTTTCAAGGTTAATAGTTTGATAGGTTTCAGCATCGATTGTAGAAGTTGGAAATCCATTCGTTTCAATAGGCTTGAATTGGGTGCGTTTTTTCCATGTTATATGATATGGTTTGAGGCCTCGACTAAGTTCGTATGATTTTTATAGGATGGGTTGGTATGTTTGGATGGGGTCCCAAGGGCCTCGGGAGTGATTCAGATTGAAATCGGATCAAGAATCGGACTTATGAAATTTTTGTGGGCATCTGTTCTGGTGTAATCGCACCTACGAGTTTTTGGCCGCAGGTGCAGCGCTGCAAAAGCAGCCAGGGAGGCGCATATGCGAGTATTGGAGAGCAAGCCTGGGAGCACAGGTGCATAAGGAAGTTCGCAGAAGCGGATGCTCTCCTTCACAAGAAGGCCTGTAGAAGCGGAAATGGGCAAGAAGCAGTTGAGTCGTAGAAGTAGAAGGACTCCGCAGGCACGGAAGTGCAGGTGCGGAGGTGGGCTCGCAGAAACGGTCCCGTAGGTACGGGGATGGGACAGCAGGTGCAATAGGTTAGGGGTCTAGTGTTTTCCGTAGGTGCGGACTTTTAACCGCAAAAGCGGTACCGCAAAAGTGGATATGTGGACGGCAGAAGCGGAACCACTAGCACAATCCATAAAGTCGATGGTTTTGAGTATTTTCTCATATTTGGACTTTGTGAGAGCGGATTGAGGCGATTTTTGAAGGGGTTTTCCCTAGATTTCAAGAGGTAAGCAAATTTTGGTCGTTTTTATCTATTACTATTGAATACCTATTGAACTTCCCCAATAGATTTGGTGTTTTTGAGGTGAAATTTGAGGATTTTTGACCCATGTATGGGAGAGTAAGATTTGGGGATTCGAGTGGTGATTTGAGGTTGAAATCGGGTGATTTTGGTATGGTTGGACTCGTTATTGAATGGATGTCCGAATTTTGTAAATTTTGTTGGATTCCGAGACGTGGTCCCGAGATTGAGTTTTTCGGTCTACTTTTTGAGCTTTGTTAAAGAACTTAAATTTATTTAATGGAGCTGATTCCTATTGATTGCATTAAGTTGTTTGTGGCTACATTCGAGTCGTTCATAGGCCAACTCGCGAGGCAAGGGCTTGCTGGAGTAGAGGTTTGCGCGGTTTGAGGTATGTAACACCTCTAAACTTGGTACTAAAGGTATCAATCCCTAAATTACGTGTTGTGTGGTTGGTGTTGAGGTGGCACGCATGCTAGGTGATGGGCATGCACCATTGTAATTGTGACTCGGTTGTTTCCGCGATACTATGTGGTTATCAAACCTTATTGCTATTCATGTAATTCCTATATTTTAGACTAATTGAGCTGTGATCCATGTTAGAAATCATGTTTAGGCTATATGTTGGCACTGTTGGGACCCACCGAGGTTGTTTTTGCTATTGAGTTATTTGCTTAAATTGCAGTTATGTACATAGTTGCATTCATCAATTGCATATCATATCTCAATCTCTGTTATCCTTTATTGTTTCAACATGTGTTACTGTTTGGGCTGATTGGCGTGAGATTTGTGAGCCCGAGAGACTGGAGAGATTAATAACTGACTGAGGCTGAGGGCCTGATTGTGAGTGATATTTATGGGATCAGGCTGCACGCCAGAGTAGGCCTTATCGATTTATTATGGGATGGGGCTGCACGATGTAGCATGCCATGTTGGCTTATATTAGCGCTTGGGCAGGATCCTCCCCTCTAGAGTCTGACATACCAGTAATGAGCGCAGGTACCGTTGAGTGTTGAGCGTGAGTACCGAGTGCGAGTGCGAGTGCTGAGTGATTGAGAGTGTTGAGTGATTGGGAGTGCTGAGTAATTGAGCGTGCTGAGTGAGGTTGAATACTCCGAAAGCAAGAGTATGTGAGTTTGTCATTGTGTTGTATTACAGGTGACATGTATATTTGACATGTAGACATAGAGATGTAATATCTCTCATGTTAGCTATACTTGGCCTATTTTACAAGTATTGAGCCATTGAACTTTAAAGCATGTCTACCTTTCTGTACTGTGTACAACTGATTATGGGATTTCTCTGAGTTATTACTGTCATTTACCTGTCATATATGTACTATTATTATCTGGATATGGGCCGTACCTATTTGAGCTCATCATTGCTTTCAACCCAAGGTTAACCCTGTTACTTATTGTGTTCGAGAGCATGAGTATATGAGTTAGTGTTGTTACTCATACTACTCATACTAATATCTCTTATGTTAGCTATACTTGGCATATCTTCACACGATACATTTGCACCTCGTGGTTTCTAGACATGGAGCATTGCCTACTTGGAGACTTTTTTAGGAAGCTACATTGCCGTCCGCAGACCTTGACTCTCCTTCTTTTCAGTTTATTTAGCATTGTTCTATATTTCCAGATAGTTGTATTAGATGTTTTGACTATGTTGTCATTTAGTAGCTCATGTACTCGGTGACACCCGAGTTTTGGGGATTTGTATTTGAGTCGCATTTATTTCTTTTGGTTATTTATGAGATTTTCACTATTAAACTCAATATATCATGCTTTTAAATTAAAATGCGTAGCGAATTTATGATTTTCATTTTGCCTAATACTGTGATAGGCACTATCATGACATGTTGAGATTTGGGTCGTGAAACATAGCAACTAAACTTTAAAGTTCAAGACATAGTTCCTAGTTCTAGCAGTCCCTGATTTCATTGACACTTTTAGTACTCTAACATACGATAGTTTCCCATCTAGTGTCCGGATGCTAAGTTTAATAATTCAAACACTGGAGTTCTTATTTCTATTGACGATCCTTCTTCAGAGTGCACTTTACCTTGCTACCTCATTAAGAACCTTGCTAAAAAATCCATTTGGGACAAAAACTAGACGAAGGAAAAAAGAGTACAATGCATACTTTCAGTACCATCAAGGATCTTCCATTGTAGTACCTTTTAAGGTGAGTCACGTTCTAGTTTCTTGGTAATTTTACTCCATCTTGATTTTCCAGTTGATATGAACCTTTACCGGTTATACTTGAAATGCGGTAAGGTCCTTCCTAGATCTGTTCCACCTTACAAGCATTGACTTATTGGGTATTATGAGTTACCTTCCGTAAAACAAAGTCTCCAATTTTGAAGTAGTGAAGATTTGCTTTGCAATTTTAGTATCTTTCCATCCTTTGCTTTTGTGCCACCATTCTTACATAAGCCAAGTTGCGATGCTCTTCAAGAAAGTTCAACTTAATCAACATTGCTTCATCATTCTCCAACTCCTTTGCCCGGGAATACCTCATGGTCGGTTCACCTATCTCCACCGGAGTAAAAGCTTTCGCACTGTACAATTCGGAAAAAGGTGTTTCTTCGGTGCTCTACTTTGTTGTTATTCGATATGCCCACAATACTCCCACTAGCTCTTCTGGCCACCTGCCTTTAGCATCCTCTAATTTCCTTTTGAGATTTCGAATTATAACCTTGTTATTTGACTCCTCTTGGCTGTTAGAACTTGGGTGGTACGGGGAGGGCATGAAACATTTAATCTTCAATACCTCTAAAAGTTTTGTAATCTTGCATCTTATAAATTGTGGCCTATTGTCACAAGAAATTTCTTTTGGCACTCCAAATCGCAAATAATATGATCCCTGATAAAATCAATTACTTCTCGTTCTCCAACCTTCTTGAAAAAACCTGCTTCGACGCATTTAGTGAAATAATCAGTCAAAATTAAAATAAAATTTATGTGTCCGGGTTCTAGAGGGAAAGGACCAACGATATCCATTTCCCTTTTCATAAATGGACGCGGTGACACCATTTAATGCAAAAGTTCCGCCAACTGATGTACAAGTTGAGCATGACATTGGCAGTTATCATATTTCTGCACAACATTTTTGCATCCTACTCCATCTGGAGCCAATAGTAATTGATTCTCATTAATTTGAGCACCAATGAATCCGCACCAGTGTGATTTCCACAAAATCCTTCGTAAAATTCCCTCATCACATAACCATCTTCTGATGGTCCTAAATACCGAGCCAATCGACCCTAAAAAGACCTTCGGTATAATTGTCCATCAACGAGATAATACAGGGAAACTTTTGCTCGTAATGCCCGGGAGGCTTTCGAATCATCAGGTAGTTTGTATTGACTCGACTGGTTATTTTGAGTATTTTAGCCCCGTTCCCTTAATTGATGATTTACGTATGTGTACTTTATGGTTACGTGACTTGCGAGATTGATTGGTGTGGTTTCGGTAATGTTTTGGATTGATTTGGGACACTTAGTCTTTTGTTTGGAGGCTTAATTTGTATGAGTTGGAGTTTGACTTTTGTATAGACGACTCTAGAATGGTGTTTTGATGGTTTCAATAGCTTTGTATGGTGATTATGGACTTAAGCATATGTACGCATTTGGATTTGGAGGTTTCTAGGTTGTTTTGGCTTAAATCGGCGGAAGCTGGAAAAATAAAGGTTTGGAACGTTGATAGGTTTGACCGAGGGTTGAATTTATTTATATCGGGTTCGGATTGTGGTTCCATAATTTGGTACAGATCCGTTGTATCTTTTGCAACTTGCATGTGAAATTTTAGGTCATTTCGACTTGATTTGACCTGGTTCGACATGAGTTTTAGATATTGAAAGTTCATCAGGCTTGAATTGTGGTGTGATTCATAAATTTGATATTGTTTTGTGTGATTTAAGGCCCCGAGTAGGTTCGTGATATGTTTTGGGATTGGTTGGTGTGTTTGAACAGGGTTCTTGGGGGCCTGTGGCGTGTTTCGGATGGGCTACGGGCCATTTCACCATGTATGGATAGTTATTTCTGATCTATGGTGTTTCCTTCATCGCAATTACGACAACGGAGTCGCGTTCACGGAGGTCATTTTGGTGTCTGGTTGGTCTGTACTTTGTGTTCGTGAAGATGGTGACATGTTCATGAAGATTTGAGGGAGGCAGTGCATCCGATCGCGTGGTGGGTGTCACGATCGCGATGAAGGATTAATGGTAAGGGGCATCAGCCTTTTGGCCTTCGCGTTTGGGGGAGTCAGGGTGAGTTCGTGATGGCACTGGGGGGGGGGGGGGGGGGGGGTTAGGCATCATCTTTGCAACTTGTATGTCGCGTTCGCAATGAAGGATTTGGCAGCTAGGTGAGTTTGTTCTTTGCAATCGCAAAGGCATTTCCGCGGTAAATGTTGTGTATACTTGGGAAGACCTATTTATAACTATATTTTGAGGTTTTGGTTATTTTATCACATTTGGAGTTAGAGAGTTCGGTTGTGGGCCAATTTTGAGGGTATTTTTACGATTTGGATTAGGGTAGGTATTTTCATTAGATTTTATTATATTTCATGATTCTAGCGTCCATTTTAGTGTTTGATTGATGATTTGAATTGGATAAATTTGGAATTTTAGTAAAAGCTTTTCTAAAACAGAAATTGATGATTTGGGGGCCGATTTGACGTCAGAATAGGATGATTTTGGTATGGTTGGACTCATATCGGAATGGGTGTTTGGAATTTGTGAGTTTTGTCGGGTTCCAAGGTGCGGGTATGGGGTTGAATTTTTCAGTTGAATTTTTTATTTTAGTTAAGGGTTGAAGCTTTATTATTCAGAATCATTTCCTATGGCTTTTGTTTTTTATATTAAGTTATTTTTGATAGATTAGAGCCGTCCGGAGGTTGTTTCACACGGGAAGGGCTTTTTAGAGTATTGATTTATCTTCTTTGAGATAATTATCTTGTCTATCTTGTGTGGAGGAATTGCCCCGTAGGGTTTGGTCTAATTGCATTATTTGAATTATGTGAAAGACGTGTACATGAGGTGACGAGTGTGGCACGGGCTTGTATGTGGTGACTGACCGATTTATAATTTTAGGTTATTAGTATCTCTTTACTTGAAGTTGTTATTTCATGGAATATCTTTCATTGTTTCGTTATTTTCCCGTTTCGTTGTGTTGTTGTTGAAATTCTTTTATACTTTGTTGTTTTGCTGAGCCGTGGGCTATGTAGCGTTGTTATATTGGTATTGTGTTTGGGCATTGTTTTGGCATATGGGCACGTTTGGTGCGAGTTGATTATTGTATTGTGATGAGATGCAGCATAAGGGTGGTGTTATTATTGCGTATGCGGCGAGATAAGAGGGTTTTATGCTAGTAAGAGGAATTACTTCATTTGAAGCACACACAGCGAGATAAAAGGGCTAAAGTGCGTGAAGATATTTCGGAAAAAATATTTAAAAAATAAATGTAAGGCTCATGCAGTTTCATAAGGAAGATTTGCGGTTTGTGACTTGTGAATTGTGATTATGGGGTGTGGTACCTCGGGGTGAGTCTTGTTGTAAATTCTGTGTTGGAAGGGCTTGATGATTTTAACTGTAATTGTTTTCCTTAATTTATTTCACTTGTATTTTAACTGTGTCTTGATTATATTGTTGTTTATCACATGTTTACTCTTGTTGCTTTTACTTTCCATTGTTAGTTTTATATTAATATTCTGCATAGGTTTTCATGGCTACTCTACCAAGGTTAGTCTTAATACTCATACTACACTTCTGCATGTTTTTGTGTAGATTCAGGTACATCAAAGCGTGCCGAATGTTAGTTATTTGCTTTTGAGATGCTGGGGAGACTTAAAGGTATAGCTGCCATCACGCTCGCACGCCTCTAAGTCACCTTCTGATATTACCTTTACTACTATTTATTTGCATTCAAGAACAGTGTTGTATTTAGTGATTTCTAGTGTATTTAGTATATCTTACGACTCCGTACTACTGGTTTTTGGGATCTATGACTATAGATTGGTTTTAGTTTCTATTATGTCATTTATCAATTTAAGTTAATAGCTAAGTTATTTATTTCTCTTATATTCTCAACATGTACTGGGCTTACCTAGTCTTAGAGACTAGGTGCCATCACGATCCAAAAGGTGGGATTTTAGGGTCGTGACAAGTTGGTATCAGAGCTTTAGGTTCATAGGTGCTACGAGTCATAAGCAAGCTTACTAGAGTCTTGCGGATCGGTACGGAGACTCTGTGCTTATCTTCGAGAGGCTATAGAGCTATTAGGAAATTCCACTTCTTTAATTACTTATCGTGCGGATTTGTTGATTTTGGAATCTGAGCCATTGTCTTTCTATTCTCTCGCAGATGGTGAGGACACCCACTACTGGATCAGCTGATCTGACACCCGCGCCCTTACTAAATCCACAAGAGGTCGGGGCCAAGGAGGGGCACAGGCCACAACTAGGGAACCTGCCAAAGCAGCAGGTGAGGAGCTACCAGTAGCTCTGTTTGCGGGACAGGCATCCGAGGCGCCTGTTATTACCCTTGGACTCGGGAGACTTTCACACATATCCTGAGCATGTTCGGTACTTTGTCTGAGACAGAATTGATCCCAATTGCACCAGCTACTTCTCAGGCCGGGGAAGGAGCTCTGACTCCCACTGCCCATACTCTGGAGCAGCAGGTCCATGTTGATCAGGTTCTAGGTGTTATGCCAGTACAACCCGTTTTCGCGGTTCAGCCTGAGGTCTGACAAGTTGCATCAGAGGAGGAGCATATGAGGCTTGAGTGGTTCAAGAAGTATGGTCCTCCTACTTTTAGTGGCGAAGTTTCTGATAATGCATAGGGTTTTCTAGACCAGTACCACCATATTCTCCGCACCATGGGCATTGTGGAGGTGAGCAGAGTCGGCTTTACTATATTTCAGCTGACGAGGTCGGCATATAGGTGGTGGCATGCTAATGAGGAGGGTAGCTCAACTGATGTAGCACCACTTACTTGGGCTCAGTTTTCTGATATATTTTTGAGCGATTTTGTCCCATAGACCCTCCGAGATACATGACGCACATAGTACGAGCAGTTACGTTAGGGGAATATAACGGTATCAGTGTATGTTATGTGTTTTAGTGAGCTATCCCGTCATGCACTTGCTTTAGTTTCTGTAGTTAGAGAGAGAGAGAGAGTTCGCAGATTTATCGAGGGGCTTAGTGTTACAACCCATATTCACATACGTTAGTTCATGCCATAAGGTCGTCGACGTAAATCCATGAAGAGATTATTTTTAAGATGATAAGAGGTTAATCCTATTGGTCTTAAATGATACAAATGTGTATAAGGGTGGTTAACAAGTATTAGAAGTTAAACGAATCAAGGATGTTGTCAGCCATATTTTTGGGTAAACCTAGGGGTGCTTAATACACTCAAGAGGTCGTATTTTAAGGTATATGAATCATTAAATATCCGTATCATATTCTTGAAGTCAAACGAGTTATGAAACAAAAGTCGACAAGAGTTGTTGCAACTTAGGTTCATAGTTTTACTTAAACTTTAGGTCAAATGTTATTAAGCATTTCTCCCAATATACTTGGAATTACGGGCTGATCTACCCACCAAATTGAAGATCTATGAGTCTAGTTTCCAGCGCATTAAACCGTTTATCAATACGACATTGGAGTAGAGAGATATAGACATTTTTGCGAGACTGCACAAGCTGCTAGGTGACAAGTAGGTGGGTCACCTACTTGGCTAAATGACAGCCCAAAAAGAGGCAATTTCGGGTCAGAAAAAGAGCCCATTAAAAGGCTTATCTCCTGCAATATATACCTCATTATATTTCACAAATAACCAGACCAAAACCCCTGCAAACTTCCTCCGAAAAATTATCCACAAACCCTAATTGATTTTCCCTCTCTTTCAAGTTCAAATTGGGGGTAAACCCTAGAGTTTGAAGAACCAAGATAAGGGCTGAGTTATCCAACAAGTAAGGTGAGTTTACTGCTATCTTTCATACATTTATTCTGCTGTGAATTCATGGTAATTCGTTCTATTCATGTAAGAACTCACGGGACGGTGATCGGAAGCCGTGAGTTCGAGTTATTCACTTGTAGCGGACTGTTTTGTGGACTGTTTTGTGTTGCTGTTGGGCTGCATGTTTTACTACTGTTTTGTGGAGTTTTTGAGGAGGAAGGGTGTGGAGAAACACCATATAGATGTAGGGTTGTGGGCTGGTAGTTCTTCATAACATTTTTGGGTTGTTTGACACTACTACGATGGCCGTCGTATGTATGAAGTGATTAGGTTGTGCGTGGACTGTTTTGGGAGGCTCAATATGATTATTATTGATGTTGTTTAGGCTGTTTGGTGATTGTTTGGAATTGTGTGAAGTCATATATATAGGGTAGGTGCTGTCCATTTCATCGCAAAATAGGTTGTGGTCGATACATAATAGTTATGACGCTTGAATGATAACTATAGTATCGTTTCTCTTATTGTAGACTAAGGAGTCGTGAAAATTGCATAGATTGAGATTGGGGCAGTATATACAAGGTATGTGAGGCTATCCCTTTCCTTCTTTTGCACGACTCCGATTGTACATAATGTAATGAACGAGCTTCCAAAGATACTCTACTCTTAGAAGCTAGCAGTACTTACATTGTTTCCCCTCTTATGGAATGATTGATGTTGATGTTGCTTCTCTTATTCTTATGTTATCAATGTTATTGGTACTTCCTGATTCTTATAAGGTTCATGGTGAAGAGTTAGTCCTAATAACGTGTACAGAGGATACCGACCTTACGTCACTCCGAAAGGTTTAGAACGTGAGTCCATGAGTCGAGCATGCATTATATATATGTATCTATTTTACTCTACCGAGCCGCGCTATAGTCGGCCGGGTACGACACCTATTGTGCAACCACTGATCAGTTGGGTTTTACCGAGCTCCACGTGGCCGGGTACGATTCTACCGAGCCTTATGATGGCCGGGTACATTTTTTACCCGAGCCTATTACGGCCGGGTACGNGTATATTGTGATGCCTCAGGTATAGGTTTAGGGTGCGTATTGATGCAACGTGAGAAGGTGATTTCTTATGCATCAAGACAATTGAAGAAGCATGAAAAGAATTATCCAACCCATGATTTGGAATTGGCTGCAATAATATATGTTTTGAAGATATGGCGGCACTACTTATACGGCGTCCATGTTGAGATCTACACAGATCACAAGAGTTTACAATACATCTTCAAGCAGAAAGAGTTGAATTTGAGGCAGCGTAGGTGGCTTGAATTACTGAAAGACTACGACGTCGAGATATTGTATCAACCCGGTAAAGCCAATATTGTGGCAGACGCTCTCAGCGGTAAGTCAATGGGAAGCTTAGTACACATTGAGGCGGGTAGATGGGGGTTGACTAAAGAGCTTCATCAGCTTGCCAATATGAGAATCAGATTGTTAGACTCTGATGACGGAGGTGTTACTGTACATAATACATCAGAATCATCTTTTGTAGCCGAGGTAAAAGCACGGCAATATGAACATCCTATCTTAGTACGATTGAAAGAGAGCGTTCAGCAGTGTAAAATTACGGCTTTTGAGATAGGAGGAGATGGGGCTCTAAGATACCAGGGTCGACTATGTGTGCCTAATGTGGTAGGGTTGCGAGAGAAGATTATGATTGAGATTCATCAATCTCGATATTCCATCCATCCCGGCTCGACAAAGATGTATCATGACATTAAGGAGCAGTATTGGTGGGATAACATGAAGAAGTCTATTGCAGAATTTGTAGCCCAGTGTCCTAATTGTCAACAAGTAAAGATCGAACATCAGAAACCCGGTGGATTGCTTCAGAATATAGAGATTCCGACCTGGAAATGGGAGGTGATTAATATGGACTTCATTATTGGGTTACCTCGCTCTTATCATAAGTTTGACTCCATCTGGGTGATAGTTGATCGACTTACAAAATGTGCCCATTTTCTGCCAGTTAAGACAACTTACACGGCTGAAGATTATGCGAAGTTGTATATCAAGAGATTGTTAGGCTTCATGGTGTACCAATATCTATTATATCAGACCGAGGAGCTCAATTTACGGCTAACTTTTGGAGGTCTTTTCAGAAGGGTTTAGGCACACAAGTGAATCTCAGCACTACATTTCATCCACAGACTGACGGACAGGCTGAACGTACCATTCAGAC
Source organism: Nicotiana attenuata (assembly GCF_001879085.1). Classification (NCBI taxonomy): domain Eukaryota; kingdom Viridiplantae; phylum Streptophyta; class Magnoliopsida; order Solanales; family Solanaceae; genus Nicotiana; species Nicotiana attenuata. The sequence goes on along the minus strand of NC_031997.1, from coordinate 10,062,984 downwards.
ACTTGAAGATATGCTACGAGCATGTGTTCTAGATTTTAAGGGAAATTGGGATGACCATCTTCCACTCATAGAATTTGCCTACAATAATAGCTACCATTCCAGTATTAAAATAGCCCCATACGAGGCACTATACGGGAGGAGATGTAGATCACCAGTTGGATGGTTCGAAGTCGGTGAAACAGAATTATATGGGCCAGATTTGATTCACCAAGCCATTGAGAAGGTGAAAGTGATACAGGAGCGATTGAGGACGGCACAAAGCAGGCAAAAGTCTTATTCTGATGTCCGACGTCGTGATCTGGAGTTTGAGGTTGGTGATTGGGTTTTCCTGAGGATCTCGCCGATGAAGGGTGTATGCGTTTTAGGAAAAAGGGTAAGCTGAGTCCACGGTATATCGGTCCGTACAAAATTCTTCGACGAATTGGACAGGTTGCTTATGAGTTAGAATTGCCATCCGAATTGGAATTTGTCCATCCAGTATTCCATGTATCTATGTTGAGGAAATGTATTGGAGACCCTTCTCGAGTTGTCCCTATCAAAGATGTACAAGTTACAGAGGATCTATCATATGATGAAGTGCCAGTGGCTATATTAGATCGACAAGTCCGCAAGCTGAGAACAAAAGATGTAGCTTCTGTCAAAGTATTGTGGAGGAACAAGAATATGGAAGAAATGACATGGGAAGCGGAAGAGGAGATGAGTTCTAAATATCCTTACCTATTCCAGAATGAAGATAACAAGGATGCTGGTGGAACGCAGGATACATTAGAAGGTGAAACGGCTCTATGAGGTAAGCAATAACTTGAGAATACTCTTCCTTAATACAAAATGGTGATATGTAGATAATGTACATGTCCATAATGCTTTGTGTAGCCTTGTGAGGCCATACGTTGGGCTTAACTGCTTGCAAGTTTTGCTAGTAACCATTTTATAGGGGAAAATTGACCGGGAATTTCCGTTGGAATCCACGATGATTTGGACTCCCCAAAACCCTTTCATTCGAGGACGAATGTTCCTAAGGGGGGGAGGGTGTTACAACCCATATTCACATACGTTAGTTCATGCCACAAGGTCGTCGACGTAAATCCATGAAGAGATTATCTTTGAGATGATAAGAGATTAATCTTATTGGTCTTAAATGATACAAAGGTGTATAAGGGTGGTTAACAAGTATTAGAAGTTAAACGAATCAAGGATGTTGTCAGCCGTATTTTTGGGTAAACCTAGGGGTGCTTAATACTCTCAAGAGGTCGTATTTTAAGGTATATGAATCATAAAATATCAGTATCATAGTCTAGAAGTCAAACGAGTTATGAAACAAAAGTCGACAAGAGTTGTTGCAACTTAAGTTCATAGTTTTACTTAAACTTTAGGTCAAATGTTATTAAGCATTTCTCCCAATATACTTGGAATTACGGGCTGATCTACCCACCAAATTGAAGATCTATGAGTCTAGTTTCCAGCGCATTAAACCGTTTATCAATACGACATTGGAGTAGAGAGATATAGATATTTTTGCGAGACTGCACAAGCTGCTAGGTGACAAGTAGGTGGGTCACCTACTTGGTTAAATGATAGCCCAAAAAGAGGCAATTTCGGGTCAGACAAAGAGCCCATTAAAAGGCTTATCTCCTGCAATATATACCTCATTATATTTCACAAATAACCAGACCAAAACCCCTGCAAACTTCCTCCCAAAAATTATCCACAAACCCTAATCGATTTTCCCTCTCTTTCAAGTTCAAATTGGGGGTAAACCCTAGTGTTTGAAGAACCAAGATAAGGGCTGAGTTATCCAACAAGTAAGGTGAGTTTACTGCTATCTTTCATACATTTATTCTGCTGTGAATTCATGGTAATTCGTTCTATACATGTAAGAACTCACGGGACGATGAGCGGAAGCCGTGAATTCGAGTTATTAACTTGTAGCGGACTATTTTGTGGACTGTTTTGTGTTGCTGTTGGGCTGCGTGTTTTACTACTGTTTTGTGGAGTTATGGAGGAGGAAGGGTGTGGAGAAACACCATATATATGTAGGATTGTTGGTTGGTAGTTCTTTGTAACATTTCTGGGTCGTTTAACACGACTACGGTGGCCGTCGTATGTATGAAGTTATTAGGTTGTGCATGGACTGTTTTGGGAGGCTCAATATGATTATTATTGATGTTGTTTAGGCTGTTTGGTGATTGTTTGGAATTGTGTGAAGTCATATATATAGGGGAGGTGCTGTCCGTTTCATCGTAAAATAGGTTGTGGTCGATACATAATAGTTATGACACTTGAATGATAACAATAGTATCGTTTCTCTTATTGTAGACTAAGGAATCGTGCAAATTGCATAGCTTGAGATTGGGGAAGTATATACAAGGTATGTGAGGCTATCCCTTTCCTTCCTTTGCACGACTCCGATTGTACATAATGTAATGAACGAGCTTCCAAAGATACTCTACTCTTAGAAGCTAGCAGAACTTACATTGTTTCCCCTCTTATGGAATGAATGATGTTGATTTTGCTTCTCTTATTCTTATGTTATCAATGTTATTGGTACTTCCTGATTCTTATAAGGTTCATGGTAAAGAGTTAGTCCTAATAACGTGTACACAGGATACCGACCTTACGTCACTCCGAAAGGTTTAGAACGTGAGTCCATGAGTCGAGCATGCATTATATATATGTATCTATTTTACTCTACCGAGCCGCGCTATAGAAGGCTGGGTATGGCACCTATTGTGCAACCACTGATCAGTTGGGTTTTACCGAGCTCCACGTGGCCGGGTACGATTCTACCGAGCCTTATGATGGCCGGGTGCATTTTTACCGAGCCTATTACAGTCGGGTACGATATGATGATGATGATGCCCACAGAGGCGTTTGTTTTAAATGTTTATGTATATATACATATGTATCACGCATTTCATGTCAGTATCCCTCAGAGGTATCCAGATGTTACAGGTTATTTATTCTCTATCCCTGCTTACATTACTGTTCGTACTTATGGTTCCCTGCCTTACATACTCAGTACATTATTCGTACTGACGTCCTTTTATTTGTGGACGCTGCATGTCATGCTGCAGGTCCTGATAGACAAACAGGCGCAGCTCCCCCACCATAGTAGGTTGTCCAGTTCAGCGGTGATTTACGAGATCCCTTCTTCGGACTTGTCGTGGTCTTGGTATGCATTTTTTTTATAGACATTATGGGTATGTCGGGGCCCTGTTCCAGCTATGTTGCCACGCTTATGTTCCTTTAGAGGCTCATAGACAGGTGTCGACTGATGTATAGTTTGGTAGGCCTTGTCGGCTGGTTTTTGTTGTATAGTCTCTCATGGTAGCGTGGTAGCTCGTACCTTATATATAGTTTCTTGACTATCTAGTCATCCCATGTTATGTATGTTCATGCCATAATATTTTATTGTTGGTTGTCCACGACCCATGTCTACCATTTATATTGATCTCGTCAGCCCTAAAAGATAATAGAGAAGGTTAGATAAAATGTATGTTGGTGCTCGGTAAGTATGGCCGGGTGCTAGTCATGGCTTTCCAGTTTGGGTCGTGACACTTAGTTCTGGTCATAGATTCAGTTTGGCATGGGAGTTGGAGACTGATACTCCATTTCAGTATATTACGGATATCGTTTGGAGGTTGTAGCATATGCGTGGCTATGAGAGGGAGGCCAAGAGCCCTCGAGATTCTGGCGGATTTACTGGTTCCCACTTCTTAACTTTCATCTCGTCATGGTAGAGGTTATGTCAGTCGACCAGTTCATTCAGTGCTTCGGGATACTCGCAGTACTCCAGCTATTCAGAGGCCTCAGAGCAACCGTTTTGCATAGCCACTTTCCAGTGTACCTCCTGCACGGGTGCCTACAATACTCATTCAATCTGACCGGGTCAGACTTAGTTCCGGCAGTCACACCCGCGGAGAAGTTGTTTCGAGTGTGGTGATACTAGGCATATGGCGAAGGACTGTCCTAAACATAGGAGGGGTGCACCTCCATAGGGTTCGTAGGTTATGGTTATCGTTCCAGTTGCTACTCCACCTATACAACTAGTTAGCTGTGGAGGTCACGATGGTAGAGGTCATTCTAGGGGAGAGGCGAGGCCGGTTGTTATGCTTATCTGGGTAGGACCGAGGGTTGTTGCAGCTGATGATATCATCATAGATAATTTTTTGGTCTAATACAGGGATGCATCAATTTTATTTGATCCGAGTTCCACTTAATCATATGTGTAATCTTACTTTGCTTCATATTTGGATATATCTCTTGATTCTTTTAGGCCCATGTTTATTTGTATTCACCTGTTTGGGATTCTATTGTAGTAGACTGTGTCTATCGGTCATGTTTGATCACTATCGGGGGTTATGAGACCAGGGTTGACCTTCTGCTACTCAATATGGTGGACTTTGATTTTATTTTAGACATGGATTGGATGTCGCCCTATCGCGCTATTCTGGATTGTTAAGCAAAGACCGTGACATTGGTTATGCCAGAGTTGCCGCGGTTGCAGTGGAGAGGTTCATTGGGCCATGTTCCTAGTAGGGTGGTGTCTTTCCTGAAGGCACAACAGATGGCTGAGAAGGGGTGCTTGTCATATTTAGCCTTTGTGAGGGATGTCAGTATCGATACTCATATCATTGAGTTAGTTCTGGAATTGAAATATTTCCCAGATATGTTTCTAGCAGACCTACCGGCATGCCGCCTGATGGGGATTATTGATTTTGGTATTGACCTGGTGCCGCACAATCAGCCCATTTCTCTTCCATCGCATTGTATGGCACTAGTAGAGTTGAAGGAATTAAAGGACCAACTTCAGGAGTTACTTTATAAAGGTTTACTCGATCGAGTGTCTCACCTTGGGGTAGTCCAGTTCTATTTGTGAAGAAGAAAGACGGCTCTATGAGGAAGTGTATTGACTATAGGCAGCTGAACAATGTTACAGTCACGAACAAGTACCCACTACCTCATATTGTTGATTTCTTTGATCAACTGCAGGGTGCTCGGGTATTCTCCAAGATTTATTTGAGATCGGGGTATCATCACCTGAAGATCCGAGATTCAGATATTCTGAAGACGGCCTTCAAGACTCACAATGGTCACTACGAGTTTTTGGTGATGTCATTTGGGCTGACCAATGCCCCAGCAACATTAATGCACTTGACGAACAAAGTTCCAATCATATCTTGATTCCTTCATCATCGTGTTCATTGATGACATATTTGTGTATTCTCGCAGCCGAGAGGATCATGAGCAACACTTGAGGATCGTGCTGCAGACCTTGAGGGATAAGAAGCTATATGCTAAATTCTCCAAGTGTGAATTTTTGCTTTATTAAGTGGCATTTTTGGGCCATGTGGTGTCTAGTAAGGGGATTAAGGTGGATCTGAATAAAGTGGAGGCAGTTTAGAGTTGACCCAGACCTTCTTCTGCTAGTGAGATCCGGAGTTTTCTAGGCTTGGCCGAGTATTATCGCCATTTTGGAGGTGTTTTCATCCATCACAGCTCTTTTGACTCGATTGACTCAGAAGGGTGCCCAATTCAGGTGGTCTGACGAGTGTGAGGAGAGCTTTCAGAAGCTCAAGACTGCCATGACCACAACTCCAGTTTTGGTTTTTCCTTCAGCATCAGGTTCTTATATAGTTTATTGTGATTCTTCACAAATTTGCATTGGGTGTGTATTGATGTAGGAGGGTAGTGGATTGCTTATGCTTAACGTTAGATGAAGCCCCATCAGAAGAACTACCTAGTACGTGATTTAGATTTTGTACCAGTGTTCACACACTGAAAATTTGGAGGCACTATCTATGTAGTGTGTCTTGTAGAGTATTCATATATCATAGGAGTCTATGGCACTTGCTGAAGTAAAAGGATCTGAACTTGAGGCAACATAGGTGGTTAGAGCTACTAAAGGACTATGATATCACCATTCTTTATCATCAAGGGAAGGTGCTTTGAGTAGGAAAGCCGAGGGCATGGATAGTCTTGCTTTTATTCCAATTGGGGAGTGGCTGTTCGCTTTTGATGTTCAGGATTCGCCAACAAGTTTCTGAGGTTGGATATTTCAGAGCCTAGTTGGTTTCTTTCTTGCGTGGTTTCACGATCTTATTTGTTTGAGCGCATCAAGGTGCGTCACTATAATGATCCCCACTTGCTTGTTCTGAAGGACACGGTGCAGTACGGTGATGCCACGGAGGTGACTATTGATGATGCTGTGGTGTTGAGGATGTAGGGCCCGATTTGTGTACTCAATGTGGATGGGTTGCATGAGTTAATTCTTGAGGAGGCCCATAGTTCGTGGTATTCCATTCATCTAGGTTCCACAAAGATGTACCAGGACTCGAGCAGCACTAATGGTGGAAGAGGATGAAGAAAGATATTGTGGACTATATGACTCGGTGTTTGAACTATCTGCAGGTTAAGTAAGAGCATCAAGACTGGGTGGTTTGCTTCAGATACTTTATATACTAGAGTGGAAGAGGGAGCATATCACCATGGATTTTGAAGTTGGAATTGTACGGACCTTGAGGAGATTTGACATTGTGTAGGTTGTGTGGCCATACTGACAAAGTTTGAACACTTCATTCCAGTCATGACTACCTACTCTTCAAAGCAGATGTCTCGGATTTATATTTGGGAGATTGTTTGGCTTCATGGTGTGGCAGTGTCCATTATTTCGGATAGAGGCATATAGCTCACATCGCATTTTTGGAGAGCCGTGTTGCGTGAGTTGGGCACATAAGTCGAGCTGAGTACAACATTTCATTCCTAGACGGACGAACAGTCCGAGCGCACTATTCAGATATTGGAGGACATGTTACGTGCTTCAGTTATTAGTTTCGGGGGTTCATGGGATCAATTTCTACCACTAGCAGAGTTCGCCTACAAAACAGCTATAAGTCGAGCATCCAGATAGCTCCTTATGAGGCCCTATATGGGATGCAATATTGTTTTCCGATTGGTTGCTTTGAGCCAGGGGAGGCTAGGTTGCTGGGAATTGATTTGGTCTGTGATGCTTTGGTGATGGTTAAGTTGATTCAGGAGCCGCTTCGTACAACGCAGTCCAGGCAGAAGAGTTATGCTGATAGGAGGACTTGTGATATGGCATTCATGGTGGGTGAGAGAGTTTTACTCGGAGTTTCGCCCATGAAGGATGTGATAAGGCTCGGGAAGAATGACAAGTTAAGCCCTCGGTACATTGGTCCATTTTGAGATTCTTGACAAAGTGGGTGAGGTGGCCTACGGACTTGCATTGCCACCCATATTATCGGGAGTTTACCCGGTGTTCCATGTTTCCGTGATCCGGAAGAATTATGGTGATCCGTCACTTGTGTTACATTTTAACTATGTGCAATTCGACAAGGATTTGACCAATGTTAAGGATCCGGTACCTATTTTGGATAGGCAGGTCCAATATTTAAGGTCGAAGAATATTGCATCTGTGAAGGTTCAGTTGAGAGGCCAACCGATCAAGGAGTCGACTTGGGAGACCAAGCATGATATGCGGAGCCGATATCCCCACTTTTTTGGCACTTCAGGTATGACACTATACTCGTTCAAGGACGAATGTTTGTTTAAGAGGGGGAGAATGTAACGACCCGGCCGGTTGTTTTGGGTATTTTAGCCCTATTTACCCTAATTAATGCTTGTGTATTTATGGTTACCGGACTTGTGGGGTTGATTGGTGTGGCTTCGGAAATGTTTTGGATTGATTTGGGCACGTAGTCCCTTAGTTGGAGGATTAAGTTATAAGAGTTGACAGGAGTTTAATTTTTGTGTAGACAACTCTGCAATGGTATTCTGATTGTTCCAATAGCTGCGTACGGTGATCGGGACTTAGGTGTATGCCCAGATTTGGATTTGGAGGTTTCTAGATTTTTTTGGCTTGAATTGGTGAAAGTTCAAGGTTTGGAAGGATGATAGGTTTGACCGAGGGTTGACTTTAATGATATCGGGTTTGGATTGTAGTTCAAAGAATTGGTGTAGGTCTGTTGTGTCATTTCAGACTTGCATGCAAAATTTGAGGTTATTCCGAGTTGATTTGACATAGTTCAACATGAGTTTTAGAAGTTGAAAGTTCATTAGTTCATTAGGCTTGAATTGAGGTGACATTCATAGTTTTGATGTTGTTTGGTATGATTTGAGGCCTCAAGTAGGTTTGTGTTATGTTTTGGGATTGGTTGGTATGTTTGGACGTGGTCCGGGGGGACTCAGATATATTTTGGATGGGCTACAACTCATTTCACCATGTTTGGACTGTTGTTTCTAATGAGTGGTGTTTCCTTCATCACAATCGCAACTAAGCACTCATGTTCGTGGAGGTTATTTTGGCATCTGGCAGGTTTGTACTTTGCGTTTGCGAAGTGGAGTCGCGTTCGTGAAGATATTGGGGAGGCAGTGCATCTGATTGCGAGATGGGTGCCGCTATCGCGTTGAAGGATAAGCGGGAAGGGGCATCAGGCTTTTAGACTTCGCATTCTCGGGAGTCAGGGCGCGTTCGCGTTGGCACTAGGGGGAGGAGAGGGGGGTTAGGCATCGCATTCGCGACTTGTATGTCGCGTTCGCGTAAAAGTATTTGGAAGCTGGATGAGATCGTTCCTCGCGATCGCGAAGGTATTTCCGTGATCGCGTTTTTTATGCATGTGTATACATATTTAGTACTCTATTTCGAGGGTTTTGGTTATATTTTCACATTTTGAGTTAGAGAGCTCGGTTTTGGGTAATTTTTGAGGAGATTTTCACGATTTGGATTGAGGTAAGTAGTTTTGACTCGGATTTGTTTATATTTCATAATTCCAGGCTCGATTTTAGTGTTTGATTGATGATTTGAATTGGAGAAATTTGGGATTTTAGTAATTTTTTTCTAAAACATAAATTGATGATTTGAGGCTGGAATTGGATGATTTTTGTATGGTTGGACTCGTATCAGAATAATTGTTTGGAATTTGTGAGTTTTGTCGGGTTCCGGGGTGGGGGCACGGGGTTGACTTTTTGAATTTAGTTAAAGATCAAAGCTTTATTATTTGAAATCGTTTCCTGTGGCTTTTAACTATGATATTTATTTTTGCTAGATTCGAGCCGTACGAAGGTTGTTTCACGCGGGAAGGGCTTCTTAGAGAATTGATTTAGCTTCTTTGAAGTTAGTATCTTGCCTAACTTTATGTTGGAGGAATTACCCCATAGGATTTGGTCTAATTGCATTATTGGAATTATGTGAAAGATGTGTACATGAGGTGACGAGTATGTGTACGGGAATATATGTGGTAATTAGCCGATTTAGACTCTTAAGTTATTGTTATGTCTTTACTTGAAGTTATTGTTACATGGAATATCTTTCATTATTATGTTTTTTCCTGTTTTATTGTGTTGTTGTTGAAATTCTTGTTAACATTGTTGTTTTTCAGCCGCGGGCTATTTAATGTTGTGACATTGGTACTTTGTTAGGGGAATATTGTGGCATATGGGCACGTCTGGTGCAAGTTGATAATTGTGTTGTGACGAGATGCACATGCGGCAGCATAAGGCTGGTGTTATTGATGCCTATACGGCAAGATAAGAGGGTTTTATGCGCGTGTTGCTAGAAAGGGGAATTACATCATTTGAAGCACACGTGGCAAGATTAGGGGGCTAAAACGCATGAAGCTATTTCGGGAGAAATAAATTTAAGGCTTTCGCCGCGTCATAAGGAAGATTTGTGATTTGTGACTTGTGAAATGTGATCATGGTGTGTGGTACCCTGGGGTGATTCTTGTTGTAAATTCTGTATTGGAACGACTTGATGATTTGAATTGTTATTGTTTTCCTTAATTTATTTCACTTGCATTTTAACTGTTCTTTTTTATTATTCTGATGTTTATCACATGTTTTATCATTTTAATTTCCGTTGTTAGCTTTATACTAATATTCTGCACAAATTTTCATGTCTAGTGAGTGTCTTGACATGTACCTCGTCACTACTCCACCGAGGTTAGTCATGAAACATACTGAGTACCGTTGTGGTGTACTAACTTTTGCACGTTTTTGTGCAGATCCAGGTACCTCGGAGCGTGCCGGTGTCACGCCCCAAAACCGAGGAGCGCGACCGGCGCTCAACCGAGTAAACCCGACTGAGCAAGCCTGTTAGATTTCATTCTACCCAAATTCGTCTTTGAATAACGAGGAAATGTACATCATTAATAAAATTCTATAAACATATAATTAACGACTTCCATTTCATTTCCATTAGCAACTTCGTTCATAATTTTCAAAATATTACAAGTTTATTACATCTTCTCCAAATATCAATATTTCTAATTCAATCCCCCATTATCGAACACCACCCAAAACCAGTCTATGGAGCCTCTAAATACAACTGAAGAGTAGTATGAAAATGCCGGCAACAAGGCTCCGGCTATACCTCAAAATACAAGTACATGATTAACAAATGATAGAGAAACCCGAAATGAAATGGGGATCACCAAGTCGGCTGAAAAGAGGATGCGCCACTAGCTGCGACAAACACTGTCTGTTATGGAACCACCTACATCCATTTAAAGATGTAGCGCCCCCGGCAAAAGGGACGTTAGTACTATCGAATATTACTAGTATGAATAGCTAAAAGTCCTCTTTCAAAATAGGATGCCAATATAAGGATAGACAACGAAGGCGAAATGTGGATCAACTATGTGACGGTAAGGGCATATATGGGCTAAAGTATTAACGAAGGCCAAATGTGCTCAATTTCGTATAGTACAAGGACATATTTGGACCTTTTCCGTTTAAGAAATTATTTCTGACCTCGACTATCGGTCGCTTCTTCTGCTTTATCAGAGGAAAATTAGGGTCTAAACTTAGCTTGTGGACAGCCACTTCCAATGGAATACATGTCATATTTACAATTATTTATCCTAAAATGATTACTTCTTCCGCCTGCCTTCTGTAAACTTTCACGAGAAAATGTCTAGTTTCACCCAAAAGAATTTCCTGAAATTTAATTTAAACTTCAACAAGTAGTTTCTTTAAAATTTTCTTTTGTTCATATGTAACAACTTTAAAACAAAATGGAAAGCAGTCTCATTTAAGAAACAAAGTTAATACGGTATTTTGACAGTTGGAACCACCAATTGAAAATGGTATATTCTTAAATAATAAGCAAGAGAAACAGTTCCACGTCGTTACTTCTAATATGCAAATGAAATTCATCACGGGGTTATATCTGACTTTCATTATTTAATTACTAAAAATAACGATTTTTTTTTTTTGGAGAAAAGGATAATTTCATTAATAAAAGTTAGAGTGACATTACATCACTATTAATAATAGTAGGAATAATACTTAGGTTTCCAAACGTTGCTAGAGTAGTACATATGGAGCTTGATACTAGTCTAGTAGTAGATATTTCATTCTTGTCTTCTTGGATCATCCTCTTGACTGGGTCTGGTGGGGAGTTCAAAATAGTTGTAGTAGAGGTTGGTTGCTGTTATTTGGAACCCAATTTACTCAAAACGTGCCCCACCTTGTTGCCTTCACGGAAGCTATGCCGGACCATTGAATTTCCCAATCTCTTCAATAAGTACCTGCATTCAAAGATAGTGTTAGTATATGCGGGAAAGCTATTATGTTCAAGTAGTTGGATTATGTCCGTCAAATCAGTATGAATCTCAAGTGGGGCTAGCCCTTTGTAATTATCCAGCTTTAGCTCTGTATGAAGTGCTTGTAATTCTGCATGGGTAGAGTTATAGGCTTTGATTTTATTAGCAAAGCCTACTATCATGTCCCCTTGACTATTTCTTATAATGCCCCCAATGCGACCAGTGTTATGGTTACCCAAGGAAGCATTATTTTAATTTATAAGTATGGGGTGGTGGTGGGTACCATTTAACGTGAATAGAAATTTTGTACGTGGTGCATTTGTATTTGGACGTAAGTAGTTTAAATTCAATGGTCCGTGTATTAACCATTTGGTAGTCTAATGTTTTGGAGAGGTTGTGGAAGCAGATATTGTTTCTATTTAACCGGAGGTGCCAAATTACAAATAGAAATACATCTTCCCAAGTTACGCAGTTGTGTGTAACGGTTATTTGGAGGTCCTTGATTGGTAAGAGCCAACGTTTGTTATTTGGGATAGCATTGATGTCAATGCCCGTATTGTCCCAGAATGTGCGAGCCACTGTGCACTCAAGGAAAATATGGCTAGTGCTTTCTTCTGCCACACTACAAACGGTGCAAATATTGTCATTTGAAACTCCAATTTGATGAAGGTAAGATTTAGTAGGTAATCTATTTTTAAATCATTGCCAGAGGAAAAATTTAATTTTATTAAGGGTATGGAGCTTCCAAATCCAATCATAGTCGGAGCTAGTTTTGATGTGGTGGTGAAGAAATGTGTATACTAAATGTGTTGAGAAGGTGCCATTTGTGTTGAGCGACCAAATGGGTGTGTCTGTGGCCAGGGGGTTTGTTGAGAGGGAGATGGAGGAGATATCATTTTTAATATTGTTGGGGAGTTCAAAGGAGATTTGTGACCAGTTCCACTGGTCATTTCTCCAAACCTGGTCAAGGGTTAAGCTGCTATCATTCTTGTTAAGAGGACCATGAATGGAAGAGCGGATGTTTGTGTTATTAGGGGTCCAGCAGCCAAAGTAGAAGTTTATGGACTTGCCATTGCCGACATCCCAAGCGATTCCTTTGGCAATGGTTTCCCATCCACTCAAAACATTTTGCAAAATGAAGGAGGTGGTCTTAGCATTAGTCTTAGGACTGTATTTTTGAATTAGAGTGTTTGCCCACATTGCTGACGGATTGGTGAATAATCTCCATGCTAGTCCTGCTAGTATGGCCTGGTTTTTGTGGATTCCTTAGGTATCCCCCAGACCACCCATTTTTTTAGGAAGGGTTACAACATCCCATGATATGTAGTGGATCCTGTTTTTAAGCGGAGTTGTGCCCCAAATGAAATCACGCTGGATATTATCAATTTGATGTAGGGTCTTCTTTGGGAGAGATATGTATTGCATATTATGATTAGGAAAGGCATTGAGGGTAGCCTTTGCTAGGGTTGTGCGGCCCGCAAGAGTTAAGAAATTTGTTTTCCAGTTTGAAAGTTTCTTCCGCATATTGTCAATTACATATTGGAAGTCGGAATGTTTAGGTTTGTTATTGGTTATGGGGAAGCCCAAATACTTGCCAAATTGACTTGCTGGATTAATGTTAAATAAGTCGATTGCATAGTCTTTGATGGCACTTGAGCAGTTACTTGAAAAGAGGATTTTTGATTTGGTGTTATTTATTTTCTGACCAGATAATGAACAAAAGGTTGCCAAGGAGTGGTCAATGGTATTTGTGATTTTCTCATTGGCATGTGCCATGAATGTCAAGTCATCTACATAGAATAGGTGTGATAGAAAAGGTCCTTTTATCCCAATTCTAATGGGATCCCAGAGAGTTAGGTCTACTTGGTGGTTGATGTATGCAAATAGTAATTCCATGCTTAATATGAACAAATAAGGAGATAGAGGATGCCCTTGTCTGATACCCCTTGTGGGTTCAAAGAAATTTGTTTGTGCACCAGTTACCAAGACTGCTATCTTGCTTGTGGAGATGCAGTGCATGATTAGGGTAGTGATTTTTGATGGGAACTTAAAGAAGGTTAAGGCCTTAAAGACAAAAGACCATTCTAACCTATCAAAGGCTTTTTCGAGGTCAATTTTGATAATCAATTGCCCATTCACCCCTTTTCTTTTTTTAAGATGGTTTACAACTTCTTGTATAATAACAGCATTATCACATGCCCACCTCTCCTTTAAGAAGCTAGCTTGGCATGGGCTGATGAGATCAGTTAGGAAAGGTTTGATGAGATTAATAATTATTTTGGTGATTATTCTGTAAGTGGTTTTACAGAGTCCTATTGGACGGAAATTATTGAGGTTATTTGCATGCTTAAATTTAGGGATGAGGCATAATAAGGTGTGATTCATTTCCTCAGGAATTCTGGATCTGGCAAATACTTCTTTACATAGCCGGATAATAGATGGACACACAATATTCCAATGACGTTGGTAGAAAATAGGGTGCATACCATGAGGACCCGGGACCTTGTATGGCTTAAAAGAATATACAGCCAAAATAATTTCTTGGGTGTCCAATGGCCTATCCAGTGGGGAGAGGTCAATATTGGCAAAATTTGTGTGATCATTTTTAACAGTATTCCACTCTGATTGAGTATTATTTGTTGTGAATATATTTTGGAAATATTGGTGAGTGTGCTCAATGATTTTCTAATGATCCGTTATCCAATTCCATGTGTTATCTTTAAAGAAAGAAATACTGTTACGCCTACGCCTATTAAGGACAGAAATGTGGAAATTTTTTGTATTTGCATCGCCCTCATTTAGCCAATTAAGACAAGATCTAATCTTCCAATGATCCTCCTCCAAGCGTAGAGCATTATTATAATCAGTGATTAGAGTTTGTTCCAAGTTTCTAAGGAATGTGCTAGTAGCATAGCTTGATGAGTTTTGGATCCCCCTAATTCTGGTTAGTATCCTTTTCTTATTTGCGAAAATATTACCAAAATTTTGGGCACTCCATTCTTTAATTTTAGTCTGGAAACATCTTTGTGCCTCACTAAAATTCCTATTATCCCAACTTTGTTCAACCACTTTATTAAACTCTGGGTGGCTTAGCCAATATTTTTCGAGTCTAAAGGGTTTGTAGAATTAGTCAAGATTGGATTTGTTAGTCTGATTAATAGCGGATTATGGTCGGAGTAGGTTTTTGGTAGGTGAGCTACCATTACCGAGGGGTACAGCTCTAGCCAGGTTTCATTAGCAAGGCAACGATCTAGTCTTTCTAATATAAGACCATGTGTCCTATTTCTATGGTTAGACCACGTGAAACGGCAACCTTTGAATCCTAGATCAATTAAGTTACAGTAACTAATGCATGACAAAAATCTAGAGGTCCTATTCCTACTAATGTTCCTGCCTCCCCATTTTTCATCTTGAGTCTGGACATCATTAAAGTCGCCACCTATGAGCCACGGGCCTTTGTAGTCATCAAATATAGACCTAAGATTTTCCCACAGAGTTATCCTATTAGTAACATAAGTACTAGCATATATTACACTAAAAAGCCAAGAGTTGTGATTTGGTAATACCTGGACTAGGGCATGCAGTTCTTGATCAGTCTGGCTAACACGTTCCACTGCTACCATGGTGTCTATCCACATAGCAACCATGCCACCAGCTCTGCCAACCGCTGGAATCTCAATTAGATCTGAGAAGTTGAAGTCTGCCCTAAGAAGTGCATGATTTTCCATTTTTGTTTCCAATAGTGCAACCATACAAGGATTATTATTGTTAATTAGCTCCCTATAGTTACGTCTAAAGTCAACATTATTAGCTCCTCTAGCGTTCCATATAATTATTCTAGTAGGTGTATTCATGATTGAGGAATGGTTTTGGAGAGCAACTGCGTAAGGATTAATTCCCCTCATGAATGGACTGTCCCTCAGAGTGGGATTCACTAGGACAGCATACGTTGTTGTTGCCGTGTTGATCGATGGTGTTATCTCGATTGAGCATCTTTGGAGTGCTATTGGGCAACGAACTATGTATTTCTTGTCCTCCCTCTCCGGGAATAGCATAAGGGCTATATCTCTTATTGTTGAGATTTCTGTGAAAGAGCTTCTTCCCGGAGGGTGGGGAATTACCACCTCTTCTGCTTCTTGCACTTCCTGTTCTTGATTTGCTCCTTGTTCCATTGGAGGGCCCATATGATGATTGTGTTGGGCTTGTTGGGGTATCCAAGGGAAAAATCGTAGATTTATCTATGTTATCTCCTGTGATGGGAAGAATGGAAGTTAGAACATCTGGTTCATGTTCAGAAGAGGGTTGAAGTGTTGTGGAATATTCCAGTGGTTGTGCATGGTGTGGTAGAGAGCACGAGCTACTGCTGGAGCCAATGGATTGAGAATGTTGGCCATCCACATATGGTTCATATAGTTGTCCATAGCCATTCTCATCCCCTCTGTCACTACCTGGGCTAGGAAGTTTGGGTTTTGGATGATCACCATGACTTCCTGCCCTTCTATTATCATTGAGAAGAAGAAAGCTTGACCCTGTAGCCCATGCTCGATCCATGAAGTTGGTTGGTGGTCCGGGTATTGTGGCTGAGTTGCATATACTAGGTTTGGGATTTGCATGGGGTTGTTTGAGTTGTTGAGGTTCATCGTGAGAGGTTGGAAGGAATTTCTGGGCACCTTGTGTGTTAGTAGTGCCAGCCGATTTCTTTTGTTTAGGGGTAGCAGTAAGTTTGGCATTTTGTTGTAGAGTGTTATCTTTTAAGATGTAGGGGGAATGCTGAAAAGGTGGTGAAAATGATTGTGTATATTTTGTGGAAGATTGAGCTTGTGTGTGATTGGGTGAATTAGGCGTGTGGGAGTATATAGGATGCGTTTAGTTAGTAGTGTCCATAGGTGTGTCCATTTGGACAATGTCTGATGACATGTGTATGCCCGTCTGTTGGTTTATAGCTGACTTGTCGTTTGTGGATTGATTTTGGATTGCATGCAGGTTATGATTTTTGGCTATGTTGGAGCTGTCAGTAGCATTTTGATTTGGCTTCAACTTGGGCTGCAAGTGTTCACCATTTTCATTGGTATTAGCCACGTTTGTCACACGTGTCGCTTGGACAGTGGCTGTGTTCATTGTTTGTATCTAAGAGGTTTTGTGTGTGGGGGAGGAAACGTTGTGTAGTTGCAGAGGAATGTTTGTGGGAATATCCTTCTCTTCGCATTCTTCTGCTTCCTGAAGAGCATCGAATTTATTTTGGTAGACTTGTGATTGATTATTACTATTGATGTCCAGCTTTCTTCTTAACCCATTATTAGTAGAAGTCGTGGTTGGTTGATTTTTGTTCGTGTTTATTAGATAGGGACTTGGGAATTGTGTATGATCAGTATCCTTAGATCTATAAGAAAGCTTAAGTATGGAGGTACTTACCTGTGGCTGCTTCAAATATTTTTAAGTTAATACCTGTGGTTCCACTTTGGGAGCTTTTGTGTTGTATTGCTGGTTGTTCCTCGTTGTTCCTCGTTGCTCTTGTCTGTGCTATCCTTCTCTTTTGGAAAGCCATCATTTGCCAATGGTCGATGGGGTTGGTGATGGTGGTCATCACTTGGTGCTCTACGTCAAAAGGTGTGGATGAAGTTTTGGTGTAAGAGCAGTGCTGGTTGGTGTGGCCTAGTCTCCCACATGCTTTGCAGAGAATGTGTTCTCCTTCATATATGATGTGCTGCTTGTATTTGCCTATGAGGATACAAGATTGGACTGGTTCGTCAAGGGGCATCTCAACACATAGGCGTGCGTATCGTCCTCGAAGTGTTGCACTTGTACAAGCATCAATCTTCAGTAGCTTTTCGATGGTGTTGCATGTTTTCTTTAATACAACCGCATCATAAAATTCGGTGGGCAGCTGGGGAAGGTATATCCAAATGGCTGATCTTTCCTGTAATGCCTTGCTTGCAATGAAGTTTGGTTCCCACTTCTTTATGGAGAGGAAAAAGCCATTGATAAACCAAGGGCCATTTTGCAGGTTTTGTTAAGTTTGACAATGAAATAGTCCGATCCAAGATCTATAAGAGGAAAATTCTCCGATGGTTTCCATATTTCTTGTATTTTCTTTTTTAGATATTGGTGTTGTATGCTATTACCCAGTAGAGTAATAATCAGCGAGTATTTCCATGGTTGATACATTCTATTTTTATCTTCATCTGATAGATGAATTGTCCTTATGCCTTGGTGTAATTCTTGTGAGGTTGTGTCCATGGACTCCTCTGTATTGTTGTGCTCTTCCTTTGCAGGGTCGTTTTCTACTAGATCAATATGCATCATAAATTCTGATGATAATAATTTTTCCTTGAAGGACAATTGATGATTCATAGTTGTAGTTGTGCTTGTTGTAGTGATATTTGGAGGTTTGGGGGATATGTTGAAGTTCCTTGTCAGCTTCTTGTTTTTCCATGGCAGTTGGGGTTATTGTACAATAGGACCATTACTCCAAAATCTGTCGTATTGATCCTTATTTTAATTGATTTATCATAATTATTTCTTGGAGTAAAATTAGGTGAAGTTTTATAAATGTTACTTTCTAGCTTACATAAGTCAAACTTGGAAAGTAGTTGGAAGAGATTTAGGAGATCAATGTCTCTCCTTAGCATTTTAATTAATGACTATAAGTATTAGAAGTAAAAAGTCTATGCCCATGTAACATTAACTTTTTCATATGCCAATTTATCTCTATTTTTCATTCAGAAAAAATGAGACTCCAACATACTATATGGATCAAATTAAACTATGAGAAAGAAAACCTAAATGGGAAAAGATTGTCATTTTATAATTTTAAATAACTTTTCACAATTATAAAGTTGTATTTTCCCAAAGGGCAAATTAATCAGTTTCCGTGCACGTTACAAATTTTGGGCAGATTATGCACCAAAACGTGAGCAAAGGTGTTTAATGTGACGGCAATACATGTTTAAAAATGAAAATCTGAGCCATTATAGATTTTTAATCACCCAACTCTGACTGTCTTTTGCGAAATTAAAGCTTAAATTCCTGTGGTGACCAAAGTAGTCATCATTAGAGGTGAACAAATGTTAGTTCAAACTACGTTTCAACTGAAATAATAATTCAAATTAGGACCATCTTCGTTGAATTATTACCAGTAGCTGACAATAACACATTATCAATATAATGACCATTGACCATAACTTTACAATAATTTTGATGGTCATCACTCTTTATCAGTGGGAGCTTAATTAGATGAATTAACTAGGAGGATTATTATAGTCCACTAGTCCGTCTTTGAGTAATGCTCTTCTGTTTTTGTTTTGACACATTATTGAAAAGGAACTATGATGATTTCGTGTACATCGGTGGAACCAGTTCCCTATCATCTTTGAAATATCAAAGTTGAGGGTACTTATTAGGCTTGTCACAAATAGTACATAACACTATTGATTGTTGTCTTCTTACGAGGGAGTAATGTACAGGGTAAAATTAATAGATGACAGGTGGATCTTCGTTAAAGTGGATACGTAGCGGTAAAGACACGTAGGAGATGAGTCAGCAAATAGCTGACACCGGGTACAAGCATGTGCCGGTATTGTATGAGCTCCGAAGATATCAGAACCAGAGAGGAAAATTTAAAAGCAAGGTACTGGTTGAAGAAGACAATATTAAAGGAGCAGCTGCTACCAAAAAAATCACTGCATTTACTCTCAATTGTATGCTGCTATCAAGAGGGTTTTTTATTCACCATAAAGAATGCATGATTTGGGAATCTTGTCTCCTCTAATTTAGCTATAATAGAGAAATTTATACTTATTGAAGGACACGAAACACTTGTCAGAAAAAAGGCTAAGATTACTCTCCAATTCTATAAAATCTTATTTTGCTTATACTGAGTTTTCAACATTGTTCTTGTATCTGGAAAAGTTCAACTCAAGGCCCATACTTGTCTTTTCTTTAATTATTCGTATTTTATTCACTTTTGTTCTTCATTACTTTATTTTCTCGGATCAATTTAAGTCACGTGTCTATAAAACACGTTACAAATTCAACTGTACTATTTTATAGGTAAACAGTTTGGCACCCACCGTGAGGCATACACAATTGTGGTATAACTTTGATCCATTTATCTTTTACTAAAGTACTTCAAAGTTATTTTCTAGTAAAGCAAAAAATAAATATGGCACCTAAACTCGCATCAATTGAATGAGACAATTCCGGTCCAGGAAGACATAAATACTTGGCGAGTGAGGAGTCCTACCCCTGATGATATGGATGATGAACCCATTATCGAGATGGTAAAAGTTTTGAGAGAACAACCTAGAGAAATCATGAATCATCTCTTCGGACAGGACGGGAAAATGACTGAGCTCCAGCAAGCACTATCAGTTGCCTCAAATAATTCAAACGGAGGAGTTCGAACTCCTCGCAGCGTACCTGCAAATCAGACGACGCAAAGAATCGGTAACACTGCTTTAAGGGAGGAGTTCAGATCAAATGATAATCAAACAGGTGGTGCATGCAGCAGATTTGGGAATGAAAATAACACAGATGATCCTTTAAAATCCGAGCTCATAAGATTCATGATGGGAAAATATGATCAGATGGATCAAAATGCTAAAGAGTTTTACGTTCGGATGGATCAGATCCCAAGGGAACCTACAGTCCTAAAGGGCCCGGACTGAAAGAAGTATACTCAATTGCTGTTCAAACCTAGTGCGGTCCCCATGTTGATTCCAAAAAGATTCAAGATGCCCGATATTCCAAAATACGATGGAACATCGGATCCACGAGAGCATATCACAACCTGTACCTACATTTGTAAAGGAAAATAATTTGGCTCTACACAAGATGAAATCAATTTTGCTAAAGAAAACTGGTGACACCCAAACAAAGGGAGCTTTAACTTGGTATTCACTCTTACCTGAATATTCAATGATTCTTTTAAAATGCTTGTAGATTCTTTCATCAAAGCTCATGCTGGGGCAAGGAAAGTTCAATCCAGGAAGGTGGATATATTTAGATTCTCTCAAGAAGAATAGTTGCTGCGAGAGATCGTAACCCGATTCCAAAATGAGAGAATGATGTTGCCGGTAGTACCGAATAATGGGCATCAAAATCATTCACCAAAGGTCTCAATACCTTAAGCTCCGATGCCTCGAGGAGTTTAAAGAAAGTCTATTGGAATTTCCAGGTAACTATATGGGCAGATGTCCATAATCGCTTATGAATCAAAAATTAAATTTGAGGATGATCTCGCAGTCAGAATCGAGAAAACATTAAAAATGATCCTGATGCGGATAGAAGATCATTCAAGAATCGTTTTCAACCTTATTGATCAAACGAAAAATCCGATGGGCGTGGAGCTAAAGGTTTTAAGTCGTCGGAAAGATTCGGACCAGATAGAAGGACAGATCGTGGACAGAGTAGTAGAGCTTTACAGGATAAGGAACCATAAAGGTATAGGGACTCATGGAATCCTCGGCTATCAAATTAATATCATTTTGGTAGAGTTGGTTCCAGCTGTGAGAATCATCAAGGAAGCAAGGTTCCCGATACCAATTCGATCAGATGCGAGTCAAAGGGATCGAATTTGTGGTGCGAGTTCCATGGCACACATGGTCATAGAACTAGGGACTGCCTGCACCTTCATGA
Source organism: Nicotiana attenuata (assembly GCF_001879085.1). Classification (NCBI taxonomy): domain Eukaryota; kingdom Viridiplantae; phylum Streptophyta; class Magnoliopsida; order Solanales; family Solanaceae; genus Nicotiana; species Nicotiana attenuata. The sequence goes on along the minus strand of NC_031997.1, from coordinate 10,041,784 downwards.
AAAGGTAGCAATGTTGTTGAAAAATGTTCATTAGAGAATTTTTAAGTGATCGGGCTAAGAACAACTACAGTAGGAGTCGAGATGCAATGGAACTGGCAAAACCAACCATAGGGTCTCCCCGCCTAACAATACATATGATTTTTTGTGGGGTTGAAGTAAATGGGTGATATTTTCGGCAGGTAAAAAGACGGAGATATCAGTCATTCATGGCAAGAGAATATGAGAAGCATCAGAAGATGATGAAATCACCTTCAGGGAGGAAGATGCCGACGACCTTATTTTACTGCGCAATGATTCTCCGGTAATATCTTTAAATATTTTAGATTTTAAAATTAATTATGTATTTGTTGATACAGGTTGTTCATCCGGTATTATCCTATTGAGGGTCGTGGAACAAGCAAAGCTAACCGGATACATAGTTCCGGCAATAAAGCTTCTGACAGGGTTCACTTGAAAAGCATAAAAATTCGAGGAGAGATCATGTTGTCTACATATGCCGAAGGTGTGACGAAATTCACGTTGTTTGAAGTTGTGGATGGCAATATGGGCTACAATGTGATTCTTGGTAGGCTATGGATCCATGAAATGAAGGTTGTGCCATCAACATACCATTAAATACTAAATTTCCCTACAACGAATGGGATTAAGTAGATAAGAGGTGATCAACCTGTCGCAAGGGAAACGAAGGTTGTCACCGTATCTAGCAATAAGGCGGAAGGAATCAACGAATAGCAACTACAAGAACCGCGAGTTGTTCCATTCTAGTATCGGTAGGAGATGATGGAGTGGAAGAGACATCGGATATTACCAGATACCTAGATCTATCCGTGTACAAAAAGAAAAGAACACAGCAAAGTCAACCGCAAAAGAGCTTGAACAAATAGTTTAGTTCACGGAATTCCCGAAAAGGAAGAGTTACTGTGGGAATGAAGTTTAGCCCCAAACTTAAGTCTAAAGTTATTGAATTTCCTAAAACTAACATTGTTTTGCATGGTCTCATTCAGGATAGATTTTCTAAATGTATGTTAAAAAACACCAGAAGAGTAAAAAAAAGAAAAACCAACCAATGCCGTTTTTAACAGATGATTTGCACAAACAGGATTATTTAGTGCTACCGTTTATGTTAAGAAGAATTTCTTGAGAAATTAGCTTCCACGTCGGAATTATAAAGCATGTTGATGTTTAGCTTAAAGTATATATATTTCTATGTATATCGCCTCATATTTTACTTTTGTTTCGTGAATTTGGGATGTTAAATGTGTTGATTTATGTTAATTATGATGTGTTTTTATGTGTAGGAATGATCGGGAGCAATTGGGGGCGAAACGCGCAAGATTTGAGCCAAAACGAACGAAACCGGGCAATGTGCGAATTTGGGTGCCACCTGGCGCCCGGCCCTACATGTGGCGCCAAAAATAGTAGCTCAAAATTGTGGGGCGCCGTGGAGGGCGCCTGGCGCTGGGCTGGGCGTCCGTGACGCGGATTTTGTCCTATTTTGCCTGGGACACGGTTTATTCGGCCCTAGACCTATCCAACACGTATAAAAGCAAGACTAAACATATTTTTTTATGGGAGGATGCCACTTTGCTGATATCTAACATACTTTGAAGGGAGATTCACGTGGGGGAACACACACCACGCTTGGAGGAGGCTTCCAACTAGTTTTTCTTCTCTTCTCTTCCTTTAATTTCATAGTTTCTTTGTTCTAGAGTTTTGGGTGCTACATGAACGTTGTAGTTTGAAGCTTGAATTGTTCTTATTATTTTATCATATTGGTTTATTTATTCAATCTTGCGCTTAATTATTTGATTGCTTGATCACCAATTGAATACTATCTACGAATCTAGGATTGAACTCGGGAGATGGAATTCTAGATTGCATATAAGATTGAGTAGAGAAAGACCTTAACTCTTAGGGGGGGTGGATTTGCGGTTAGGATAGGAATATACCTAATCGCCTTACTTGGTTACTATACAGGAATTATTAATGCGTTCTTGTTAATTCTAATTCCATAGGAATATATGCGTTTGATTAGCTTGAATAGGCGAGTTGTACTTCGGGAGAAGGCTACGAGCAATATTAACCCTGTCAACCAATAAACTAGAAAAATTAATTAGACGATTTAAGTAGAAAACTCAACGGGATTGTTAGTTAAGCCATAGCTCTAGAATATTCACTCACATTGAATTCGTCTCTATAATTCACCAACTTGTTTTCTTTAATCTCTTAGTTTACTACTCTAGATTATCTTTAGTTAAATATTCATGCGTTAGCATTCGCTTGAATAGATTAATTATTTGGTTTAATTTAGTTGATAGTTAATCACAAGTCCCTGTGGGTACAATATCTGGACTTACAATCCTATATTACTTGTCGACCACGTATACTTGCATGTGCATTTGGGAGCAACAAGCTTTTGGCACCGTTGCCGGGGACTTAGAAATTAACTATTCTACTAGATTAGATTTTTACATTTTGCCTATTCAAGTTTTTATTTTTTAATATTTTACTATCTTTGTTGATATGGCATCTTGGAATGATAATTGGTCGAATATTGTTTATTCTTATTTTGGTGATCCATGTCCATATTGTGGAGGACCACACTTTGGCCAAAATTGTGCATCTCAATCTGATGTGTGGAATTTTTGCAATGTGTGTGGTTGTCAAGGTGGCCATTGGGATGGTTGTCCTAATTCTTATTATCCTTCTCAGAGTTCTTATTATAATGTTTCTAATAATGTTTATGAGTTTGATAGGAGCAATGAAGTGGAGGATATAGAAAGCATGGCTCGTATTATGGACATGATAAGGCAAATAGCCAAGCAACAGAACATGATGAGGCAAATAGTCGAGCAATAAAGTCTTGATGCCTTAACGATCAAAAGACTCCAGACTAGAATGGACGAATTAATGGCCAATTTCCAAGAAGAACCTCAATTCAATGAAGAGAGCGAGTTCCCACAAGAAGATTATTTTGAAGAAGCAGATATAGTGAGCCAATCTTGGCTTTAGGAACAAGCTCAACTGATAAATCTCATGACTTTCTACGTGATGGTCTTCCAAATATGACAGAACAACTAATAGAAGGAAGAACTGAGCTCAGGCAAGAGATAGACCAATTTGGCTTAGATATCCATGACCTGCACGATCAATTGAATAAAAAGGTTGAGGCGTCTGATGCCCTACAACCAATTGGTGTGGATACTGGTCAACTTATGGAGCGAAAAGAGGAATTCCAACTATTCGACCAAAATATTATTAGTGATGCCAAGGTTGACGAAGAGCTCAAAATTGACGATGTCAAAACTAATGTAATTTTGGAGTTGGAGCGTATTGGACCTCATTCTAAACATTTTTCAACATTGTGTTTGGTTGGTGACATGGGAATTGATCCAGTCGAGCATATGAAGGAGTCAATGGATGAGGAATAAAGTGCTTATATTCTGAAATTTGTGATGTCAAGGAGAAAAAACGACATTCCTCACTTAAAGGCCAAGAAGTGCAAGATGCGATACCTATTGCGTGGTTCATTTATTTTTATACCACCGCCCCAGGAACGTGATTGAAAAATTGATGCAAAATTGGGGGCGCAATTCATATCTTCAAAGTGGAAGGAAAAGTGGTGAAAGTGATGGAGTCGTGCCACGAGTATAAATAAGGCGCTTGTTGGGAGGCAACCCAACCTGTATATCTTTTATTTATTGATTATTTTTTTGGTCAAGTTTTGTGTTGTTTCTATTTGCAGAGTAGGGGAAGTCTGAGTACCCGAAGCTGAAGATGAGGAGCATGTTTGAGCTTAAGTGTGGGATCATCCCGACCCTTAATATTGAGGATCATGTCCGAGCTAGGCCCGAGAGGGTCTCAGGGAGTATTTCTCACCTTTGTTTTATTATATTTTTCTATGATCATGCATCGAGGACTATGCATAATATAAGTGTGGGGTGGGGAAACTACTTTCTGAAGTGTAATTGTATAAAACTATTTTTTAAGTTAGTTTTTCTTTTAGAACTCGTAGTAGAAATAGTCTAGGTAAAAAAAACAAAAATTGAAAAAAAAATTTAGAAAAAGGTCGGACTTTTCCCGACGATGGATCTTTTGGATAATTTTCTTGAGGGATAAAGTCCGATTCAAAAATACCAAAAAAGATTTTTTGTTTTTAGGATAGTTAGGTAGTATCCCTTGGTTTTTCTTTGGGCGCCGGTTCTTTTCCAAGGGTGTAGCTCGAACCGGGTACATTATTTTTATTTTTTTTGGGAATAGTTTAGGAAGAAACTGAGTCGCTCTGAGACACTCATTGACATGGTTGATGCTGGCACATTAGGCTATGCCATACATTCTGTTTTTCCGTATATTTGGTAAATTGTGAAGCCTAAGTAAACTAAATAGCCTATTTGTGATGCTCTTTTTCAGTTGTTTGACTCGTATGCCACATAGTGCAATATTGCTTAAATTTCTCAATTGTGTGTGCTTGCTTGACTTGAGAGTTGAATAGAACCGTCTTGATTGAGTCATGTGCAACGTGTGTGTGAGGAATTGTAATTTTCTATGCTATCCTGTGTAGTCTAGAACTGGCCCCGTGTGTTAATTGAAGCGAAATTGTAAGTTGTGCTAATCTAGGAGATGACGTAGGCTTTTTCTTGCTCGATCATGGATGTGCTTGTCACATAAAAATAAAATTTTCCGTTGCTAGCCCCTTTGACCCTATAGACCTTTCTTTTGGCACCCACATTACAAGCCATACCCCTATTTTGTTCTTAATTTGATATTGATTGAACATTTACCTCCTAAGGCACTTAGGCGCTAAAAGAAGTAAGGTGAGATATTGGGGAGTAGCTTTTGAGTCGAACCATGGAAGGGCCCGTTGGTGCACTAAAGTTGAAATCAAAAGACACTAGCCAATGAACCTTAATGTAAGGAGTGTGTGGAAAAAAAAAGAGAAAGGAAAAGAAAAATTGAAAGAAAAGAAAAAAAATGACAGTGAAAATATGTAGAAAACACCTCCAATTCTTAATAATTTGTGCTAGTGGGAGTATAGAAGTGCTTGAATGAACGTAAGGGCTATGTGCATATGGTTTGTGGCAAGTGAATTGGTTAAGCAGAATATGTGTTTGAGTTGTGAGTGTAGTGTACTAAAGTGCTTAGGAGGGTTATCCACTATTTTTAATTGTATCATACCCGTCCCTTAGCCTACATTACAACCTAAAAGTCCTAATTGATCCTAGACTTGGCTAGATTAAATTAGTAGAGATATACACTACGGGCAAGCTTATGGTACGACCACGGGATGCATATGAACTCTTTGTGAGAGTGAGCGAATTTTGTTCAAATTGTGAGATGTCCTTAATCTATATTCAAAAGTATATTTGAATGTGTGGACTATCTAAATTCACTCTTTTGTTTGTTGGTAAGAGCACATGATCTCATGAATGATTGGTAATGTTTTAAATTTTCTTGTTGGGTAAGCGCTGCATTGAGGGTGCTTAGTGGTTGCAAGTCGATTATTGAGGTTGGGTGGTGATGAATAGGTTATTGGAAATTATTGAATTGAAATATTATACTTGGGCTTGCTTAAACGGGAAGAATGTGAATTTTTGTGTGTTCATGCTTGTGTGCCGGTATTGATCATAGTCAAGGGTATAGTGTGTGGTTAAAAGTTAAAGTGCTCCTCTATAATTGATACTTGTACGTTGTTGGGGGGTTTATTAGATAGTCCCATTGCTCGAGGACGAGCAAGAGTCTAAGTGTGGGGTGTTGATGTTTAGCTTAAAGTATATATACTTCTATGTATATCGCCTCATAATTTACTCTTGTTTCGTGAATTTGGGATGTTAAATGTGTTAATTTATGTTAATTTGATGTGTTTTTATGTGTAGGAATGATTCGGGAGCAATTGGGGGCAAAACGCGCAAGATTTGAACCAAAACGAACGAAACCGGGCAATGTGCGAATTTGGGCGCCACAGGTGGCGCCCGGCCCTACCTGTGGCGCCAAAAATAGTAGCTCAAAATTGTGGGGCGCCGTGGAGGGCGCCTGGCGCCGGGCTGGGCGTCGGTGACGCGGATTTTGTCCTATTTTGCCCGGGACACGGTTTATTCGGCCCTAGACCTATCCAACACGTATAAAAGCAAGACTAAACATATTTTTTGATGGGAGGACGCCACTTTGGTGATATCTAACAAACATTGAAGGGAGATTCACGTGGGGGAACACACACCACGCTTGGAGGAGGCTTCCAACTAGTTTTTCTTCTCTTCTCTTCCTTTAATTTCATAGTTTCTTTGTTCTAGAGTTTTGGGTGCTACATGAACGTTGTAGTTTGAAGCTTGAATTGTTCTTATTATTTTATCATATTGGTTTATTTATTCAATCTTGCGCTTAATTATTTGATTGCTTGATCACCAATTGAATACTATCTACGAATCTAGGATTGAACTCGGGAGATGGAATTCTAGATTGCATATAAGATTGAGTAGAGCAAGATCTTAACTCTTAGGGGGGGCGGATTTGCTGTATGGATAGGAATATACCTAATCGCCTTACTTGGTTACTATACAGGAATTATTAATGAGTTCTTGTTAATTCTAATTCCATAGGAATATAGGCGTTAGATTAGCTTGAATAGGCGAGTTGTACTTCGGGAGAAGGCTACGAGCAATATTAACCCTGTCAACCAATAAACTAGAAAAATTAATTAGACGATTTAAGTAGAAAACTCAACGGGATTGTTAGCTAAACCATAGTTCTAGAATATTCACTCACATTGAATTCGTCTCTATAATTCACCAACTTGTTTTCTTCAATCTCTTAGTTTACTACTCTAGATTATCTTTAGTTAAATATTCATACGTTAGCATTCGCTTGAATAGATTAATTATTTGGTTTAATTTAGTTGATAGTTAATCACAAATCTCTGTGGGTACGATATCTAGATTTACAATCCTATATTACTTGTCGACCACGTATATTTGCGTGTGCGTTTGGGAGCAACACATATCTGTCAGAATTTATGATGAATCGTCATATTTGGCCAAGATTCTTACGGCCGCCATAAATGATGTGCAAAAATCCCGAGTAATCGTGATAACTGCCACAAATTCTGACAATCGCTGTAACTTATTTTCAAAAAACTTGGGAATTTGTCATAATTTTCCACATAAAATTCTGATGGTCTCCATAAGTGCTGTCCAAAAATCTCACCATCATGTTTTGCTTCATTATTTATCCAAATCAACAGCAAATGACTCTAAATTTGATATACAATCTTTTTTTCACCAACTTCAATAATTTTCAATAGTTAGACTTACACATTGAAAAATTAATGGACCCGCTTTATCTATTTCATTAAATTTCTTTCAAGCTCAAACAAAAACAAATGATATTTTTTTATTTTCTCCAACCAAACAAATTCAAATCATTAAATATAGACAATATAAGTTCAATGGGATATCACGCATTCAACTTGAACCATAAATATATTATCACGGCCCAAAACCTACCTTAGACGTCGTGATGGCACCAAATCTTTAAAACTAGGCAAGTCGATTACTTACAACAGTTAAACTAGTTAAACATGATATTTTTTAAACAAAGTTCAATGTAAACACCGAAATAGATGTAATACAAGCCTATGCGGTGATATATCAAAACAATCCTCCAAAGACTAGGTAGTACAGAGTCACGAACTCTAGATGAATACATAAAAATATCTCAAAAACAAAATACACTACTGTTCGGATAACAAGTTAACAGTACAATCAAAAGGAGAAGGACTCCAAGGGACTGCGACGACCAAGCAACTATACCTTGAATCCTCTCGATCAAGGAACTATCTCTGTTTGAGTCCGATATCTCCAGTACCTGGATCTCCACAAAAATATCCAGAAGTGTAGTATGAGTACACTATGGTCGGTATCTAGTAAGTATCAAGACTAATCTCAGTGGAGTAGTGACGAGGTACAAGTGAAGACACCTAATAGTCATAATAACCTGTGCAGTTTATAAGAATAAAGCTAATATTGAAAGTAAGAATCGGTAAATGGAAACAATGAATAAACATGTGAGATAAATAGTAAAGTAATCAGAACCCTGTTAAGTACCTATGAAACCAAATAAGGAAAACAAATGACTACCAAATGATCAAGCCATTCTAACACAAGTCACACAAAAAAATTACTCCGAGATACGTCATCTGATAATCACAAGTCACGAGTCCCAAATCACAAATCATGTGCTCACGGCACCTCGTACCTACATTATCAATCATGACTGCACGGACAACTCACGTGCCAATACTTCAATCCGCCCCGCATACAGGCTTACTATCGCAATCCGCCTGACATGGTCACATGCTGAATATCGCAACGGAATGAGATAATAATAGAATACATGTGCATGATAAATCAATGTAAAGTTTTATACTCCTGAATAGGTGTAAACGGCATGCTACGATGCATGCTAGTGTGTGTCTGTACTATTACAGTCCAAGTCAACAATTAATATCAAAGACATCGAGTAGCTCATTGGAACAACACAACAGGACACGTAAGGTACAAAACACACACAAGGAAGATCACACCATCACATGAATACCATAAATATCGTGCCCCCAGGCCAACATATATCATCTTTCGCATACCCACCCTTGTCTCTCCGTATTGAAAATATTAAAATAGCCACCCCTATTGCTCCTCCCAGACAATACATGATAATCACCACCCGTATCACTCCGTATAATAGACACCTTTTTTGCTCCGCCCAGACAATAAACACAATATCCCTATGTGTCACTCCACATAATCAACAATAGTGAGATGCCACCAATATGCCCCGCAGTGCAACAATCAATCCACACACATATTCATATGTGCTAACATCCTAAAAGTACGACATATCAATTCGTACCATTTGTGCCCATAGGCCGCAACCTTTCCAAAACAACAATACCGATGTCACCACAATACATAGCCCACGACTCAATCACGATGCGAAAAAGAATCTCAATAACAACAGAATGAAACGGAAAATAACTGAACAATGAAAGATACTCCATTAAACAACAACTTCAACTACAACATATTAATAACTCTCAATAAGTCCGACTTCCGTTACTTGCTTATGAATGAACTTAACAATGAAAAGCATGATGTATACTAAAAACTTTAATTGAATACATATAAGAGTAACTCAACAACGATGGATAGAACATGTACTAACAACTTAGGTTAAAGCAAAATAAACTTGGCAACGAAAAATGTGGTATGTAATAGTAACTTCAATTAAGACACCTAAGATTAAAATCGATAATAGAAGCTAGAGCATGAAATAACGACTACAATCTAGCATATAAGAATGAATTCAACAACGAAATTTATGATAATAATAACAACTTCTAATTAATTTCATAAAGTAACCTAAGAGACTAAACCGATAAAATTTGCCACATATAAGTCGGGTACACACTCGTCACCTCATATGAGTACACGTTTTCCACGTAATGCAAACAATACAATTAACCCAAATTTTAAGGGGTAGTTCTCCCAAACAAGTTTAGGCAAGATATTTACCTCAAAGAAGCTAAATCAATACTCTCAAGAAACCTTTCAGTGTGAAACAACCTCCGGATGGCTCGAATCTAGCAAAAATAACTTAATATTATAAATAGAAGTCATATGAAATAATTTCGAATAATAAAGATTCGATCTTTAATGAAAACCAAAAAGTCAACCCCGGGCCCGCACTTCAGAACCCGAAAAAACTCACAAAATCCGTACACCCATTCTGATTCGAGTCCAACCATACAAAAATTATCCAATTCCGACATCAAATCGTCCTTCAATTCATCATTTTTTTTGTGTTTTAGAATGTTTTTACAAAAATACTCAATTTCTCCAATTCAAATCATAATTAAATGATAAAAACAAGGATGTAATCATGAAATATCACCAATTCAAGTCAAGAACACTTACCCCAATCCTAAGAGTGAAATTCCCCTCTATAATTGCCCAAGTCTGAGCTCTATAACTCAAAATATGATAAAAATAATCAAAACCTTGATATATGCTGACATGCACTCTCTTATTGGCAAGACAAATCCCGCATCTGCAGCTTTCACTTACCAGCCCAGGAATCGCACCTGCGAGCCACCTACCGCATTTGCGATACTGTAGAAGCGCGGATATGTCTGTAGAAGCGACTTGAAGCCTCAACTTTGCATCTGCAATCCTTTTTCATAGTCCATAGAAGCGGAACACCTGAACATGCACCTTCTCGTAGAATCGACAAAAATCATGTAGAAGCGGGTCCGCATCTGCCCTCCTCCATGTGTAGATTGGGAACACCAGAACAAGACCTCCTTAACAACATTAAAATGACCCGAAACTCGTCCGAAAAAAACACGAGGCAGTCCAATCACACCTACCAATCGCAAAACATATTACGGACCTACTCGATGCCTCAGACAAAATCAAACAACATCAAAACTACGAATCATACCTCAATTGAAGCCTAATGAACTAATGAACTTACAACTTCTACAACTCGCGGCGAATCATACCAAATCAATTGTAACGACCCGGCCGGTCATTTTAAGAGTATTAGCCCCAATCCCTTATTTATTTTCCTTCATTTTATGCGTACTTGACATGTTGTGTTCCTTTGTGTTAGGTTTGGGTGAATTTCGGAGTGGAATGGGACACATAGTCCCTAAGTTTGAAGTTTAAGTTGTAAAAGTTTACCGTAGTTTGACTTGTGTAAAGTTTTGTAATGGAGTTACGTCAATTCCAATAGCTTTGTATGGTGATTTCGCACTTAGGAGCGTATCCAGATGTTGATTAGGAGGTCCGTAGGTCATTTCAACGTTAATTTGCAAAAGTTGGAAACTTGGAAGGTTTTGGGGAAGTTTGATAGGGGGTGTAGTTTTGATATCGGAGTTGGATTTTGATTCCACAACTTGGAGTAGGTCCGTAATGTCAAATGGGACTAGTCTGGAAAATTTAAGGTCAATCGGACTTGATTTTATAGGTTTTGGCATCGGATGTAAAAGTTTGAATTTCTAAAGTTTATTAGGCTTGAATCGATGCACAATTCGTGTTTTAGTGTTGTTTGATCTGATTTGAAGGCTCGACTAAGTTCGTATGATGTTTTAGGACTTGTTGGTTTGTTTGGTTGAGGTTCTAGGGGCCTCGGGTGAGTTTTGGATGGTTATCGATTTGAAAATTTGACTTTGAAGGTTGCTGAAGATTGCTGGTGTCCAGTTCTGGTTTTCTTCTGTGCGATCGCGTGAGTAGGTAAGCGATCACGAATGCTTGTTTGGGGCGGCATCATTTCTATATGTTGGCCAGGTAGAGCATCGTGAACGCGTGGGATAGGCCGCGTTTGCGAAGAGGAAGAAGGGATGTGGGGTACACGCTTGTATTTATATGCGACCACGGTGCAGCTCCGCGATCGCGTGAGGCCTGGGTAGTTGTGATGCGCCTTCTCGTGGAGCCAACCGCGTTCGCGTAGGCCATTTTTCGGGGCACCTTATTTTTTTCTACGCGATCGCATCGAAATTTTTGCAATCGCGTAGTGTAAACACCTCGACAGCTGTTTTAAGAATTTCATAAACGAGGATTTGAACCCATTTTTCATATTTTGAGCTAGAGACCTTAGATTTGGCCGATTCTTGAAGGGATTTTCAAGGGATTGATTGGGGTAAGTGATTCTCAATTGGTTTTCATTAAATTCCTGTATATGTCTTTAATTTCATCATTTAGTTAGTGACTTGGGGTGGAAAATTGGGGAAAAATGAAAGAAAGTTTTAGGCAAGGTTTTGGGGCTTTGATCGAGGTTTTCGTATCGGATTTGTGTAATTTTTGTATGGGTGGACTCGTGGTTGAACGGGTGTTCGGATTTTGTGACTTTTACTCGATTCTGAGAAGTGGGCCCGGGTTGACTTTTTGGGATGATTTCTAATTTCTTGTTAATGGCGTGATTTCTTTATTTAGATTACTTTCTTATAGTTATCGTTATAATATGTAATTGCTTTAGGACATATTTGGGCCATTCGGAGTCAGAAAGTCGAGGAAAATGTATTCTTATTGATTGATTGAGCTTGGTTTGAGGTAAGTGACTTGTCAAACCATTAGGATTTGGTACTGTTGTAACAATTTGTGATATGTGAGTGTCGTGTACGCGAGATGACCAGTGCGTACACGGGCTAAATGTTGAAATTCCGATCTTTTCTAATTAGCTTGCTTTCTATGCCTTAATTGAGTTATTCTAGCACCTGTACTCATCATGATTAGCCTAAGTTCACATGTCTACGTTTTTCATCTCTTAATTTCTATTTGTACAACATGCTTAGCTGAATTACCTATTTTCTTGATTTCCGTCTTTGTTCCTTAATTGTAGGATTTCCTTTCTTGTAGTATCATTGTTTCATTTACTACGTGTTGATTTTCATGATTCTTGTTGAGATGACTATTTGGTTGTGGCACGAGGTTTCTTCCGTGCTGAGTGTTATTGGCACGAGGTTTCTTCCGTGCCAAATGTTATCGGCACAAGGTTTCTATCGTGCGGTTATTGTTGATTGCATGAGGTTTCTGCCGTGCCGTTGTGAGATATTTAATTTTGCAACTACGAGGCGGTACCTCGGGAGTGCCCCTATTTATTTTCTTTTCTTGCTGTGTTGTTTGGTGTCGTTGTTATTCCTTAACTTGTAAGATGTTCTTTTCCTTACATGTTGTAATTATATTTCTATTTTCCTGTGTTGTTGCCTTCCGTATATTCTTATTGTTTCATTTACCTGCCATTCCCTTTTATCATTTCACCTTCTGCCTTATTTCCTATATCCTAGTAGGGCACTAACCTGACCTCGTCACTACTCTACCAAAGTTCGGCTTGGCACTTACTAAATACCGTTGTGGTGTACTCATACTACACTTCTACACATATTTTTGTGCAGACCTAGGTACATCTTATCAACCTCGATAGTAGAGTGTTGGGTCACTGGTTGGAGACTTCAAGGTATATCTGCCAGCGTCCGCAGACCTCGGAGTCCCCCTCTATCCTTATTATGTTTTCTTTCTGCTATTTTCTTAGACTCTAATGTATAGAGATATTTAGGACTTCCGGAGAGCTTGTGGCTTGTAACTACCGGGTTTTGGGAGCGGTTGATATTATGAACTGTAGATTTTAATTGTGCATGCCGAGCGGCAGTTAACAATAATATATTTATCTATTGATGTTGAGATTTTAGTCGTTATTTCAACTTCTTTTACGCATTTGTTATGCTTACCTAGTCTTAGGGACTAGGTGCCGTCACGACATCTTACGAAGGGAAGTTTGGGTCGTGAAAAGTTGGCATCAAAGCTCTAGGTTCATAGGTGTTATGAGTCACAAACAGGTTTAGTAGAGTCCAGCGAACCGGTCTGTAGTTATCTTCGGGAGGCTGGAATTGCTAGGAAAGAGTTTTGCTTCTTTAATACCTTGTCATGAAAAATTGTTGACCTCAAAATTCTAAACTTCTTACTTTGTATTCTCTTACAGATGGTGAGGACACGTACATCCAGATTAGATGACCAGACACCCGCGCCCTTGCTAGAGCAGAACGAGGCCGGGGCCGGGGCCGTAGAGGCTAGGGATGTCCACATTGTGCAGCCAGTGCACCCGCATGAGCTGCTACGGAGGAGCCAAAAGTAGCTCCTGTTGGAGCGCTGGCACCTGAGACGCCTGTTGCAGCACCAGCTCTTTAGGAGACCGTCGCCCAGTTTCTGAGCATGTTAAGTACTTTGGCTTAGGCAGGGTTGATACCACTTTCTCCTACCACATCTACGAATGGGGAAGGAGCATAGAGTCCCGCCGCTCGTACCCTAGAGCAGCGGGTCCAGGTCGGCCAAGTTCCAGAGGTCATAAGAGTGCAATCAGTAGCCCCAGTTTGGCCTGAGGCTAGTGCGGCAATTTCTGAGGAGCAGCTCATGCTCGAGAGGTACAAGAAGTACCACCCTTCTACTTTCAGCGGCTTGGTGGCAGAGGATGCCCAGGCTTTTCTTGAGGAGTGCCACCATATCCTCTGTACTATGGGTGTTGCGTAGTCGAGTGGGGTTTCATTCACTATGTTTCAGCTTAAGGGAGCGACTTATAAGTGGTGGCGTGCTTATGAGTTGGGAAGTCCGGTCGAGGCAGCTTCACTCAATTGGACTCAGTTATCAGATATGTTCTTTAGGGAGTATGTTCCCTATAGTCTTAGAGATGCATGGCGCACAAAGTTTGAGCAGTTGCGCCACGGTTCTATTATCGTGTCAGAGTATGCAGTTCGGTTTAATGATTTGTCTAGGCATGCACCAACCTTGGTTGCTACTATTAGAGAGCGGGTCTGTCAATTTCTCGAGGGGCTCAACCCCAGCATCAGACTTAGTATGGCCTGAGAGTTGGAGTTGGACATCGCATACCAGCAGGTTGTCGGGATTGCTAGGAGGTTGTAGGGTACGCTGACTCGGGAGAGATAAGAGAACGAGGCCAAGATGTCTCGAGAGTCTGGCACATATAGTGGTACTCGTGCCCCAGCTATAGCTTGTCATGGTAGGGGTTATGTGAGTCGCCCTATTCATTAAGCACTTCCAGTCGCTAGCAGTATTCCAACCCCTCCTAGGCCCCAGGCTCCCTATTATGCACCGCTGTTGTCTAGCGCACCTCCTGCACGGGGTGCTTTTAGCGATCAGTCCAGCCGATCTGGCCCCAGTCAGCCATAACAGCCACGTCGTTTAAGAGCTTGTTTTGAGTATGGTGAAACTCACCACTATGGTGAGGAATTGCCCCAGACTTAAGAGGAGTGCACCTCTACAGACTACTTTGGCATTGCGTGCCCCACCGGGTCTTCAGGCTATGGTTGAAGCACCAGCTACAACTACACCTGCTCAGCTAGCTCGAGGTGGAGGTCGGGCAGGTAGAGGTTGCCCTAGAGGGGGAGGCCAGGCCAGATATTATGCTCTTCCTGCTCGGACGGAGGCAGTTGCATCCGACTCTATCATTACTGGTGTTGTTCTGGTCTGCCATAGAGATGCTTCAGTCTTATTTCATACACACTCCACTTATTCCTATGTGTCATCTTATTTTGCTCTGTATTTGGGTGTATGTCGTGATTCTTTGATTTCTCTTGTTTATGTGTCTACATCTGTGGGAGATTCTATTGTTGCTAACCGTGTATATCGGTTGTGTTTGGTTGTTCTTAGTGGTTTTGAGACCAGAGCCAATTTGCTACTGCTCAGTATGGTAGACTTTAATATTATTTTTGGCATGGATTGGTTGTCGCCCCACTATTCTATTCTTGATTGTCACGCCAAGACCGTGACGCTGGCTATGCCAGAATTACCACAGTTAGAGTGGAGAGGTACCTTAGATTATGTTCCTAGCAGAGTTATTTCATTTTTTAAGGCTAGTGGATAGTTGAGAAGGGGTGTGATGCATATCTAGCTTATATGTGAGATGCCAGTGTTGATACTCCTATCATTGAGTCAGTTCCGAAACTGAGGGACTTTCCAGATGTATTTTTGGCAGAACTTCCGGGCATGCCGCCCAACAAGGACATCGACATTGACTTTGGTATTGATTTGTTTCCGGGTACTCAGCCCTTCATTATTCCTCCATATTATATGGCTCTGCCTCAGTTGAAGGAGTTAAAGAAGCAGTTACAAGAGTGCTTGATAAGGGCTTCATTCGACCCAGTGTGTCACCTTGCTCCAGTCTTGTTTGTGAAGAAGGATTGTTCTATGCGCATGTGTATTGATTATCGCCAGAGTGAAGAATAGGTATCCATTGCCTCGTATTGATGCCTATTTGATCTGCTACAAGGTGTCAGAGTGTTGTCCATAATTGACTTGCGTTTAGGCTATCATCAGCTGAAGATTTGGGAGCCAGATATCCTAAAGACTGCTTTCAGGGCTCGGTATGATCACTACGAGTTCCTTGTGATGTCATTTGGGCTAACAAACGCCCCAGCAACATTCATGCACTTGATGCACAGTGTATTCCGACACTATCTTGACTCATTCATCATTGTGTTTATGGACGACATTCTGGTGTACTCCCAGAGTCAGGAAGACCATGAGCAGCACCTGAGGACCGTGCATTAGACTTTGAGAGAAAAGACGTTATATGCAAAAATTTTAAAGTGTGAATTCTGGCTAGATTCAGTGGTATTTTTGGGTCATGTAGTGTCGAGCTAGGGGATCAAGGTGGATTCAAAGAAGGTTGAATCAGTGTAGAGTTGTCCCAGACCATCCTCAGTGTCACGACCCAACCTTATGGGCCGTAACGGGAACCCGGTACCTTACTCAACGAGTACTAGCATATATATCTTTCTTATCATGCTCTCATTTGCAAATGCGCAAAACGGGCCGTCATGGCTAACTAGAATAAATATAAGGGAATACTCAATATAGGATGACCCAACTTGATATAAAAACTTATACATGTGACATACGGGCCTATCAGGCCGAAATAATCACTCGTATACTGAGCATAGGCTGACAAGGCCATACAATCTTTCATATACATGACATATGTCTCCTCTAAGAGTACATAAATGTCATAAGGCCGGGACAGTGCCCCGACATACCAATCAATACATGTCTAAATCATACTGACCAAATGGCTAAATCATATTGACCAAATAAGCAACTCTGGAGAAAATGGAGCGCACCAACATCTTCCGCTGAGCTGATAGCCTGCTTGGAAGACTCTAGACCTGTCTATTAGGACCTGCGGGCATGAAATGCAGCGTCCTCAGGAAAAAGGGACGTCAGTACAAATAATCTACTGAGTATGCAAGGAATGAAAATCGGTACACAATAGACATGAGAGAAACGTGGAGTAAAAGACTCAACATGTATATCTTAATAGCTTTGTGAATCATTTAACATTATAATATCATGCATATGCGTATAAATGCCATATCATGCATGGCTATTTGCGTTCATAACATTATCAAGCCTATGAGGGCATCCTTTCATATTATTTCGGCCACTGTGGGCAAATCATCAACGTATACCAGCTGATCAGGTGGTGGTGCGTATATAACGCCGTAACCTTTTCCCATATCCCAAATACATATATTTACATATATGTGCGTATATAACACCATCTGGTCATGGGTCAATGAAAATTAATGCAATCCATGTGAAATACGTCAATAAAATCTTTCGGAGTGTCATAAGACCGTTATGCCTTTTGTTAATATCATGAAATAAACTTTATCAACTTACGTATTTTCTGAGACCTATGAACAGATGATAGAATAATATGACACATGGGGAATCAAGAACATAACTATCTCTAGTATTTTTATGTATAGAGTCATTTATGAAAATTGCGCATTTGCCCGTTTCATTTGTGTCGTATAGATTATGCCAAAAGAAAGAAGGGATAACCTTAACATACCTGAGCGGATTCTCTTGACAATCCCTCTAACACTCGTCAATTGCGACCACACGTATCGACAAGATCAGAGTAGGGAAAAATTTGTATGATATTCTTCAGAAAGATTGCACCGTACTCCCTTAGAATCGCAAATCCCATTACTATTACGCCCTATACTTCGCATGAATTCGTTGTTGAAGATCGTACTTGGCAGATGTAGAACAAGTCCATTTTGGTGAATTTGATCACACTTTCCTTACCGAAGAAACAATGTTTCCATTCCATGTTATATTAAAGTCCATTCCTAGCACATATACCTCCATTCTTCCATAATAATAATGTAGTAAATAATGGTGTAGGAAGATTGGCTTAAGGCTTTTGGTTGTGGGGCCCACATTAGGGGATGACTAAGCCACAAATATTCTCTTAATTTGCCACTTTGAAACATACTTTAAGAGTCATTTGATTGACTTCAAGTTGTTGGCACGTTAGTTGTTCAATTCTTATCTAATGATGTCTTAATTAATTCCTTAATTAATTTGCTAATCCTGCATTAACAAATAATTACCCAATTATCCACATAATAAGGAATTATCTCAAAATTACTTAAAATACTATATTACTTCTAACACACTTTATGCCCCTTACTATCATAGTCATGTAGTACCTTCTATGGCAGTAGTCCATAAATACGGGGTATTATAGCTTGGACCGTATTTTACCTCAAAATGTCAACATTGACGAAACTCATTTTTCTTTGATTTGCTTACCCTCGTACCTTGAGGAATTTACTTGTCACTTGTTTGAAATAATATAATACTTATAACCTCATAAATAATCTTATTCCCGAGCTTATATCAGTTTACTCATGGTGTACTTTCATGTACGAAAATATGGGGTGTAACATCATTCCTCCCTTTGGAACATTCGTCCTCGAATGTTTACTGGTTCACTTATCACTTTCATAACCTCTGTCATCTGAATACTTTAGTATTTTCCTTTCCATCTAGGCTACTGTTCTGTGAATAAATCCAAAGTCCAGGTCATTCCCCCTTAGGCCTCCTTCTCACACCACGACTTGTAGTCGAAATCCTTCCAATCTCGTAACTGTTGCTACGTTTTATCATGCAGTCTGTATGACTCTAACCTTGTTTGTACGCCTATGCAACTGTTCTTTCCTTTTTCCCCAGCCTTTAGATAATCTCTAGGCGTCACTTTATAAGCATATACAGAGCTTGATAAGATGTCTCTTTGGGCATTTATAGGTATATTGAAGTTCTTTGCTCAGTACTTTGTTGAACCCAGGAATATTGCTCTATCTTATCTCGTAGACCCGATTATCTATCTGTATGACTTAACTTCATCCAGGTAGGTCATATTATATCATAACTCTTACTTCGGCTCATCGTTACTGAGGTCTGCTACCAAATTCCAGGTTACTTTTTCATTGCTTATCATATATGTATAAGTCTTTCCTCGTTACTTTTCATCTTAGGAATGATTGCCTAATCTCATCTCATACTTTATATCTTTTATCCATCCATTCTTGATTCACATTAATATTGATCTATAATATACCACTGATAACTTGACCTTTTATTTAACACCGCGGCTAGGGCTGTTGTCGCATCAAGGAACATTAGAAGTGATTTTCCTGATCCACCCGGGGGTGATACCATACTTCCATAACCGTGTTTCATAGCATCCAATGTGATTCACCTTACATGGGTATTTTAATCTTGTATCGTCCGTGAAATCCCTTTTATTTTTTTTCTTCAAATTACTACTCTATCAAAGACTCAAACGGCATCCTTTACCCATTACAATTACACCCTTATTCTACTACTAAGGCAGCATTCCATCTTTGCTAAATGATTTTAGTCTTAGATTCCTTTGAGTTTATTCAAGTTATACTGTGCTTTCTATAACTTAGAGAAAGCATAAGCTCTTCTTGTTTTCATGGGCTTAATCCTAAGGATTTATCCATTTTCGTTACCTTCTTACTCGCTTTCCTTATCCTTACCCATGCCTTCTTAAAACCATTTCGCTCTACCATACAATAGTTTGCGACCATACATATCAATTTATATTACTCGCAACCTTTCAACTTACGTGCATCATAGATTTCCTTATGTCATTCTGGAACATCAAACGAGATATCACATCGTCTCTAACTCTTCTTTACTCTCATAATTAGGCTTCTCGATACCTAGATACCATAGGCTGGAAGACATGCCACTGATGACGCTGCTATCATTCATGGATATTGATTCCCCACACTTCTAGCCTTCTATTTGAAGTAAGGACTATTCACAACTTTCTGCATTTCAGTATCTTGTACGTGATCCACCTTTACCTTACTTATCTTAAAATCTCGCATCATATCTTCTATCTCTTTCATAACCTCCCTTCCACATAGGTATGATTCACATTACAACTTGAGTTTCTATTATAATACTACAATTCCGTGGGAGCTTCATACTGACTTCTTATGAGGCTGTTACTTTTCTAACCGGCATTATCGTAGAGCCGTTATAGACTATGGTTGTTGTACTATCTCTTTTGGACCTCTGATATTAAGGTTGACCTTGCAATGTTCTAAATCACGATGTCCATAATTTCCTGGGTCCAATAATCAAACACCTGATTTACTTGGGTTATGTAATTCTTTAGTTTCCTCTTCCCTCTGATCAAACTTTATGTAGGATTAAACTATCTTCCGATATGCGGTTCATGGTGTTAGTTATTAATTTAGCCTTCAAGGATGCTATGGAATATCTGTGATTCAATCTTCTAACGATTCGATCCTTTGTCTTTGACATGGGCTCAATTCTTTCTTTTAACTTATACCAAAATCTTCGACGGCTATATGATTGTCAACCAATATGCTCCATGGTAATACTCCAAACTCTCAAGTGCGTTCATTACATAACTAACTCTGGATCATTGATCGAATAATTCCTTTCATTCCTTCTCAGCTTTCTTTAAACATAAGCTATTACTTTTCCTGGTCTTTCTGCCCTCTTCTTGCATGCATACTTAGCTTATCTTAGTTCCCACACATGCCGGAGTTTTTGTGCAACTCAATCATCTCGAATATTACTTTTGATTTTACTTCCCGTTCATTAGCTACGGTAGGTGTCACTTTCTTTTGGAGTGCATACAATATTGTTGTGAGACTGTTGTCATAAGACCATTTCCTCTTTAGGTCACTGAGCTTAGGTTGAAGCCTTCTTTCTTATTTCCTCAGCTAGTCTTTCATTAGAAAAATATAGTAGAGCACACAAATATTATCTCAAGGGTTAAACGTAAATATATTATTCTTGCATAATCGATTTATTTAAAAAATAATTACAAATTAATATTTATACGTAATAAGTGAAATTACAAATAATAGTACATAATGCATTGAGGTTAGACTAAGAAAAAGATGCAATTTCATTTGTGGGACACTTAGTTTTCAGTTTCTCATTCGATATTCAGTATTCACTTTGATCTGACTAATCCGAATTCCTGCAGGGAAATCGCACCTTGGGACACGTACGGGGCTATAATATTATGGCGTATCTAGATTATCATATATTTACGATCCATACAAAAGCGATTGGATATCTCTAGTCAAAAGGCCCTAAAAAATATTGCAATATAAAGACCAATCAAATGAGCATGGTATTCTTTCAAGGATAAGATATAAAGCTTCTTCCAATGCCTACCAACAGTCCAACTCCAATAGTAATGCGCACCCTTCTATATAATGATGTTTACCTTGAAAATACGAGTAAAAATTAAATTTAATTTGTGGTTTTAAAGATATGTGATTTAGTTCAATACCAATTAATAATCAAGAAATATTAAGTAGAAGTAAAAGAGACAAGTGAATCAAACCAATATTACTTGACAGTAGTAACCTCGAGATGGTGACCTCGAGATGGGCTAAGAGCAATAAAGTAAGAAAACTAGAGCTAAAGGACAATGGTGATGAACAGTAGGCAAAAAGTAGAGAGTATATTCTTTACTTAGTGATTACATGATGTTACCAATGATTGGAGTCCCCTTTATATAATAGGGGAATCCTAAATATTGAATATTTCTATTAACAGTAGGGAATATTCCTGATATAGCTGTCTAACCGCCTAGTATGGAATCGTACAATCATATTTTGGGATTTGCGCCATGATCTTGGGAACGTGGCAGGAATCTAGCTCATTCTATTACAAATACTCAACAGTACAATTTTGGGATCGAGCATACTCGGCCTCGGTGTATGTCGTGCTTCAGTCTTCGGGCATTGCACTCTGTCCTCGAGCTTGGATCTGGTCCTACGAGCTCGAACTTTACCTTGCCCGAACTCGGGCTCAAAATGAGCCCTCGAGCCCATAGATCGAAGGCATACTATTTCGACCGTATACAAATAGTCCCCGCGTTTCTTAGAGTAGGACGATAAGAAACGAATTGAGTCCTTGACTCTTATCCCCATTTGTTACGACATCATCAGTGGCGTAAGCGACAGAGGAAAAAAAGTTTGGAAGCTAGGCCTTTCCGAGGGAGACTCCAAGAACTTTAGCGAGTCCGGCGGTGGGGAAGATTCTGAGGGTGAAGACGCTTCTGCCGATAAAGATTGTGCTGCTTAGGTTTCGTATTCTTCGTGATTCTTTGCTTTTGAGGCTGATCGGCCCTTATAAAGCATTCTTGATCGTGACCTATAGCCCCTGTAAATAGGTCTATACAAAAGTTTTATCCTTCCATGGCTCCAGAATCTGTTACTCCTTTGTGCGGGTCAGAGTGTCTTAACATAAAATTCCCTTTGAATGTTCACAGACCTGAGATGGTAATGTCCGAAGGTAAGTACAGCCCTCGACCGTTTCTTATCAATGGACCCTGAATGATCGTTTGAACTTGAGTTTCAGTAGCTCGTGGACCAAACAGTCGATGAGGTAAGGTAGCCCTTGGGCTTGATGGTTGAGTGGGTATATGCTTTGGTCTTGAAATGAAAGATAGCCCTTAGGCTTTATAGTCGAGTGATGATTTGCTCGAACTCGAAGTAAAGTTATCCCTTAGAATTTTATAGATAGTTCCCGAGTGAGAATTTGCTCGAACTCGGGTAGCCCTTGGGCATAGTAGTCGAGTGAGTGTTTGCTCGAACTCAAAATAAAGTTAGCCCTTAGGCTTTATAGATAGTCCCTGAGTGAGAGTTTGCTCGAACTCGGGTAGCCCTTGGGCTTAGTAGTCGAGTGAGTACTTGCTCGAACTCGAGATGAAGTTAGCCTTTAGGCTTTATAGATAGTCCTCGAGTGAGAGTTTGCTTGAACTCGGGTTAAGATAGCTCGTGGGCTGTATAGTCGAGTTAGGATTTGCTCAACTCGAAGTAAAGTTAGCCCTTAGGCTATATAGATAGTCTTCGAGTGAGAGTTTGCTCAAACTCGGGTTAAGATAGCTCGTGGGTTGTATAGTCGAGTGAGGATTTGCTCGAACTCGAAGTAAAGTTAGCCCTTAGGCTTTTTTACACTAGCCCTTAGGCTCTTCAAGTCGGGCCGATTCGGCCTCTAAAGCGGCTGTAATTTTTCCCTCTTTTCGGTTAAAAGACTTAGTGAAAATTTTTGTATGCCTTAGCATGTATTTTTTGTACCCGTTGGGTTTTTCGAGGGTTCGACGTATCAGAACCTTATTAGTAACTTGTTTGTGTAACGATAATCGAATACCTCTTGAGGTTTCTTCGAAGGCTGAAATTATCGAAGCCTTTAAATTATTCGAGGGCTGATTTTATCGAAGCCCTTTTTGCTTTTGTCGAGGGTAGCCGAGTTTAACCGGTTTTTCGAACTATTTTAAGGCCTTTAATTTATGGCAGAAGTCGAACGTCTCCGAGCCGCATTATTTCGGCCGTAGCCATTTACATAAATATAGTCTTTAATATGGCCTTATCCCCGAATGTTATGGCCTTGGCCTATATATCGGGGGTGCCCTTTGAGGTCTTATTGTTTAGATAGCTCGGGTAGGTAGTCCCCAAGTGTTCGAGATATGCTTCCGTTTAGGTTAAGATAGCCCTTGCGCTTTTGTATCTGTTACGGATTTCGGGTGTCTCCGATCCGTGTTGGTCGTAGCCTTTTTAGTTCGGAACTTGCGCTTTGGGCTATCTTCTGTTTTGCTTCGAGCTTGCCGGAAATGTCAGTCCCCGGGTGGGGTGGCCGTGGCCCGTAAAGTCGAGGATTGCCTTTAAGGTCTTATGGTCTAAAAATGTTAGCAGTTTGATTCCGTTTGCTTTTGGGACGACATTCCTCGAGCGTGGGGTCGGTTGTTCGAAATTCCGTAGTGGTCAGTCCTTAAGCCTGTTTACACAATAGATCGAGAGTATAAAATATTAAATTTCTCTAAAGGCATGAGATATCAAGGAAAAATACTTCTCTTAATGGATGATTATACATGAGCGCATGTTTGATGTTTGGGGCCCGAGTCACATATATGGGTACGGTTCATCTGACCGTTTGACCCTTACAACATTTTCCTTTCGAGGCCCCGCCGTCATGAAGTAATCTGCTTGACACAAAGTAGTCATTCGAGGGTAATGCCCCCCGATGCTCGAGGCTTATTGTAGGGAACTTCGGATACTATTGACTTGCTCCAAGTTAGCACGATCAATGGTTGCCTCGTTAAAAACCTTGCCGGAAAAATCCATTTGGGATAAAACTCGGTCTAAGGGAAAAAGAGTGCAACGCGTGCTTTAAGTCCCATAGCTTCCTGCCGATCCTCACTAATAACCTGCAAGCGTTAGTTGAATAAATAGAAAAGGTGGGGCCGTACCTTTATTCGGAGTTTGGATATTTGATGTGATCTTCCTCGGCGTCGAGTCCCCGTGAATTTTGACCTCGATCATTTCGTGCGAAGCTTCGCCCAGATCCGATGCTCCTATGATCTTCGTTGTGCGTTTGATATCGATCTCTACTCGATCTTGGCTCTCGATCAATGTCCCTTTTTTCCTTATACATGGGCCTGTTAGAATAAACGGACCCCAAAGGAATCCCCAGTTGATCATCCTTGACCCTAATTTTTGACTGATACCGATTGTGTACGTTGGCCCAAGTGACAGCCGGATACTCGATTAAACTTTGCTTCAACTGCTGTGAAGCTATAAAACTTCAAGTATTGAGACCTTGAGAGAAAGCTTGAATAGCCCACTCATCGGAGACCAGGGAAAATCTATTCTCTCCGTTTGGAATCGAGACACGAATTCCCTGAGCATCTCGTTATATTTTTGCCTTACCTTGAAAAGGTCCGATTTCCTCGTTGCAACTTTGAGGGCTCCGGCATGTGCCTTTACAAAAGAATTTGCAAGCATAGCAAAAGAATCAATAGAATTAGGAGGTAAGTTATGATACCAAATTAAGGCACCCTTCGATAGAGTCTCTCCAAATTTTGTCAATAGTACGGATTCAATTCTATCATCTCCTAAATCGTTCCATTTTATGGTGCACGTATACGAGGTGACGTGTTCATTCGGATCGGTCGCCCCGTTATACTTGAGAATCTCGGTCATACGAAACCTCTTAGGGATTTGCTTCGGACCTTCACAAGGGGGGAATGGTCTTTGCATGAACTTTTTAGAATCTAGTCCTTCCAATTATATCGGTGGTGCCCCTGGGAGTTGATCAACACGGGAGTTATATGTTTCTACTTTTTTGTCATTATCCTCAATCTTTTTCTCCCCGACTCGATTCTCCTGGAGAGTTCCTCGACCATCCTCAAAATTTTGGGGTCAGTCCACGATCCATTATCGCTTGATCTTTCCGATATCGGTTCAGTACATCGAGTATGTTCCGGTTCGACTACACTCGGGGTTTTTTGTTGACTTTGAAATTGAGCGATTGCAATCTGTTGAGCTTGTAGCAGCTAGAATATCATTTGGAGACTGACTCCCCTATCTCCTTCACATTGTGTTCCTTGGCCCCTAGATCGGGCTTCCCTGCATGCTCTTTCTTCGGGGTCTGTGCTTAAACAAGTATTCAAAGCTATGCGTGAACTTACGTCAACAGGTTGTATATCCGACACTTCCCCAAGGTTTACCTGTCACGCCCCCATTTTCTCACAAAATCGTGTTTCGACATTTATGGGGCAACTATTTTTTTGAGAGAGTAGGGAATTGGAATTAGAAGAGTTGCCACCTAACTGATTGAGGTGCGTTAGGGCACCTAGAGCACATAACTCATGTTGTACCAGTTTACATCCCCAGAGATCGGGCAAGGGCTCGAAATTACCTTGAGGGGAAGGTGTTAGGCACCCCTCGAGGTCCACAACGGTGGGTCCTGGCCGAACATAATTTAAGCGAATTAGTCTTAGAAAGGGAGGAAAACAATTTGGACAAGTACCATATTCAATTTATTCTAAACAAGAGTAGGAGGGGTCCTATGTTTTTTAGCCTATAGGATCATTCCATGCAATACTTTGTAATTCCCCCAAGTCGGGGTATTACTCATAGCATTAGCACATGGACTATCATATAATGTAAGGCCCCGTGAAAATTTGTGCCCAAAACCTAGTAGCTTGTAGTGTCAAGTTCCGGATATGTGTTAGGAATGTGTAAAACCTAGTATCTTGTAGTGTCAAGTTCCGGATATCTTCCGGACAAAGTGAGTCAGTGTGTTAGTCAAATTTGAGGTCAAAAATGCGTTCCATTATGCGATCGCATAACTGATATACGGACCGCATAGTTGTCGCATAATCGTCTTGAGATTTTGTAAAGGGCAGTTATGCGGTGCATTATGCGACCGCAGAACGAGTATGCGGACCGCATTTCTGCCGCAAACCCAAACAGAATGTTTAGAGTTTTGGAGCACTTTTGCGGTCCATTCTGCTGACCGCATTTCTGTTTTGCGATCGCAAAGTGCGACCGCAAATCTGACTCGGGCTCCTATTTTTCTTAATTTTAAACCCGGCCCCTTCATCAATAAAACACCCCAACCCCTCATTTTAACATATTTTCTGAACAAAACTAGACAGAGGGAAGAGAGAGTTCTTGAGAGAGAGTCCCACCTTGATCAATTTGATTCTTCAAAGTCACCCGGGCCGGGGAAGTTTCAAGTAATTGTCTTCATCTCCATTCTTGCATGTAAAATCCCCAACCCTTTTTCATTGGTTTCCAGGTTTAAACACAAAGGGGGATTCTCATGCATTGATTCTTGAAAATAAAGGTTGACAACATACATGCATGTCTTTTAAAACCTAAAATCTAGTAAGGGGAAATTGGGTAGAAGTAAAGGTTTGCAAAAGAAGGATTGATAACCTAAATAGGTTCGGGTAGAAATTGTGAATTTTAATTCTAAGATATATGTGTTAACTTGT
Organism: Nicotiana attenuata; assembly: GCF_001879085.1. Lineage (NCBI taxonomy): Eukaryota > Viridiplantae > Streptophyta > Magnoliopsida > Solanales > Solanaceae > Nicotiana > Nicotiana attenuata. The sequence continues at coordinate 10,015,060 of NC_031997.1, read as the reverse complement.
GAACTAGATTGTCGTTGCTAGACTATTTGGTGAATTGAAAGTAGAAGTTAAAAAGGAAATTCGGCTCCAGGTATGTATGGCTAACTTTGACCTTTGTAAAGTCACTTTGTTTGGTGCACGAATAATTGGTATGTGATACCTATGTGGACCATTTGTGAATTCTTGTGATTGATATGCCTTGAGTGTTCTTGGTTAATCTCCCGATATAATGGTGCAAGTAAATGGCAACAAACCAAATGTGTGTGTGTGAATGTATTTATGTGGTAAGAGCTATGTAACAAATGATGGAAAGAAATCGTAACTGAAGCCAATTGAAACAACTGTGGTAATATCATATGTGGCTTGTCGTGGGCAAATACCATTGTGTCTTAAATTGTGTGTGAGCTGTTGTATATAATGGAATTGGTATTGATGGTTATGGAAATTCTTTGTGAATTGTTCTTGTTGTTGTTGTTGTGTGATTTGTGATTGTTCGGTGGGATCGGATTGCGCGCCGCAACACGAAGTAATAAGGTGTGGGTTGTGGTGATAAGGGTGGCCGAGGTAATAAGTGTGGCCGAGGTAATAAGGGTGGAAAGTGATCATAATCACTATTGAAATGAAAATATGAGAAAGTTGTGAAATCATTGATGTGATAATGTTGAAAGGGGAAAAAGGAGAGATTGTGAAACTTGTTTGGCTTGATTGTTCCTTTCATGTATATTTGATTGTTGATTCTATTCCTGCTCGTTACTTGTCTATTGTTTGAGTTTACTCGGGGCAAAGTTTGTTCATACATACCAGTACAATTCAAATGTACTGACGTCCCTTTTGCCGGGGGCGCTACATTTGTGTTATGAATGTAGGTGGATCTATAGCAGGTACTCCAGTCCACCCTCCATAGCACTCCTTCACTTCCTGTCAGCTGAATTGGAGAGCCCCTTTCCTCTCGGGGCCCTACGTGGCTCATGCCGCTTTTATTCCAGAGTCTTGTTTTGGTATTTGTGTAAGGTATAGCCGGAGCCTTGTTGCCGACAAGTATTGTATCATCCTTTTCTATCCTTAGAGGCTCCGTAGAAAGGAAATGTGGGCTGTGAACTTATGTAATATGTATTTTGTGTGTTGGGCGATGTAAGTTGTAAACCACGCTAAGTAACCATGTTTGTTATGTATATTTCGTAAAAAGGTGTTTTAATTATAAATGGCTATTTCCTTTGATTAATGATTAATGATTAATGAAAACAGGGGGTAACACGTGGGATAGGAAAGGCACCCAGGTCCGCTTGACTGGGGCTACCCGGTCGAGCGCCAGTCGCGCCCTTCGGATTTGGGGCGTGACAAACTTGGTATCAGAGCCTAAGGTTTTAATAGAGTCCTAGGATGTCTCGGAGCCGTGTCTAGTAGAGCCCTTGTTATCGGTGTGTTGTCGACCACATCTATAAGTAGGGGGATACATGGACATTTAGGAAATTACCCTCTTCTTTGTTACTCTATATCGTGCGCTGAAGTGAAAGGTGAAAGTATCTATGTCTAACTGGTGCTCGGTTCCGAAATTTTCAGTAATGGCACCTAAGAAGAGAGCTAGACTCGACCTTGGGGCCAATGCCACCCCAAGTGTGGCTATGAATCATCTACCTGATGTCGTGGGTGAGAGTGACTCCCCGGTCTTGAATCTACCTAGCCCATCTTTTCCAGATCAAAGTATTCCTGTTCCTGCTGCGGCAGAGGGTGCTACCATCCCTCCCGCCGATATTCCTGATCCTGATGCAGTTCCAGCTTCCGGTCCCGAGGTTTCTGATGGGGACCATAGGGGAGCCATCCATATGTTGACCCAGTTAGTGGTCGCTCAGGCCCAGAGATCTCCTGATGCCCCTGCGTCCTCCAGCAGACAGGGAGATTCCGCCAGCTCCAGAGTCAACCAGTTCCTGCGGTTAGCCCCTCCAGAGTTCTCGGGCACAGACCCAGAGGCCGATCCGCAGGATTTCCTTGATGAAATGTATAAGACCCTTCGAGTGATGAAGGCTTCAGAGACGGAGGGAGTTAAGTTGGCTTCATACAGGTTGAGGGGAGTAGTGTATTGGTGGTTCGAGATATGGGAGGATTCCCGTGGGGAGGGAAGACCTCCGGCTAGATGGAATGAGTTTGTAGATGCATTTATGGACCACTTCTTGTCCACCGAGACAATGGCAGCCCGTGCCACTGAGTTTGAGGTCCTCAAGCAGGGCAGTATGAGTGGTTGGGAGTACCACATGGAGTTTGTGAGACTGTCCAAGTATGCTCCTCAGTTAGTGTCGACCATGGATGCTCGAGTTCGGCGATTCGTTCAGGGCCTTAGTCCTTTGGTGGTGAATGAGGCTGCTACAACGGCCTTACACTCAGATATGAATTATGGAAAGATTGTGGGATTCGCTCAGGACACAGAGGCTAGAAAGTTGAAGATACGGGCGGAAAGGGAGAGTAGCAGCAGGTCCCGATCAGTAGGTCACTCAGGGTGACCAGTTCTAGGGAGAGGGCCATTAGGGCCATCGCAGTCATATACTCAGTCCTCAGCAAGCGCACCGCCATCTGTGCACACTTATCAGCAGATCAGTCACTTGAGACCGGGTTCAGACAGTAGGAGGCCCCATCAGTCCGGTCGTCTATGAGGGAGATCACAGCTGCAGGGGAGGGCTCCATGCCCCAAGTGTGGGAGATTCCATATAGAGACTTGTTATTTGGATATCCCGGTGTGTTTTAGATGCGGGGTGAGAGGTCATATCCAGCGGGACTGTCGTGTGCCCAGGCAGGGCATGGGTAG
>NC_031997.1:9968172-10011288 GCF_001879085.1 Nicotiana attenuata | reverse complement strand
TCGGGGCAACCAAGTACTTGTGTCTTAAAGGAAGCTCAGCATTCCCAATGTACCCGGCTATTTCTTCTAAGGTCGAGGTGAGTTCAAAATCTGAAAAATGGAACACATTGTGCGCCGGGTCCCAGCATGTGACCAATGCCCTTATGATGTCTCCCCGAGGCCTAATCTCCAACAAACCAATAAGACCTTTCAAATATTTCTTGACCTCGTCTTGCCCTTCTTCGCCTAAATCATTCCACCACAGACGCAACACCAAAGGAATTTTATTCATGATTGAGAAATGTTCATTTTGAATTGTGCTCATCCTGCACATTTATAAAGGTGATTCAATAACTTATTTTGACCTAAAAGGGAAAATGACACCATCTTTTTTTTTTATTAAAATTTTCAAAAACAAAAACCCGATTTTGCAGATACGGCCTTTTAGCACTTCGGGGAAGAAGATTTTAAGGCTGTGCCCGCTAACCGTTGAAAATGACCCAAGGTGGCTGTTCTTGCAAAAACAGCCTTCCGGCGCCCTTTTGGGGACATTCGGCTTATTTTAAACAAGAATGGCATCACCCGACTTATTAGTGACAAAAATTAAAATTTTTTGTTATTTTTGGGCTATTTTTGCAAAACGGAAGTTGGACCCGATGGGGGTTGCCTACGTATCCCACATCCGGTGAGAATCAAACTAGCGTAGTTCGGGCAGATTTAACAAAACCAACTATTTTTGAAAAAAAATTTCTTTTTGTTTTTGTTGATTTTCTCAAAAATTCGGCAGAGTTTCAGTATCATTTGTCTGAGCACGTGATTTTTACCCTACATGAATTACTCCCATAGTTTCAAACAAAATGATTGCTTTTCATTATTTTCAATTATTTTAATTTTGTTGATTTTTGTGGCATTTTCTGTTAATTGTTTGCATTCGTTTGTGCATTTTCAATTCGTATAAAAATACAAAAAATATATGCATGGCATTTTAGGGTTTAATTTTGCACATTTTTGGAATTGATTGGTAATTAGGAGTTTACAAAATACAAAATCACAAAAATAGTTTATTTTTGTTTTAATTTTAATTTTAATTTTGGTAGTCTTCCCTTTTAAATTTGGTTTCTTAATTATTTGTGATAATTATTAGTTATAGTTAATTAAGTCAATGTGGTAGGATAATTTGATTTAGGAATTAATTTAGGTTTTTGTTTTTAGTTTTAATAAATGAAAGATTTGAATTAAAGAAAAAGGGGGGGAAGCAATACAGGCCCAAGCTCTTCAGCCCCAAATAAACCCCAAAAATCGTCCAACCAGTAGGCCCAAACCATGCCCCAACCCGGTCCAACCTTCCACTCAAACGACGTAGTACCAGGACAATACTACCTGGTACTACGTCGTTTTGAGTTTCTTAAAGCCAAATCAATCTAAGCCCTTCATTCTCTCTTAATCGAACGGCCAGTAAAGCCTCACCACAAACACATAAAAGTGTTCGAAATATTAACCTAGTACTATCTCCCTCACCTTCTTTCCCCTGAAACGTCGCCCATAGAACACCATCCGCCGCCGCCGGAAATCGCCTCACGGCGGCGGCAACCCTTCGATCCCAACTAAATTAACACCCCAAACTTGTTTTGATCTTCTCATCTCAGATCCACTATCGCTTTTCCTCAAATATACCCATAATCCCTCGAATCTTCACTTAAAAGATGAAAACCCTAGCGCCGTCACAGTTCTCCGGTGGCGGCGCCGCCTCTGTTCGAACTCAAAATTACACCCCAAAACCCTTCTCACCTCCTCATCACAGATCTTAAACGGGTTGTCTTCAAAGTCTAGCCAATCTCTTTGAATTCAAGACCCTATGTTTCAGGGCTCAAATACGAGTCAAGATTCGTGTTAATCAAGTTTTCATTTCGAAAGCTTTGGTTAGTTCGAATTTTGGCTCGATTTTGAGAAGGTTCAACTGCCCTGGCCGGCCCCTGCTTCCCACCCTTTTGAGTCATTCATCTCGGTTAGTTGCTAACCTTCCTTGGTTTTCTGTCTTTAATTTTTGCTTTGGTTTTACTTGCGTCTGATTCGACTCCTTGCTTTGGTTAATAGTTAATTAGTTGTATGATTCCGATTTAGGTCATTATCAGCATATTTGATTTTTTTCCTTAATTTAGTTTCATGTTTGCATTTGCATCAATGGCCCTTTTCCTTTTAGTCCTCTTGGACGCCGGACTAGTGGATTTCTGTGGGCCTGTAAATTGTTCAGGCCACAATTTGGGCCTCAAACGTTCAGGTGGCCCAAGGGCCGTTGGAACCTGGTGATGCAGTAGCCCAAAGTTTGGGGTCAGTCCAGGGTCAAATTGACCCGCATTTTGTGTTAGCTTTAGGTAAATACAGGGATATTAAAGGGTAGTAAGGGTAGTTTGCATAAGGAATCTTTTAATAACTGAAAATGGAACTCCCTAGTAACTTCTAGATGGGGTTTTAAGTTGAAATTCAAAAAATAGGTTTAGTGACTTGGGTAGCAAGTCAATAAATAAGAGACTAAACAGTCTAAAAGTGAAAACAAATGGGACTAAAGGGCAAAAAATAAGCCTGCAGGTGTTGCCCTAGTGGTTTGCCTACAAAAGACACCATTTCTTGCCTTTCAAGGGAAGGTTTTAGAGGCTAAAATTTTCCAGAAACATAAGCGGTATAAGTTTACTATTTCAGAAGAATGGGAGAGCTAAAAATCCAGAAGTAAAGGCTGCCCAGTTTTACTATTTTAGAAAGGGTTTTGAGAGCTAAAAAATACAGAAGTGAGAGTCTGCAAAATAATACTGTTTCCACCCAAATTTGAGCACAAAAGCACGAAAATACTGCTGTTACATAGAAAAATCCCTGAATCTTCTTGTAGTATTCCCTCTATGACAAATTTCTGAATAATTAATAGAGAAATGAGCTGAAGTGAGTGTGGTATTCAAGTTTGGGTCCATTTTTGGTTGGAATTTAAGTCTGAATCTTGTGTGGAGTCTTCTGAGTTCAAAAATTGGTTTTAAGAGATTTCTCGAATCATTTTCTAGGCTGATTCTTTGCTGCTGGTTGTCATTTGCTGCTGCTGACTTCATCTCCTTCTTATCGTGTTTTAACTTCCGGGTATTTTTCAATCTCAAATGATGCGTGAAGAGTTTTGAATCAGCAACTGTAATTGAATCGCTGAAGAAATGACATATTATTCATGTTCTTCTCATTTTAATCTACTGGTAGATATGTTAGTTTGAGTTTTAGGTTGTGCAGTAGTAGTAGTTGAAATTTACATGAGCTGAACATTCTGTTATTTGTACCTAATTGGACTGTATGGATTTTGTCCAGATTTATATGACTGTGATCTTAGTTAGGGAATAATTAATGTTAATTGTTCATTACGCACATGTTAAAGCGTGAAATCCAGGCCAATTAGGATTTTCAGATTTAGAATATTAAGGTCAGTTGATGTGTGTTAACAGAAGTGTCTCATGTGCATTAACAAGGTAGTAGTTGAAGCTCAAATGATCTGGAGTTTCAATGATTGCGATAACCGGACTGTATTTCTTCCTTCATTTTAGAAACTATACAAAATAAAATACTCAGTTGTATCAGTCGTTACCATAGGATAGTATAGCCTATGAACTCTAGTAACTCAAACGTTCAGCAGTGTGTTAGTTCCAGGCATTATTGTTTGTCTTCATGATTTTATGCCTAAGATATTCATTATTCAATTTTCATTAGTATGTTCTTAACCTTAGCTGAATTCCGTATGATTCAAGTGTTAGTTTATAAATCGAGCATCACCATGTTCGTTGTTATTCCAGTAATTATAATAATCCCTGTTTAGTGTTTTAAAAAAAATGTTTTATCATAAAAAATCTGCATATGCAAATGTTATGACTTTTGTTAAGATTATTTGAATTATGTACCTATTGATTGGGCCAACCATTTCATTAAATTTCGCCCTGTTAAGGCCAGGCCCAAACGAGATTAATGCCGTTATTCATGTAGGCATTTTACATGGTACATTTGCCTGATCCAGGCACAAGGAATTTTAATTGGGCCTATCTGCTTGCCCACGACTTTATAAGACCTAACTCCATATTCTCTTAATCCAATATCTTAGTTTAAAAAGGTGATTTTGGGCCTTCCAAGCTAAGTAGCACACTTGAATTAAGAGGTTCCCCTCTTGTTTAAGTGTGGACTTGAGTTTGAGACCCGAATTCCTTGAAAGTTAGTTAATTAATTAACTCGACCCATAGAGACTAGCTTTAATAGAAATCGTAGTTCTTTTAGGTTGGCCTTAGAAATAAATTGAGGTGCGCCGCGCCAAATGAAATGACAAATTGTGTGGCCCTCTTCAAATGTTTATATTAAAATATTTAGAATTCGGGGCGTGCCATTTAGCGAATTTTCATGGCCTCCCGTAAAGTTAATAACACGTTAGTCGCTTTAGGCGCGTTGTTTAATAATCTTACCTTCCTAAACTCGGGTGTGCATTTCATGTGACCCATATCCAAATCCCAAAACGTTGAATAAAATGTGTTGAGGATCCGGGTGCATTTCATGTGACGTGATCCGAAAATATGTTTTAAATGACGTTCAATTTCCTTAAAATTAATTAAAAGCGGTAAACAATTTAAAATTGCATAGGTTCAAACTGTATTAAAATCGGATAATTAAGCCAGATATAATAGTTGAGCGACCGTGCTAGAACCACGGAACCCGGGAATGCCTAACACCTTCTCCCGGGTTAACAGAATTCCTTACCCGGATTTCTGGTTCGCGACTGTTAAACAGAGTCAAACCTTTTCCTCGATTCGGGATTCAAACCGGTGACTTGGGACACCATAAATATCCCAAGTGGCGACTCTGAATCTCTTAATAAAATGAATCCCGTTTCGATTGTCCTTTAATTGGAAAAACTCCCTTTATTATACCCTTTACGGGGTGTAGTAAAGAAAAGGGGAGGTGTGACAGACCTTGCCAGAAGGCACGGAAGAATTTGTGGTTTATTGCGATGCCTCCAGTGTTGGTTTGGGGTATGTGTTGATGAAACATGGGAAGGTTATAGCGTATCTTCAAGGCAGCTCAAGAATCACGAGAAGAATTATCCGACGCATGATTTGGAGCTTGCAGCAGTTGTGTTTGCTTTGAAAATATGGCGGCATTATCTTTATAGGGTCCATGTGGATGTGTTCTCAGACCATAAGAGTCTTCAGTATTTGTTCAAGCAGAAGGAATTGAATTTGAGGCCGCGACGGTGGTTAGAATTTCTCAAGGATTATGATATGAACATTTTGTACCATCCAGGGAAGGCGAATGTGGTGGCCGACGCTCTCAGTCGGAAGTCTATGGGTAGTTTGGCTCATTTGGGAACGGACCAGAGGCCCTTGGCTCGGGAGGTTTATCAATTGGCCAATTTAGGGGTTTGTATTTCGACCTCAGACGAGTGGAATGTAATGGTGCATAATGGAGCAGAATCGTCACTTGTAGCGGAATTTAAGGAAAAGCAGTTTATTGATCCAGCATTGGCTCAAATGAAGGAGGCAGTTTTGAATAATAAGACTTCAGCATTTTCACTCGGCGGCGAGGATGGTGTATTGCGATGTCCAGGTAGGCTATATGTTCCGGATGTGGATAAGCTTCGGGAGAGGGTAATGGCGGAGGCTCATAATTCAAGGTATTCCGTGCACCCAGGTTCTACGAAAATGTATCATGATCTCAAGGAAATTTATTGGTGGAACGGTATGAAGAGGGGTGTGACGGACTTTGTATCTAAATGTCCGAATTGTCAGCAAGTAAAAGCCGAGCATCAGCGGCCCGGCGGGTTAACTCAGCTTATGAAAATACCAATGTGGAAATGGGAGATGATCAACATGGATTTTGTGGTAGGGTTACCTTGCACCCAGCGCAAATTCGACTTAATTTGGGTAATAGTGGATCGACTCACCAAATCAGCTCACTTCTTGCCAGTCAAGTCCACCGATACTGCACAACAGTATGCTAAGTTGTATATCAAGGAAATAGTAAGGCTTCATGGCACTCCACTTTCTATTATCTCAGATCGAGGGGCCCAGTTCACAGCTAATTTTTGGAAGAAATTTCAGCAAGGTTTGGGTACCAGGTGAATCTTAGCACGGCTTTCCATCCACAGACTAACGGTCAATCAGAGCGGACTATTCAAACGCTTGAAGATATGTTGCAGGCTTGTGTCTTGGATTTCAAAGGTAATTGGGATGATCACTTGCCACTTAGAGTTTGCTTACAATAACAGCTTTCATGCTAGCATTCAGATGGCCCCATTTGAGGCATTGTACGGAAGGAGGTGTAGGTCCCAGATTGGATGGTTTGAAGTGGGTGAAGCAGAATTGATAGGGCCAAATCTCGTGCACCAGGCTATGGAGAAAGTTAAAGTCATTCATGAAAGGATGAAAACTGCTCAGAGTCGCCAAAAATCCTATGCGGACGTTCGTCGAAGAGAATTGGAATTTCAAGTTGATGATTGGGTGTTCTTGAGGGTATCTCCTATGAAGGGAGTCCTGCGAATCGAGAAGAAAGGAAAGTTGAGTCCTAGGTATGTCGGGCCGTATCAGATCGCTCAAAGGATAGGGCAGTGGCTTATAGGCTGGAATTGCCCCCTGAAATGTCATTAGTGCACCCGGTGTTCCATGTGTCTATGTTAAAGAAAGTGGTTGGCGATCCATCCACCATCGTGCCAGTCGAGACCATCGAGGTTAATGAAGAGTTGTCGTATGAAGAAGTTCCGGTTGCTATTCTTGATAGGCAAGTCCGTAAATTGAGAAATAAGGAAGTTTCTTCAGTTAAAGTATTATGGCGAAGTCAACGAGTTGAGGAAGCCACATGGCAAGCGGAAAATGAAATGACGAAAAAATACCCCCACCTATTCGAATAAGTCTAGTAGTAATCGTGCGAACTCTTATCTCTAAACAAACTAATATTGTGTCCAAATTGGTGCAAAGACACCCCATCTTTCCTTCTAAATGCTTTACTATTGTAACTCCTCAAGTTGTGCAAGAATTGTAAGTGTTGTGATTATTTGAGTCATGTGCAACCCCTTTTGATAAATGAAAGTTTTTGTGATAAGTGGATGATTAATGGTAGTATAGATTGGTAATGATAAATTAAAATGCATACAGTATGTTGAAGTGGTTAAATTGTATGGGACTCACTGAAGTGACTAATTTATGTGCAAAATGTAACAAGTGATTGAATATGTGCGAATTGTTGAGGTAATGAATTGTATACCAGTTGTAGGGATAATTGGAATTGTGCAATGGTGCTTGGAAATATGTTCCGGGGGCTCTCTGACAGGTAGATAATCCTAATTAGAGAGGAAACTCTGGCAAAATTTTTCTAAAAATATGGGAGTTAGTAAAAATTGGGAGTCTGCATATCATGTTTTCAAAACCAACTTATTTTTAGGATCCTCATTCGAGGACGAATGATTTTAAGTGGGGGAGGATGTAAGGCCCCGTGAAAATTTGTGCCCAAGACCTAGTAGCTTGTAGTGTCAAGTTCCGGATATGTGTTAGGAATGTGTAAAACCTAGTAGCTTGTAGTGTCAAGTTTCGGATATGTTCCGGACAAAGTGAGTCAGTGTGTTAGTCAAATTTGAGGTCAAAAATGCGGTACATTATGCGATCGCATAACTGATATGCGGACCGCATAGTTGTCGCATAATCGTCTTGAGATTTTGTAAAGGGCAGTTATGCGGTGCATTATGCGATCGAAGAATGAGTATGCAGACCGCATTTCTGCCGCAAACCCAAATAGAATGTTCAGAGTTTTGGAGCACTTTTGCGGTCCATTCTGCGGACCGCATTTCCACTTTGCGATCGCAAAGTGCGACCGCAAATCTGACTCGGGCTCCTATTTTTCTAAATTTTAAACCCAACCCCTTCTTCAATAAAACACCCCAACCCCTCATTTTAACATATTTTCTGAACAAAACTAGAGAGAGGGAAGAGAGAGAGTCCCACCTTCATCAATTTGATTCTTCAAAGTCACCCGGGCCGGGGAAATTTCAAGTAATTGTCTTCATCTCCATTCTTGCAGGTAAAATCCCCAACCCTTTTTCATTGGTTTCCAGGTTTAAACATAAAGGGGGATTATCATGCATTGATTCTTGAAAATAAAGGTTGACAACATACATGCATGTCTTTTAAAACCTAAAATCTAGTAAGGGGAAATTGGGTAGAAGTAAAGGTTTGCAAAAGAAGGATTGATAACCTAAATAGGTTCGGGTAGAAATTGTGAATTTTAATTCTAAGATATATGTGTTACCTTGTGAACTAGATTGACGTTGCTAGATTGTTTGGTGAATTGAAAGTAGAAGTTAAAAAGGGAATTCGGCTCCAGGTATGTATGGCTAACTTTGACCTTTGTAAAGTCACTTTGTTTGGTGTACGAATATTTGGTATGTGATACCTATGTGAACCATTTGTGAATTCTTGTGAATTATATGCCTTGAGTGTTCTTGGTTAATCTCCCGATATAATGGTGCAAGTAAATGGCAACAAACCAAATGTGTGTGTGTGTGAATGTATTTATGTGGTAAGAGCTGTGTAACAAATGATGGAAGGAAATCGTAACTGAAGCAAATTGAAACAACTATGGTAATATCATATGTGGCTTGTCGTGGGCAAATATCGTTGTGGTTTAAATTGTATGTGAGTTGTTGTATATAATGGAATTGGTATTGATGGTTATGGAAATTCTTTGTGAATTGTTGTTGTTGTTGTTGTTGTGTGATTTGTGATTGTTCAGTGGGATCGGGTTGTGCGCCGCAACACGAAGTAATAAGGTGTGGGTTGTGGTGATAAGGGTGGCCGAGGTAATAAGGGTGGCCGAGGTAATAAGGGTGGAAAGTGATCGTAATCACTATTGAAATGAAAATATGAGAAAGTTGTGAAATCATTGATGTGATAATGTTGAAAGGGGAAAAAGGAGAGATTGTGAAACTTGTTTGGCTTGATTGTTCCTTTCATGTGTATTTGATTGTTGATTCTATTCCTGCTCGTTACTTGTGTATTGTTTGAGTTTACTTGGGGCAAAGTTTATTCGTACATACCAGTACAATTCAAATGTACTGACGTCCCTTTTGCCGGGGGCGCTACATTCGTGTTATGATTGTAGGTGGATCTATAGCAGGTACTCCAGTCCACCGACCGTAGCACTCCTTCACTTCCCATCAGTTGAATTGGTGAGCCCCTTTCCTCTTGGGGCCCTGCGTGGCTCATGCCGCTTTTATTCCGGAGTCTTATTTTGGTATTTGTGTAAGGTATAGCCAGAGCCTTGTTACCGGCAAGTATTGTATCATCCTTTTGTATTCTTAGAGGCTTCGTAGACAGGAAAAGTGGGTTGTGAACTTATGTAATATGTATTTTCTGTGTTGGGCGATGTAAGTTGTAAACCACGCTAAGTAACCATGTTTGTTATGTATATTTCGTAAAAAGGTGTTTTAATTATAAATGGCTATTTCCTTTGATTAATGATTAATGAAAATACGGGGTAACACGTGGGATAGGAAAGGCACCCAGGTCCGCTTGACTGGGGCTACCCGATCGAGCGTCGGTCGAGCCCCTCGGATTTGGGGCGTGACATCCTTACTACCCAATTACTATCTTTAAGTTGTTACTTAAGCGTTCTAGTAGTTTCTAGCTCGTTCATTATGCGTGCACTACCCGTCCTTTACCTATGGCCCTGGAGGTATTAGGACCTCTATTTGGGATGGTTCTAGACCAACCTATGTTACTTAAAAATGTGAAATCTAGGCGACAAGCAAAAATAAATAGGACTTTCAGGTAAAGAACAAGTATGGGCTCACATTGACCTCCACCACATAGGCAACAAGAGCATGCAATTGAATCAGCAAACTTCGTTAACTTTGGAATACTATAGGCAAGATATCTATGTGAGAAAACAGAGTACAGAGACAACTTTGTTAAGGCGAGCATTAAGACCTATTTGTTTGCCTATTGATTTTATCCAGCATGAATCTGGGCACTTCAGGCAGTAATATGTCACAATTATAAACCCAGAATCATTGTTAAGTCCTACAGATACGTTGCCTAAGTGATTGACAATAGCAAATGAATTCAGGATCGATCGACAGAATCCTAAAAGCATGATTTCTATAAGCTTGTTGATTATAGACCCATAGACATGGTTTCTAAGCATAGCACTAATTTTGACTTGCCGGGATAGATTTTATTCCTCTTTAATCCTATAGGCATGATTTCTAATTACTGAATTGACTTAAACCTTGTAGGCATGATTTCTAAATTTGAAATTGATTTTAGTCCTGTAGGTATGATATCTATCGCTGGATTGATTTAGACCCTAAAGGCGTGATTTCTAGGTTTGAATGGATTTAAATCCTATAGGCATGATATCTATTAACTGTGTAAGGGCAGAAATTAAACAAGTTGCCAGGAAGGACAGTTAATTCAAACAAACAAGATCCTATAGGCATGCTTGCTAATGCACATTTGTTGGAAACATGTAGTGGTCCTATGAGCAGGATTTCTAATATACAGATTTAAATGAAAGTCCTATTATCAGGATTTCTAGTATGCCAATGTAAAATACAAAAAATGATCATGAAAGCCCTATAGGGAGGATGTCTAAACACAGTAAAGAACTCACACGGTTTTCACTTAAACTAACAGAATTGACACCACAATTAAATCCTATCGGCAGGATTTCTACCTAGTTTAACGAAAGATATAAGAAGAGACCGCCCAGCTTTACTATATATCCCCGAGACTGTCATTATAAAGTTATTACAGTCCAGAATAACAAACGAATTACATATAGGTAATAGTTACACTATAGGGAGCCTTCATAGGCCCAAGTATACCTGGGAACCAAGCCTTCCAACCATAACCACTTTGAAGCACAGCATAGGGGTTCATAACTTATTAGGACCAGGTTTCCAATGTGTCAAAGTTCCCAAGGGCCTCAGGGGACCCAGGGCAATGCTCACACCAGAACCACACTCAGAAGATAGTTCATAAAAGATTGGAAAATCAACCCCCCAGTTTGTCAGAGTTCAAAAGGGTCTCAAGGACCCTAGGCAATGCTCATACTGGGGTGTTTGAGAACCTACGGGACTAAGAGTTGGGGGGATTTGAAAATCAATGCATAAAAGGAATAAAGGGCAGGTTTTAAAACTGTTCAATTTCAGAAGAAGGAAAGTTCAAAACACAGAGTTGCAGGCAGAACTGTACCAGGAAGCAAACAAGGTTCATGTTCAGCATATAGTTCAAACAGGTTGAAATCTGATTAAGCAAATACTCATGCTAGTATTCAAAACAGTCATGGTTTAATCACAACAGCAATTAGGCAGAAATATTTGAATTAACAAACATGACATATGAGTTAAGCAACAAGCTAACTGATTACATGTTTATAGTGTGCAAAGTTCAGAACGGGTAGAGGATTAACAAGTAATGCATGAAACAAGTTAAACCTTAGGCTATCTCATGGAAGGATTCATATTATTCGAAACAAATTAATCCTAAGTTAACAGTGTTACTAAATAGAATCACATAATCCAGGACAGAATCATGCTGAGAATTGAAACAGGCTAGTCAAGCAAAGCATAGAAAATGAAATTGCAATGGTTGGGGCATACCAGTTAAGTAAGAAAGCAAGTAAGTATGCCACGACAGTTAAGTTCCAGAATTATTTGGCCTTAGCTTTCAGCCAGCCAAAACCAGTGACACTTAGTACAGAAATCAGAACAAGAGAGAGCTTAATTTTTTAGTGAGAATAGGAAAATTTGAGTCTTTTTCTAAAGGGAAAGGGGGGAAGGGTTTAAATAGTACTCAACTAGACAGACAAATAAGGTAACAATTCAAACACACACAAGTAAGAAATGAAAATAGAAGTAGAATCAACTTAAGTAGGACTCAATCAATTAGCAGAACATAACCGCGTGTAATCAGGCGAATACTATTTAGACTAAGATACATAATCAATCAATAGTCAAATACCAGATCAAATAAGGTAAGAAAATAATAAGAACAGGTAAATCGAACAAAATAAGAAAATATTAGTATCATATATGAAAGGAAAGACTGAAATATCAGTAAAGATTTCAAAAACCCTAATTTTGGGGTAAGTGGAATTGGTCAGCAATTAATAAAGGAAACTGTAATAGATACACAACAGATTTGGTTCGTCTTTCAAAATCAAAACCCTAATTTTAGGGTAAACAAAATCGGTCAAAAACAGTAAAGAAACTATATAACACAGAGATAGAGATACCGAAACATTAAAGGAAAAATAATAAAAATCAGTTCAGATCTGGAACGATCTAAACCCTAATTTTAGGGTAAGTAAAAGATTCAACCAAAAATAGAGAGATTTGTGAGTAATAGAGAAAATATAGAAGGAGAATAACAGAAAACAAACAAAAATTGAACCAAATCTGGTCTGAATCAAAATCTGAAACCCTAACTGAAATATACGAAAATATTCGTACTCACAAAGGTTAGGATGAACACAGACGGAAATAATCGAAATATAAGAGATTTTGAACTAGATTTGGTTCGAATCTCTCGAGATCAACTTGCCATTTGAGGCAAACCAGTCAAGTAATATAAAAAACGAGTGGCTAGTAAAGGGGTAAGACCATATATGGTAAATAATCAAGGGATGATTCCATTTCTGGATATGAATCATAGGGAAATGGTGACGGCGGGTTACGGTTTGAGAGGTCAAAGGGAAGAGACGAGAGTGTTTGAGAGCGGCGGAGACGGGATAATGGGGATTAGGGTTGGGTTTAGTTAAGTTAAAAAAGGCGGATGTAATGTGGACCGTTGATCTTAGAGATCAACGGTCCTGATTTAAGGGGTTTCTGGGTCGGGTGGTTCAATTGGGTTAGGGTAATTGGGTTGGTTAATGTATTGGGCTGGGTAGGTCCGAAATTAATTAGAAAAAGGGCTAGATTTTAAATACCCAATTAAATCAGTAATATAATTTATAAAAATAATTAATAAATAATAAAAAATGTCATTTGTGCATGAAAATTATTTAAAATAATTACTTAACATTATAAAAATATAAAAAGTTATTTTCTGTATAGATAATGTAATTATGCATATATGTGCTATTATTGCAAAATTATTACAATTATAGCCTAAAGATGCAAATGTAATTATACATAAAATGCTTAAAGCTTAATATGAATATAAATGATAAAAATTAAGTAATAAGTCATTATAAAATTATTTGTGATGCAATTAATAGTTATTTAGATAATAAAAATGCTGGAATAAATTGATTAAAAGCCTTTAAAAATTATAGAAAATTATGGAAAATACTGGTTGACGCTCATGCACTATTTTGAAGGTACATATGTATTTTAAAAATATATATGGGAAAAATTGGGTATCAACAACTGCCCTTCTTTACCTGGGAAGGATGAAAGAGTTGTCGGGTAAAGACACGATGACCAATTTTGACCGAATGTGGTTGTTTTGAAAAATATAGGCCAAAACCGGGTCTCTGAGCTGCCTACATATCCCTGGTTTTACAGGCATCAGGCCATGTGTAGTTCTGGACCCAACGGTGAATGAAACCAATGGAATTGTTATAGGAATAATCGTATGTTTCAGAAAGGGTTCATTTGGGAAGGATAGTATCAGATGGGTTTATGCGGAGTTATGAATATGAATCTGAAGCATAACGGATGTATCACAGGGCAGGTATCTGAACGGTCCTAGAGTAAAGGCGAGTAATTGATGGGAGTTGATTGCGTTTGAAATAATGGCAAGGTATAAATGGTATGAGCGGAAACCGGAATGAAAGTTGCTCCCGTTTGAAGAACGGTTACTTACTAGGTTACCTGCAAAACTTAAAACACGATGCATGCAAATATATAGATTACTGCGAGAATTTAAACATGATGCAAATTCCCTTTAGACCATGAAGGTTGTCTTTGGACAGTGAGGATGACGTCCTTAGACCATGACGTCCTGGGCCATGAATCATGAGATAAGGGATTCGTAGGCCATGAAATGATGTTCTCGGGCCATGAGAATGGTGCCTATGAACCATGACGCCTTTGAATAATGATGTGCAGTATTGAGAGATCCTCGGGCCATGACACGGTGTCTTCAGGCTATGAGGATGATGCCTTCGGACTATGATGCCTTTTGACAAGTTGGCTATATATCAGCCTATGAAGTGCAGAGACATGATACCAAAGGTAATAATAAGACAAAGCTTAGTCTTGTGCAGAGTTTGGTGGCAGAGCTTAGCCCCGAGAGATGAGGATAATGCAAGGTTTCGAATAGAGCAACACTTATGCAAAGGGAGACAATGCTTAGTCTCATGAGAAGGTGGTGCTTAGCCTTATGCAAATGGGGAGGCAGGCTTATCCTCATGCAAGAATTGAGTCTGGGCTTAGTCTCATGCAAAGAGAAGGCAATGCTTAGCCTTATGCAGGAATTGAGACATGGCTTAGTCTCATGCAAGAATTGAGACAGAGCTTAGTCTCATGCAAAGAGAAGGCAATGCTTAGCCTTATGCAGATAGGGAGGTAGGGCTTAGTCTCATGCAAAGAAAAGGCAATGCTTAGCCTTATGCAAATAGGGAGGCAGGGATAAGCCTCATGCAAGATTTGAGACAGGGCTTAGTCTCATGCAAAGAGAAGGCAATGCTTAGGCTTATGCAGGTAGGGAGGCAGGGGTTAGAATCATGCAAGAATTGAGACAGGTATTAGTTTCATGCAAGAATTGAGACAGTGCTTAGTCTAATGCAAGAATTGAGACAGGGCTTAGCCTCATGCAAGAATTGAGACAGGGCTTAGTCTCATACAAAGAGACGGCAATGCTTAGCCTTATGCAGATAGGGAGGCAGGGCTTAGCCTCATGCAAGAATTGAGACAGGTCTTAGTCTCATGCAAAGAGAATGCAATGCTTACCCTTATGCAAATAGGGAGGCAGGGCTTAGCCATATGCAAGATTTGAGATAGGGCTTAGTCTCATGCAAAGAGAAGGAAATTCTTAGCCATATGCAAATAGGGAGGCAAGGCTTAGCCCCATGCAAGATTTGAGACAGGGCTTAGTCTCATGCAATGGGCAAATAGCAAATAGGAGCAGAATATTTCTTTACTTGAGATATATTTGTGCTTGGCGGTCCGGTTGTTATTGATTTTAAGGTGCACATACTTGTGGTTATTCTTCGTCCCTGCATTCAAAGAAAAATTGTGAGTTTTGCGGGGGAGGTTGGATCGTGCCTTTGTCTACTTGCTTTGCTTTGCTTTGCTCTAGAGACCCTGTTCGTGTTAACCTGGGTAACACCTGGCTGCCATAGAAATAAAATTTTCGAAAAATATGCACTTATTTGATGAAATAGAGTTATTTTAGAAAGCATAGTGGTATATAATATCAAGTAAATTAGATTAACTGATGACTGTGACACTTTTAGTGACATTGCAGCTTCTTTGCATTGGAATTTTGAGGGTTTTCCTCAAAATTCTGCCCCAGTTTAGTAAGTAATCCTTCGGCCGTTCTGCATGTAACGAAGTTTGTTGGATCTGTTCCGGAATTTTTAGAATCCTTCTCAAAATTCCGCCCCAGTTACTTTACCGATCTTTCACTATCTTATACATAATGACGTTGGCTGGACTTGCTCTGGAATTTGAGGGTCCTTCTCAGAATTTTGCCCCAGTTTCTAGTTCTGAGGGAAATGAAGATTTTATTAAAATGTGACCGAACCCACAGGGCTGCCTACGTATCCCCTCTTAAATGGGAATCAAGTCAAGCGTAGTTCAGTTACATCAGATGAAGAAATGTAAACAATCTAAATATAGTATCTCTTGACTGCGCCTGAATTAATAGGTTTCGGCCAAACATCTCTGTCCATTTCTGCAAGTATGAGTGCTCCTCCTGTTAGTACTCGATCAACCATGTAGGGTATTTGACCACTTTGAGAACCTTAGGTTTGATCTGCTTGGTGACTTCCTCTTTGATTTTTAGGCTAATGTCTGATTTGAACTTTCTAAGTTTCTGCTTTACCGCGGACACATCGGGTTGGTAGGCAACTTATGAGCCACTATGGATGTGCTCAGATCAGTTATGTCACATACGAACATGCAAATATATCCTCACATTCTTTCGGGAAACGAGTGTATTCTTTCTTCTATGACGGTGACAGGTGAATACTTATGCGAGTCGCTTTGATGGTTTCAGAATCTCCCAAATTGATTGCCTTGGTTTCGTCTAGGTTGTACTTAGGTTTGTTCTCAAAATCCTCAACTTCTCTGAGAACCTCCTCAGGTATTTCATTCTCTTCTTCCGAGTCACTGTCCTTATGCTGTGTTATCTCATTACATGTCATAGTCGTTGGTTCATCAAGATAAGTAATAATAATGCTATGGAGGGGAAATGTAAAAGATAATAATTAATACTAAATAACAATGCATTAATTAAATTTTGAAAAACATCAAAACAGGTACGGATCGATGACTCGAGCAGTTATTTTGAAACAAAATGCGTCTTTAAACAAAATACTAGAAATATCTTAAATGCTTAAAATTGCTATTAAAAACAGGTCATGCTAATTCCCAAGCTACCCAGGAACTCGACGGGCCCGGGATGGTACAACAGTCTAATTCTTGAGAACAGCTCCCTTCTCCACGGTCTGAATGGTAAGGCCTTCTTCCTCCTCCTCCTCAACTATCATATTGCAATCCATATCATTGTCCTCTAGGAATAGGTTCCTTAGCCCAGCCAAAGCTTCCTCTTCTTCAGATCCCCATATCACGCCATTCTACTGAAATGTCTAATGTAGATGCGGTATTGGCTATTAAAGAGGGTAGTAGGGGCCACGCCATGGCGGCGACCAATCATCGTACTCCTGCCAGGTGTACTGATACCCAAGTCCGAAGGTGGTACCATGACGTTTCGATTGTATTGGCTTAGTGATGCCCTGGAAATTCTTCCCAAGCCCTTTGCCGGGTTCATACCCTGACCACGCCGGTATGCTTTCTATTTTACTACTCCACCATTTGTCTTTCTCAATTGCATTGACACGCTCGATGCGGTCATAAGTTTCTCCACCCAGCTTTCTTCTATTCTCGACAACCGGGACAGTTTGACTGGTGTAAATGGGATTACTTCTGTCTCCGTGAATGATTACCTCCTGATGGTTCCATTCAAACTTCACGGCATGGTGTAGCATAGAAGCCACAGCTCCAGTGGCATTTATCCAAGGTCGTCCCAGTAAAAGATTGTACGTAGAAGATATGTCCAATACTTGAAACTCAACATCGAACCAAGTCGGGCCCATTTGAAGACAAAGGTTAATTTCCCTAATTGTGGCCCTTTGAGACCCATCAAATACCTTCACATTCATACTCCCTGCTCGTATCTCATGGAAATCTTTACCCAACCTTTTCAGAGTAGTCAATGACAAATGTTGTGGCTTTTACCCCCATCTATTAGGACTCTGGCGATGAATTTCTCCTCAAACTGCATTGTGATGTGCAGTGCCCGGTTGTGACTTAATCCTTTAGGTGGTAGTTCATCTTCGTGAAAGGTGATCTTGTGGCTTTCTAATACTTGCCCTACCATGTTGGCCATCTCTCCACTGGTGATGTTGTTGGGCACGTACGCTTCATTCAACACCTTCATCAGTGCATTCCTATGCGCCTCAGAATTCTGTAGCAGCGACAGGATGGATATGTGGGCGGGAGTCTTGTTCAGATGATCAACGACAGAGTATTCCCTTGCCTGTACTTTCCTCCAGAGGTCATCTCGACCAGTTCCAATGACAGGTTGTTTGGTAGTAGCTTCCTTGGTTGTTCCTCCCAAATTATCGGGTGTATAGATTATTCCAGTTCTGGTCATCCCCTGTGCAGCACCAGATTCTTCCATCTTTCCTTTTCCTTTTCTCCTAGCTTCGGCAACGTAATCCCAGGGTATGCTGTTGGACTTGAAAGGTGGTGTGGATGCTACCGTCACAGTGAAGGGTGTGGATACTTCTACTTCAAATGGAGTTGGTGTAGTCACAGATTCTGTTACTTCAATTTCAAACAGGACTGATGCAGCTAGTTCAACTTCAACCAGTGGCTGTATCTGTACCACAATAGGAGTGAGTGTGACTGCAGGTTTAGGTTCATCACCTTCCCGAATAAGCCCAGTCGATCCTTCAAGATCCCATTCTTCATCAGTTTCTATCACATTTAGTCCTTCACCCCTATGATCTGGGACGAGATTGTTGCTGTTACGCCCCGCAATATTACGTCCCGCAGTATTACATTACTGTGATATTACGCTTCGCAGTAATAAGTTACGACAGTGTTGCACCCTGCATTATTTTACGTTAAATTTGTCGTAAGGTAATTGACATCAGTCCAAGGAAAAGATTATTTGGGGATTATAAGGATTATGCTATTTCACAAGTGATTAGTAAATTCATAAAGGTGAAAGGGGGAGCAAGTCTAAGAAAATAAATTTTGTCAAAGTTTGGCATTTTGGGATAAAATACGGCCCAAGCTAAAATACCCGGTATTTATGGACTAGTATCATACAAGGTACTACATGGCCATGGTAGTAAGGTATACAAGGTATGTTATAAGAAAGTAGTATTTAATTAAGTTGAGATAATTTTTAAATGATGCGGGTAATAGATTAATTACCGGGTAATGAAACATTACCCGGTTAACTAATAAGTGGATAAAAATTAATATTCCACCTCATCCCACGTGGCAAGAAGCCACAAAATATGGAATGACTAATCACATTTGCTAGATGGCTAATGTAATAGCCAAGATCATGACTTAAGACTTGAATAAGACTTATCCATGACATTTTGAAGAAGTGCCTTGAAAAGGCTTCAAATTCCATAATCTGTGCTTGGCATTTAAAGCCAAGGACGTTGAAAGCAGAAGCTCTCCGTTTCAAACAACAATTTCCAATTTTGCCTTTAGTTCCATTTAGGATCTTTAGCTTCATTTGATTGATTTGGTTTTCAAGACCAAAAACAATGGGCAGAAGTCATTCTCGTCAACACTCTTAGCCAAAAAAATCTTAATTGAAATTTCAAAAGCAACAACAATTTACATTTGTATTATGTATTGAACCAAAAACGTGAAAACAAACAATAGCAAGAAAATTTTCTTGCTTGGTTCAACACTGTAACGCCAAGAGCAGAAGCTTAATTCCGTCCAAATTTTGCGGTTCTAAAAGAGTACGGTGCAATTTTCACTAAGAATATTATACGAATTTTTCCCTACTCTAGGTATGTTAAGGCCCTCCCATTTTTCTTTTGGCATGGTCCAAAGTATACTGAAGAAACGAGCAAATAAACAGTTTCTATAAATTACTCTATTCATAGAAATAGTAGGCGTATTTATATTCGTGATTCCCCATGAGAATTATTATTATCTTCTGTTCATGGGTCTCAGAATAATACGCGGTTGGAAAAGTTTATCCGGAAGGAAAATCGAGATTATTTTGTAGTTTTCATGCGTTTCACTCATTTATACATGTGCATTGACCCATGACCAGATGGCGTTATATACGCGTATATATGTAAATATATGTATATGGGATATGGGAAAAGGTTACTATATACGCACCACCACCCGATCAGCTGGTATACGTTGATGATGTTGCCCACAGTGGCTGAAATATGATTCAAACGGCGTTATATACGCGTATATATGTATGTATATAAATGTATATGGGATATGGAAAAGGTTATGCGTTATATACGCACCACCACTTGATCAGCTGGTATACGATGATGATTTTGCCCACAGTGGCCGATATAATATGATGGGATGCCCTCAAAGGCTGATGATGTTATGAAACATGTACCTATGCACGACATGACATTCATACGCATATGCTTGACGCTAAAAGTAATTTATTATTTACAAAGTTATCGAGACTTACAGGTTGAGTCATGTACTCTATATTTCTTCCATGGCTCTTATGTACTTATTTATGTGCCTTACATACTCGGTACATTATTCGTACTGACGTTCCGTTTGCCTAGGGACGCTGCGTTGCATGCCCGCAGGTCCCGATAGATACGCCGGGAGCCCTCCAAGTAGGCTATCAGCTCAGCGGAAGATGTTGGTGCGCTCCATTTGCTTCGGAGTTGCACGTTTGGTTAGTACGATTTAGACGTATATTGTTTGGTATGGCGGGACTCTGTCCCGACTTTTATGATATTTATGTACTCTTAGAGGCTTGTAGACATATGTCGTGTATATAAAAGATCGTACGGCCTGGTCGGCTTATGTTTTGAGTTTATAAAGAATCATGTTGGCCTATTAGGACCGTATGTCATGTGTATATAATAATGTAATAAGAAATATACGTTACGTTGGTACTCGGTTCGGTAAGGTACCGGGTGCCCGTCGCGGCCCATCGGTTTGGGTCGTGTCAAAAGTGGTATCAGAGCAGTTTTGTCCTAGGGAGTCTACAAGTCGTGTCTAGTACAGTCTTGTTTATGGGTGTGTCGTGCACTACACTTATAAGCAAGAGGCTACCGGGTATTTAAGACTGTCACTCTTTCTTCTTACTCTAGATCGTGTGGTAGAGCTCACTTATAAGTGTTCAAGTCTCGAGCTTCTATTTTTATTCGTAATAAGATGGTGCCTACGTTCAGAAAGATGATCGATAAGAGATATAGTTGTAGAAGTGTTGAATTAGAGGAACTCGATTTTGTATCATGCTTATGATAAGTAAATATGAGGTCTTCAGCAGATCATGTGCGTACTGAAAGGTGTAAGCCTCTTGATAAGGAGCCTTAAGGCAAGAATGCATATCCACCTTTATGGTAAAAGATAATGAGAGATTAAGAAGATAAATACAAGTTTCAACAAGTAAAAGAAGCAAGATGAAGAAGGGTACGAGGCGCCCAGTTAATGAAGGTTAACAGCGTTTGTAATTGAGGCAGAGGAACACATGCTTTTTAAGTTATATTCAACAGTAACAGAGGTATGTACAATTGGCCGTACCCATCTTAGTTATGCCCTATGGGGGCTAATAGGAGTAGTTTAGGAAAAGGACGGAACATCAAGACCTGGCTGGTTGTGAGTGGATTGTTTGTGTTAGTTGACATTTTCGAAGGAAATTGCAAGTGTGCTAGTAGATCTCCTCGTAAGACACCAAGATGGTGAACCCTAAAATATTAAAGCTAGATATGAGCATTGGAAGCCTTGAAGAAATAAAAATTTCTTTAGTGTGGCTCCCGCCCCTAGTAAAGAAAGGATGTTAGGCAATTGAAAGAGCCAGTGAATGGGGCAAAGGAGAGCTAAAAGCGAAAAAATATCGTATTAAAGTTTTCACAAGAAAAGGGATATGCAGAAATATTAGCAGAATGATGAGAAGAGAGATAAGGAAGCATTATGAATAAGGTGTGATACAGGGATGAAAACGGTAGAGTGTTATTGAACCGATAGTCAAATGAAGGAAGACGAAAGGTGATGGGCCTCAAGACAATGAAAGAGTATAGGCCATAAGGTTATATCCTCATCTCGACAAATAAGTTCGTGACTCCATCGCAACTACCATAGGGGAGAGTTAATCCCCAGAGTAATAGAAATCAATATGGACTGGTGAACAAGAAAAACTAATTATGAATTAGGGACTGAATGATTGAAAAGTACTCGACAATATGGGAATTTCAGATTTCGTTCCGGCGGTAATAGAATGGACCACAGAAGAAGATTCACGATGAATTCAGAGAATAGTCATTCAGGGAGACGCTTCCCTAGAGCAAGCAATATGAGCAAAGTTAAGCTTAAGAGATTGTATGTGTCAGTTACGCTAAGTGTCACCCTCGCGAGTAAGGTAATTTGTCATCCTTGGTACAGAAGAATTACCGCAAGGCGAGTAAGGATCATTGATGTTGAGAAACGACGCCAAAGATGAAGAGGTAAAACATCGATAGGTAGATCCTCGTGGCTTCAACTTTTAGTACACCTCCAAAGGGGGAATACGGAGTAATGTGGCATTAAGTCAGAATTAAGTGGTTCTAGTGACTATGGAATGGTAAAGGAATAATGCGATAAATGAAAGAGGAATGAGATGACACTTATCCAAATCTTACAGATATGCTACAATTCAAGAATATTGTGCAAGCACGATGTCAAGAAGAGGAAGTAAAAGTCCCTGCCCGAGCTGTTATTAATAAATAAGGATCCAGTGCGAAACGTAAGTTAGAACAAAGTAAATAACCCAAGAAAGATTACGATGAATATTGATATGAAAATGGGCCAACGAGTAGTTAGTAATTGGTCAGGAAGATCTCAATTATGGCTAAACAGGAGGTTACAGACGAGTCATCAGATCGTGTAAGATAAACATAGTAGAACCCAACATGGAGAATTCAGCCTCGGAGAATATCATTATAATACTTGAGATATGTTCAAACAAGAGTCGGGGTAGTTAAAGGTACCGTATGAGTGTTACAGGGATAAAAGAAAGTGCCAATGGGAAGGCAGTCAAAATATCAGTTCAGAAGCAACCATACAAGCACAAGGACATGGAAGTAAGCAACTATAGATGATTATAGGCAAGTAAGGACATAAAAAAAAAGGTCCGTAATAAGCTCACAGCTTTACGAGAGTCAAGGGTTCTCCCTAAGTACTACAACGAAAGACTAGCTGAGGAGATAAGAAAGAAGGCATCAACCTAAGCGCAACGACTTAAAGAGGAAATGGTCGTGTAACAACAATCTCGCAACAACATTGTAAGCATTCCGAAGGAAAGTGGCACCTACCATGGCTAATGAATGGGAAGTAAAAGTTAAAAGTAATATTCGAGATCATATGAGTTGTATAAGAACTCTAGAAAGTGCGGGCACTAAGATAAGCTATGTATGGACGCAACGAGGGGGCAGAAAGACCAGGAAAAGTAATAGCTTATGTTGAAAGAAAGCTAAGATGGAACAAATGAATTATTTGATCAATGATCCAGAATTAGTACGTTATGGACACACTCAAGATTTTGGAGCATTATATTTGTTGGCAATCATACAGCCATAGAAGACTCTGGTATAAGTTAAAAAGAAGAATTGAGCCCAGGGCATAGAAAAATAATTTAATTGTTAGAAGATTGTATCATGGATATTCCATAACGCCCATGAAAGGCTAAGGTAATAACTGATACCATGAGCCACAAATCGGAAGGTAGCTTAAGCCTACATAAAGGCTGATCGAAAGGAAGAGGAAGCTAAAGAATCACATCACCTAAGTAAATAAAGAGTCTGGTTATTGGACCTAGAAAAATTATAGAAGTTGTGCTTGAGAACATTACAGAATCACCTTTAATATCAGATGTTCAAGAGAATAATGTAACAACCATAATCTATAATGGCTCTACAAGAAAGCCAGTTAGAAGAAGTACCAGCCTCATAAGAAGTCGGTACGAAGCTCCCATCGGATTGTGTATGTAGCAGAGGTGCGAGTATTATAATAGAGCTTCAAGTTATGGACGTGAATTACACCTAGGTGGAAGGGAGGTCATGAAAGAGATAGAAGATACGATGCAAAATTTTAAGGTAAGTAAGGTAAATGTGAACAACGTACGAGATACTCAAAGGCAGAAGATCGTGAATAATCCATACTTCGGATAGAAGGCTATAAGCACGGGGACCCAATAACCAGGAGTGATAGCGGCATCGTCCGCGACATGTCTTCCAGCTTATGGTTTCTAAATACTGAGAGATCTAGTTAAGAGAGTTGAGAAAAGTTGGAAACGATGTAATGTATTGCTTGACATTCCAGAATAATATAAGAAAATCTATGGTGCAAGCAAGTTGAAGGAAAGTTTATATATGAATATGTATAGGTCACAAGCTAAGGTATGGTAGAGCAACAAAGTTTTAAGGAAACATGAGTAAGGATGAGGAAAGGAAAGTAAAAAAGTGACGAGAATGGATAAGTCCTCAGGATTAAGTCCATGAAAAAAAGAGAGATAATGGTTTCTCTATGTTATTGAAAGTTCAATATAGCCTGAATGAACTCAACGGAATCTAAGATTAACAGTATTTAGAAAGAATGAAATGCTGACCTAGTAATAAAATGAGGGTATAATTGTGATAGATAAAGGATGACGTTTGGACCCTTCGTTTGAATAATGATTTGAAAAAAAAAAGAATAGAAAAAGAGAAGGAGAAAAGATTTCGCTGGCGGCACGAAATTAGGATACCCCCATAAGGTGAATCACATTGAGACACTATGAAATGTGATTATGGAAATCACTTCAAATATTCCTCAATGCAACGTAAGCCCTAGCGGTAATGTATTACGTAAGAAGTTTCAAGTCTTCAAGTAGAGGATTATAGATCATCATTGAGGTGGATCAACAATGGTCAGATAGAAGTTACAAAGAATGACATGAGATTAGGCCATAATTCTTAAGACGAACGATAATGAAGGAGCATTGAAGGACTAAGATTTATACCTAAAGGATAGGTAACAAAAGTAACTGGGATCTTGGTAAGCATACCTCAGTAAAGATAGATTGAAGTAAAAAAAAAAAAAATTATGGTATAGAATAACCCATGGAAATGCAGTAAAGTCATATGAATGGATAACCAGATCTATGAAATAAGATATGGCCATATTCGCAAGTTCTACAAAGTATCGAGCAAAGGACTTCAGTATACCTACAGAGGCCTAGAGAGGCATCCTATTAAGCCTTGTATATACAAAGTAAGGCCTACAGATTGACTAAAAGATAAAAGGAAAAAAGAAAGATGAATCGCATAAGTGCACCTACAAAGCCAAGGTCATACAGGCTGCATGACAGGAGGTAACAGAAGTTGCAAGATTAGGAAGATTTCGACCAGAGGTCATGATATGGGCAAAAAGACTAAAGGGGGGGAATATCCTAGGCTTCGAATTTATTCACAGAGCAACTGCTTAAATGGCAAGAAGAGTATTAAGGTATTCGCAAGAGCTATAAGTTACGAAAATGATAAGAGCATCAGTCAACATTCGAAGACGAATGTTCCAAAGGGGGGAATGATGTTACGCCCCGCAATATTACGTC
Source organism: Nicotiana attenuata (assembly GCF_001879085.1). Classification (NCBI taxonomy): domain Eukaryota; kingdom Viridiplantae; phylum Streptophyta; class Magnoliopsida; order Solanales; family Solanaceae; genus Nicotiana; species Nicotiana attenuata. The sequence continues at coordinate 9,986,263 of NC_031997.1, read as the reverse complement.
CCGCAGTATTACATTACTGTGATATTACGCTTCGCAGTAAAAAGTTACGACAGTGTTGCACCCTGCAGTATTTTACGTTAAATTTGTCATAAGGTAATTGACATCAGTCCAAGGAAAAAATTATTTAGGGATTATAAGGATTATGCTATTTCACAAGTGATTAGTAAATTAATGAAGCTGAAAGGGGGAGCAAGTCTAAGAAAACGAATTTTTTCAAAGTTCGGCATTTTGGAATAAAATATGGCCCGAGCTAAAATACCCGCATTTATGGACTAGTGCCATACAAGGTACTACATGGCTATGATAGTAAGGTATACAAGTTATGTTAAAAGAAAGTAGTATTTAATTAAGTTGAGACAATTTTTAAATTATGCGGGTAATAGATTAATTATCGGGTAACGAAACATTAGCAAGAACATTTTCTTGCTTGGTTCATACACTGTGACGCCAAGAGCAGAAGCTTAATTCCGTCCAAATTTTGCGGTTCTAAAAGAGTACGGTGCAATCCTCGCCAAGAATATTATACGGATTTTTCCTACTGCAGGTATGTTAAGGCCCTCCCTTCTTTCTTTTTGCATGGTCCAAATTATACTGAAGAAACGAGCAAATACACAGTTTCTATAAATTGCTCTATTCATAGAAATAGTAGGGGTGTTTATATTCGTGATTCCCCATGAGAATTATTATTATCTTCTGTTCATGGGTCTCAGACTAATACGTGGTTGGAAAAGTTTATCCGGAAGGAATATTGAGATTATTATGTAGTTCTCATGCATTTCACTCATTTATACATGTGCATTGACCCATGACCAGATGGCGTTATATACACGTATATATGTAAATATATGTATATGGGATATGGGAAAAGGTTACGGCATTATATATGCACCACCACCTGATCAGCTGGTATATGTTGATCACGTTGCCCACAGTGGCCGAAATATGATTCAAACGGCGTTATATACGCGTATATATGTATGTATGTATGTATATGTATATGGGATATGGGAAAGGTTATGGTGTTATATACGCACCACCACCTGATCAGCTGGTATACGATGATGATTTTGTCCACAATGGCCGATATGATATGATGGAATGCCCTCAGAGGCTGATGATGCTTTGAAACATGTACCTATGCACGACATGACATTCATAAGCATATGCATGACGCTAAAAGTAATTTATGATTTACAAAGTTATCCAGACTTATAGGTTGAATCATGTGCTCTATATTTCTTCCATGTCTCTTATGTACTTATTTATGTGCCTTACATATGTGGTGCATTATTCGTACTGACGTCCCTTTGGCCTGGGGACTGCGTTGCATGCCCGCAGGTCCCGATAGACAGGTCGAGAGCCCTCCAAGTAGGCTATCAGCTCAGCGGAAGATGTTGGTGCGCTCCATTTGCTTCGGAGTTGCTCGTTTGGTTAGTATGATTTAGATGTATATTGTTTGGTATGGCGGGACTCTGTCCCGACCTTTATGACATTTATGTACTCTTAGAGGCTTGTAGACATATGTCGTGTATATAAAAGATTGTACCACCTGGTCGGCCTATGTTTTGAGTTTATAAAGAATCATGTTGTCCTTTTAGGCCCGTATGTCATGTGTATATAATGATGCAATAAGAAAAATACGTTACATTGGTACTCGGTTGAGTAAGGTACCGGGTGCCCGTCATGGCCCATCGGTTTGGGTCGTGACAGTTGCGGACATTTGGTGCGCCTTCCTTTGCTTGTTTTCTTTAAGTCACTTGCCAGGAGGGAAAGCAGCAGATAAAGAGCACCTTTGGTATCAATCAGGGTCTGAATCTTGTCTTTCAGAGTGCGTCATTCGTCAATATTACGCCCATTTATGCTGGAATGGTACGCATACGTTTTATTCAGGTTGACCCATTAGGAGGAGTTTTCCATGGCAACAGCAGGAATGGGGGTGACATATCAGGAAGCCTTCAGTCTTTCATATAGTTGGTCAATGGGTTCAGCAATAGGGGTGTATTATCTGGGCGGCCTGCGATCAAAATTGGGTTTGGGTTGTCGATAGTTTTGATGGGTTGGAGGTGAATGGTAATAAGCTGGCTGGGTGTTATAAGTGTGATAGGCGGTAGTGGGTTGAGAATATCTTGGAGGTGAAGGTTGGTATGCGGGAGGAGGCGTTTGGTATGTGAGTGGAGATTTTGGACCTTGGGCCACCATCATTGCCCCTACTTCTTTCTTCTTTGATATACCCCCTGACTGTAATGCTTTGTTCGTAGCCTGCAATGCCTCAAAATTGGTTACCATCCCACTCTTGATCCCTTCTTCAATCCTTTCCCCGAGTTTGATGATGTCGGAGAACTTGTGATTTTCGATGACCATTAGCCTTTCATAGTATTGTGGATCCTGGGCCCTGACGAAGAATTTGTTCATCTGCTCTTCCTCTAGTGCTGGCCAGACCTTTGTAGCTTCTGACCTCCATCGAGCAGCATACTCACGGAAAATATCCGTTGGTTTCTTCTTGAGATTCTGTATGTAGAAGACATCCGATGCATTCTCTGTGTTAAACCTGAATCGGTCCACGAAGTCCGACGCCATGCTTACCCAATTGACCCATTTCTTAGGATTTTGACTTATGTACCAAGATAGGGCATCTCTAGTGAGACTCCTCAAGAACTGCATCATGCGAATCCTTTCATCTTTCCCAACTCCCACGATTTTATCACAATATGTTCTCAAATGTACATTCGGGTCACCCGTTCCATCAAACATCTCAAACTTGGGAGGTTTGTAACCTTCCGGTAGTTCCACGTCTGGCTAAATACATAGATCCTCATAATTCACACCTTCAAGTCCTTTGCCTCCTTCAACACCTTAGACTCGTCTTGTGAGCTTCTTGAGCTCCTCTGCCATGTTCTTAATGAGCAAGTCTTTCTCGGCGGATTCTGGAGCGTATGAGATTGGCTGAGTAGAGTGGGGTAAGGTTTCCACGTATATGGGATTGTTTTGGTGGGTGCCGGGGGTTGGAGTGTGGTGGTGATCAGAAGTTGAATTTTGCGGATTAGGGATATGTGGTGGGGTAATATGTGGAGTATGGTAAGTGGTTTGTGGGTATTGAGTAGGAAGATGTTGATGCTGAGAAAGAGTGGGTATGGGTAGAGGATTTGGATTTTGGGGAGGCGCTGCGTATTGATGGGTTGCTGGAGGATTTTGTGGACGTTGGTTTGGTGTGTTTTGAGGAGGTGCTGGGTTTTGGCCATTTTGCTGGTTAATGTCTGGGACGTTTAGGGTGAGGGAGAGGTTTGCCAAGTTGCGGACCTGCTCAAGTTCCCCTTGCAATTCTAGTATTTCTGTTCCAACCTTAGGACCAAATCATTTTGGGCCGGAGTATTCCGACCGTCTGAAGTTTCAACATTTTTCACGTGCGCAACATTTTCTTTCCGGATACCACTCATATCATCCATCTTAGCCTTTCCTTTGCCTTTTGGATTACTTGGAGGAGGAGGAGGAGGAGGAAGGCTTCTAGATCTAGTGTGATATGCTGACGATCCCAGTATGTGCGAACCAACCTTAGGTGATGGGAATAATCAAAATAAAGAAAGGCAAAAAGGTAAATAAGTCAGTAAGGATTCTGAAAAGCACTTGCAGTATTTAAACACGTATTGCGGGAATGTAAATTCGCATCCTAATTTGTGGAACCTCGTTGTGCTCTAGATAGGCCTAGAGACAAGTAGATTTGGAGAGATTTAATGCCGATAAATGCCTTGTTTCATTAATGTAATAAATAAGACGAACCTAAAAACGACAATAAATAAATAAATGAGTTACTAATGGCATCTGCCTTATTACATTCGAATTCCAATATGACTCAAAACAGATAAACCTAATCTACTTGGTCCCGGAGGGACCTTCTCCATATTTGATTGTTGCTTGGCAAAAGGTTTTCCCACCAATCCAGCAATACCGGTGGTATACTTCGGACCATGTCGAACCTGGGAACTTTGTGCCTCATTTTTTGCAAAAATAAACAAAGTTAGACCCTTGCCCCCTCCGGATTCAACCACTTACACATTAACGATTAGCATGTCGGCATTTATCTCTCCAAATAATGCATATATCGTGGTTGCGCCCGTTGGGATTATGGAAATCCCGGTGGACTTTGGACAAGGCTTTCTTAGAGGGTTATTATGCGGACAACATATTAACCCATGCTAGATTTGATCATGATGCATTCACAGTTATTATCAGAGTAAGGTTTCTATAAAAGTCTAGACTAATACCCTCAAGCGGACAACTCGAGAGGGAAAGGCACGGAACTGTCGACTGCACCGCTGATCGACTAGTTTTATTGCAAATAAGCCGTTCCAAATTTAAAGGGTGATTTTAGGAAGAGCACGGACACTCATCAAGCGCCGCTATGGTATTATTACGCACGAGTGGAATATGATGTTGAGCATGAAGTTATGCAGAAGAAAATAACATGTTGCCAAGTATTTGACAATGAATAGTGACAAAATGCGGTATTTAATAATTGTAAAGACATTTAAGAAAGAAAAACAAGGAGACAAGTCAGTTTCCATAGTAAAAAGTAATAAAACAAGGAGGAGAAATCATAAATGAATGAAGATAGGCAAATAAATTCACATAGAGTGGGAAGGGGAAGGGGTGAGCAAGTATTAACGGAATAATAAAGAAATGCTTAAATACTAATTCACAAACAAGTTCGTTATGGTAAGAGCCTAAATATATACCCAGCAAATTCGCCATGTTGTCGCGCCCCCTTTTTCTCGCGAAATCATGTTTCGACGTTTCTGGGACAACTCTTTTTTTGAGAGGGTAGGGAATTGGAATTGGAAGAGTCGCCACCTAACGGATTGAGGTGACTTAGGGCACCTAGAGTAGATAACTCATGTTGTACCAGTTTACATCACCAGAGATCGGGTAAGGGCTCGAAATTACCTTGAGGGGAAGGTGTTAGTCACTCCTCGAGGTCCACAACTGTGGGTCCCGGCCGAACTTAATTTAAGCGAATTAGTCTTAAAAAGGGAGGAAAACAATTTGGACAAGTACCATATTCAATTTATTCTAAACAAGAGTATGGGGGGGGGGGGGGGGGGGGTCCTAAGTTTTTTAGCCTATAAGATCATTCCATGCAATACATTGTAATTCCCTCAAGTCGGGGTATTACTCACGCACGGACTATCATCTCCTTACTACCCAATTACTATTTTTTAGTTGCTACTTAAGCGTTCTAGCAGTTTCTAGTTGGTTCCTTATGCGTACACTACCTGTCTCTTACCTATGGCCCTGGAGGTATTAGGACCTCTATTTGGGATGGTTCTAGACCAACCTATGTTACATAAAAATGTGAAATCTAGGCGACAAGAAAAAACAAATAGGACTTTTAGGTAAAGAACAAGTATGGGCTCACATTGACCTCCACACATAGGCAACAAAAGCACACAATTGAATCAGCAAACTTCGTTAACTTTGGAATCCTATAGGCAAGATATCTATGTGAGAAAACAAAGTACGGAGACAACTTTGTTAAGACGAGCATTAAGACCTATTTGTTTGCCTACTGATTTTATTCAGCATGAATCTGGGCACTTTAGACAGTAATATGTCACAATTATAAACCTAGAATCATTGTTAAGCCCTACAGATACGTTGCCTAAGTGATTGACAATAGCGAATGCATTCACGATCGATCGACATAATCCTAAAGGCATGATTTCTACAAGCTTATTGATTATAGACCTATAGACATGGTTTCTAAGCGTAGCACTGATTTTGACTTGCCAGGATAGATATTATTCCTCTTTAATCCTATAGGCATGATTTCTAATTACTGAATTGACTTAAACCTTATAGGCATGATTTCTAAATTTGAAATTGATTTTAGCCCTATAGGCATGATATCTATCGTTGGACTGATTTAAACCCTATCGGCATGATTTCTAGGTTTGAATGGATTTAAATCCTATTGGCATGATATCTATTAACTGTGTACGGGCAGAAATTAAATAGATTGCCAGGAAGGACAGTTAATTGAAACAAACAAGATCCTATAGGCATGCTTGCAAATGCATATTTGTTGGAAACATGTACAGGTCCTATGAGCATGATATCTAATATACAGATTTAAATGAAAGTCCTATGATCAGGATTTATAGTATGCCAATGTAAAATACAAAAAATTATCATGAACACCGTAAAGGCAGGATGTCTAAACACAGTATAGAACTCACATAGTTTTCACTTAAACGAACAAAATTGACAGCACAATTAATCCTATAGGCAGGATTTATATCCAGTATTAACAAAAGATATAAGAAGAACCCCCCCCTCCCCCAGCTTTACTAAATATCCCTGAATCTGTTATTACAAAGTTATTATAGCCCAGAATAAAAAACGAATTACATAAAGGTAATAGTTACACTATGGGGAGCCTTCATAGGCCCAAGTAAACCTGGGAACCAAGCCTACCAACCATAACCACTTTGAAGCACAGCATAGGTGTTCATAACATATTAGGACCAGGTTTCTAATGTGTCAAAGTTCCCATGGGCCTCAGGGGACTAGGGCAATGCTCACACCAGAACCTTATTCAGAAGATAGTTCATAAAAGATTGGAAAAACAACCCCCAGTGTGTCAGAGTTCAAAAGTGTCTCAAAGACCCTAGGCAGTGCTCACACTGGGGTGGTTGAGAACCTAAGGGACTAAGAGTAGGGGGGATTTGAAAATCAATACATAAATGGAATAAAGGGCAAGTTTTAAAACAGATCAATTTCAGAAGAAGAAAAGTTCAAAACACAGAGTTGCAGGCAGAACTGTACCAGGAAGCAAACAAGGTTCATGTTCAGCATATAGTTCAAACAGGTTTAAATATGATTAAGCTAATACTCATGCTAGTATTCAAAATAGACATAGTTTAATCACATCAGCAATTACGCAGAAACATTTGAGTTAACAAACATGACATATGAATTAATCAACAAGTTAACTGATTATATGTTTATAGTGTGCAATGTTCAGAACAGGTAGAGGATTAACAAGTAATACATGAAACAAGTTAAACCTTTGGCTAACTCATGGAAGGATTCATATTATTCGAAACAAATTAATCCCAAGTTAACAATGTTACTAAATGGAATCACATAATAATGTGAAGGACAAAATCATGCTGAGAATTGAAACAGGCTAGTCAAGCAAAGCATAGAGAATGAAATTGCAAAGGTTGGGGCATACCAGTTAAGTAAGAAACCAAGTAAGTATGCCACAGCAGTTAAGTTCCATAATGATTTGGCCTTGGCTTTCAGCCGGCGAAAACCGGTGACACTTAGTGCAGAAATCAGAACAAGAGAGAACAAGAGAGAGCTTAAGTTTTTTAGTGAGAATAGGAGAATTCGAGTCTTTTTCTAATGGGAAAAGGGGGAAGGGTTTAAATAGTACTCAACTAGACTGACAAATAAGGTAACAATTCAAACACACACAAAGTAAGGAATGAAAATAGAAGTAGAATCAATTTAAGTCGGACTCAATCAATTAGCAGAACATAACTGCGTGTAATCAGGCTAGTACTATTTAGACTAAGATACAGAATCAATCAATAGTCAAATACCAGATCAAATAAGGTAAGAAAATAATGAGAACGGGTAAATCGAACAAAATAAGGAAATATTACTATCATACAAGAAAGGAAAGACTGAAATCTCAGTAAAGATTTCAAAAATCCTAATTTTGGGGTAAGGAAAATCGGTCAACAAGTAATAAAGGAAACCGTTATAGATACACAACAGATTTGGCTCGTCTTTGATAATCAAAAACCTAATTTTATGGTAAATAAAATCGGTCAAAAATAGTAGAGAAACTATAAAACACAGAGATAAAGATACCGAAACATTAAAGGAAAAATAATTAAAATCGTTTCAGATCTGGAAAGATCTAAACCCTAATTTTAGGGTATGTAAAGATTCATCCAAAAACAGACAGATTTTTGAATAACAGAGCAAATATAGATAGAGAATAACATAAAACAAACAAAAATTGAACCAAATCTAGTCCGAATCAAAATCTGAAACCTTAACTGAAAGATACGAACATATTCGTACTCACAGAGGTGTGGATGAACACAGACAGAAATAACCGAAATATAAGAGATTTTGAACCAGATATGGTTCGAATCTCTCGAGATCAACTTGCCATTTGAGGCAAACCAGTCAAGTAATATAAAAAATGAGTGGCTGGTAAACGGGTAAAACCAGATATGGTAAGGAATCAAGGGATGATTCCATTTCTGGATAGGAATCACAGGGAAATGGTGACGGCGGGTTAGGGTTTGAGAGGGCAAATGAAAGAGACGAGAGTGTTTGAGGGCGGCAGAGACGGGATAATGAGGATTAGGGTTGGGTTTGGTTAAGTCAAAAAAGGCGGATGAAATGTGGACCGTTGATAATATCAACGGTCCTAATTTAAAAGGTTTCTGGGTCGGGTGATTCAATTGGGTTAGGGTAATTGAGCAGGTTAATGTATTGGGCTGGGTAGGTCCGAAATTAATTAGAAAATGGCTAGATTTTAAATACCCAATTAAATCAGTAAAATAATTTATAAAAATAATTAATAAATAATAAAAAATATCATTTATGCATGAAAATAATTTAAAATAATTACTTAACATTATAAAAATATAAAAAGTCTTTTTCTGTATAGATAATGTAATTATGCATATATGTGCTATTATTGCAATTATAGCCTAAAGATGCTAATATAATTATACATAAAATGTTTAAAGCTTAATATGAATATGAATGATAAAAATTAAGTAATAAATCATAATAAAATTATTTTTGATGCAATTAATAATTATTTAGATAATAAAAATGCCAGAATAAATTGATTAAAAGCCTTTAAAAATTATAAAAAGTTATGGAAAAATACAGATTGACGCTCATGCACTATTTTGAAGGTATATATGTATTTTTAAAAAAATATATGGGAAAAATTGGGTATCAACATTACCGGTGGTACTCCGACCCCTACATTACTGTTTTCCCCGTGAAATCCAAGACCTTCGTTGTCATGAATTGGTGCGTTTTGTGAGCTGACATGCTTCAACCTGAGAATCAAAAAATCTTGACAAGAAAAAGTGTACAAATAACGTGTGTAATGAGAATCAGTAAAGAAATAATTACTATTATCTTTAGCCCCACGATGGGCGCCAAACTGTTTACCTCGAAAATACGAGTAACAATTAAATTAGATTTGTGATTTTATAGATATGTTATTTAGTTCAATACCAATTAACAATCAAGAAATATGAAGTAGAAGTGAAAGAGACAAGTGAATCAAAACAATATTACTTGATAGTAGTAACGTCGAGGTGGTGACCTCGAGACGGGCTAAGAGCAATAAAGTAAGAAAAGTAGAGCAAAAACAGTAGAGCTAAAGGACAATGCTGATGAACAGTAGGCAAAAGTAGAGAGTATATTCTTTTCTAAGTGATTATATGATGTTACAAATGATTGGGGTCCCCTTTGTATAATAGGGGAATCCTAAATATGGAATATTTCTATTCACAATAGGGAATATTCCTGATACAGCTGTCTAACCGCCTAGTACGAAATTGTACAATCATATTCCGGGATTTGCGCCACGATCTTGGGGACGTGGCAGGAATCTAGCTCATTCTGTTACAAATCCTCAACGGTACAATTTTGGGATCAAGCATACTCGGCCTCGGTGTATGTCGTGCTTCAGTCTTCGGGCATTGCACTCTGTCCTCGAGCTCGGATCTGGTCCCTTGAGCTCGAACTCAACCTTGCCCGACCTCGGGCTCAAAATGACCCCTCAAGATCATAGATCGAAGGCATACGATTTCGACCGTATACAAATGATATAATTTCTCAACTCCTTAGAGAGAGATATTTATACTTAGACAAAAAATATCTCGAGAAAACTTTCGAAGTCAAGATAGAAAAACTTTAGCCCAAATTGAAATCATGATTTGTAAAATATACCTTTATTCAAGACAAGATCATGAGCAATGGCGGAGGCAACAGACCCAACCCCTTAGCTTTAGTGTTTTAATTTCTTTTAACTCTCCAATATTTTCAAAAATTAAGAAAGAAACATAACTATTTAAATACGAAGATAGCTAAAAATGACTAAAACAGCCCTAAGCTAATGTTTCAGAAATGTGTGGCGCCTTCTCCTCACAATCGCAGAATATGAGCCGTGATCGCGGCATTGGATGTCCATTAGAGATTCGCGATAGTGGGCATGTCTTTGCGGATGCGACACCATTTGATTTTTGGGATGGCGGACTAATCTTCGCGAACGCAATGATGTGTCACTTGACCAGTTCCCCTTATTGCCCAATTATCTTGCGATCGCGGAATTGGATGTCCATTAGAGATTCGTGATATTAGACATGTCTTTGGACACCATTTGATTTTTGCGATGGCAGACTAATTTTCGCGAACACAACGATGTGTTACTTGGCCAGCTGTCGCGAATGCGCCAATTAACTTGTGATCGCGGAGCACATTATAGTCCATGTATAGGGTATTTGTATAGTTGTATAGAGTCACGTATTTGCATTAGACAATAGTTTTACACCAAATATCCAGAGCAAAAAAACTTTAACACATGGCCAAAATGTTCTTGGTCTTTTGGACAGAGCCCAAACATGTTAGGACCTCATGTTTCTACATGTTTGAGGCTAAAGTGGGACCACCTATATAAAGAAGATTATCTCAAAAGTACAACTTAAAAAGACAAAGATGGTCATTAATTTCCCCTCAAAAAGGAAAACATCTACGCAGATTGTAACAATTGTTTAAGTAGATTTTACAATTTCATATTCAATATTGCAGCATCTGTGCATTCTCATGATTCTTTTTTATGAATGCAACAAAGTGTGAAGGACCAAAGCTTCTAAATCATAAATCGTAATGCTAATGCCCTGACAGTGGTGGTCTTTTGGTTTCACATATTCCAGCTTACCAGCAGGGCGGAGCTAGTGTGTTGGTTATAAATTTGATCGAACCCAACAATTTTGGTCTAAATCATATAATTATCTTAAGAAATTTATTAAATATTTATAAACTATTAATTGAGAATTTAGTAATTTAAAATATCTAGAATCCCAAACCCATAAATTTTAAATCATGGCTCCGCTTTTGCCTGTTGGCATGCTCTTACTGTGCCAATAATTTAATTGAGAGGAATAAGAGCTGAGCTTAACACCTGTAGTGAGACAATATTTCTTTTTTTTTTTTTGGTTTCCCACATGGTATTCGGTACCCGTATTAGTGCCCGAGTATATTCGGATTCGCGCCGGGTAAGGCCACATTCGGAGGGTAGCGCTCCCTATTAAGGATTTTTCCATACCTAGGGCTCGAACCCGAGACCTCTGGTAAAGGGAGGAGCAGCCCCATTCACTGCACCACATCCTTTGGTGGTAGTGAGACATGTTAAATTTTTCCTATTATGTGTATGACCCAATATATTAAAACCCATAATTAATATTTAATTAATGAACAAATCTCATCCGTCCGATCGGTTACTTCATGGACTTACCGGATTAGGGTTACCGATTTTTCTATTCTCTCTTTCATCACTAAAGTCGGCTATAACGAAAGCTAGGGCAATGTGCGAGAAACCAATTCTGATTATCGCTTCTGCTTCACGATGATGGCTTACGATTTAGGTATGTTTTCTGCAACGATTTTGTGTAAGATTATCATGTTCAAGATCCTGGTATAAATTAGTGTTTTTGCCTACATGTGGTATCAGAGCATGAATATTTAAACTGATAATCTTCGATTAAAGAAATTAATTTCAAAACATACCGAGAGAAAGAATCTGGCCGAATGAGTGGAGTAACGTTTTGGTGAATATAAACTTTTGACATAAATGATTCTTATGATTATGTGTAATTGTATTAACGTAATTGATTGCATTGTGATTATGAAAGTAATTAGACGCCCAACATTGATTCTTTATCAAGGGTTTATGGAGTCTTACTATTTTTATTAATTTGCTCTATAATTGAATTTCAAAAAAAAAAAAAAAAAAAAAAAACAGAAGAAGAAGGGATTTATAGTTCTTTAGCCGTAATTGTTCTAAAAAGAAGGGTAAAAGTATTTTCCTTCTTTGTATGTTTCAAGAGTTAAGGAGGTCTCAAACCGTGACCTTGTAATCTAAAAATTTTAGAGAATCTTTGATTTAATGAGTTCTGCCTCTCATCCTCTAATACCAAGGTGAACCATTAATTTATGTACATATTGAATGGTTAAATACAAAAAATAATGAAGAATCGGCATATTGATTTGATGATTGAAAAAGCGGCGCTGCACGATAATGAATTTGCAGTGACGTCTGGGGATTATGTTGTTACTAAGTTATCCCATTATGTCTCTGTTTTATAATTGTCGTCATGAAATTATATTTGTTTCTTTAGGCTACTATTTCAATATCAGGACCATTGATTATTTATGTATGTGTTTAAAGTTATATAGTTTGTTAGTCACCAAAGTGGTCATACTAGATTGTTTAAAGTATTCACATGCATAAAATCTTCAAATATTCATTTTATCTGTGCATTTATGTTTATATAGTTTGTTAGTCACCAAAGTGGCCAAACTAGTATGTTCATGAAAAATATGCATACATAAAATTATAATTTATCCATGAAATTAATAAAATGCCAATAATTAAAAATTAGTGGATAAAATAATTTCCACTATTGCTATAACTTAAGAATTTACCCAAAGGTGAATCAATTATTCTATGAATAGTGAATATGATGAGGTAAAATTAATATTCTTTAGTCAAATATATATATATATATATATATATATATATATATATATATATATATATATATATATATATTGTTTGCCCAAAGATGGCATATATATTTGGTTAAAAATATTTAAGTACCTATTAATGACTAAATGGCATTTAAATTATGATAGTGTGTCGTAGTATTTACCCAAAGGAGAATTGTGATATACTTTTATTGTTTTACTGAATCCATATTGATTTGTGAGCATGTATTATCTATTTTGCAGCTATTCCTCTTCATTCACATGCTTCGTCTGTTACTGTGTTCAACGGATTGAACTTCTCCGAATGGCATGAACAAGTCCGGTTCCACTTAGGTGTTGACTTGGCTCTGATGAATGAATAAGCCTGCTGCCATTATTGACACGAGCAACGCGGATGAGAAGTCTTTCCATAAAGCATGGGAACGCTCCAATAGGCTGAGCCTTATGTTTATGCGAATTAGTATTCCTAACAACATCAAGAGTACTATTCCACAAACAGAAAATGTCAGGGAATACCAGAAGTTTGTGGAAGAACGTTTTCGTTCTGCAAATAAGTCTCTCGCTGGTACACTAATGGTTGAACTCACGACCATGAAGTTTGATGGGTCATGTAGTATGCAAAACCATATCATCGAGATGACTAACATTGCAGCATGACTTCAGACCTTGGGGACGAAAGTGGATGACTTCTTCTTGGTTCAATTTATTCTGAACTCGTTGCCTCCTGAGGACCTTTTCAAATTAAATATAACACTATTAAGGATAAGTCGAATGTTAGTGAATTGTCCAATTACTTACTCGGGAGGAGTCAAGACTTAAGAAATAATGGAGTCATTCAATTAACCTCAGGGTCAAGGAGCCGGTAAAGGACTTAAAGTGAAGGCCAACAAGTTCAAGAAGAAGAAAGCACCTGCTAAAGCTCCACAGGATGCTAAGAAGGAACATAAGGCAGATACGTGTCATTTCTGTAACAAGGAAGGACACTATCAGAAAGTTTGCATGAAACGTAAAGCTTGGTTCGAAAAGTAAGGTACAATTAGTGCTTTTGTATGTTTCAAATCAAATTTAATAGATGTTCCTAATAATACTTGGTGGCTTGATTCTGGTGCAACTGCTCATGTATCTACTATGTTGCAGGGATACCTTACGATCCAAACTACAAATCCAAATAAGGATTTTTTGTTCATGGGAAATCGTATGAAGGCTCCAGTTGAAGGCATAGAGACTTATCGACTCCCCGTCACCTTGGTCTATTACAGACTCTTTATGTAGCTTCAGTTTTTAGGAATTTGATATCTCTTTCAAGACTTGATGTTTCTGGATTCGATTTAAAGTTTGGAAATGAATGTTTCAATTTATATAAGAATCCTATTCTTTATGGTTCTGGTTTTCTTAGTGATGCTTTATATAAGTTGAAACTCGATATTGGTTTTTCCGAATCCCTTCTTACTGTTTAACATAATATTGAAATTAAACGTAGTTCATTAAATGAAAGTTTTGCTTACTTGTGGCATAGACGTTGGGTCACATATCCAAAGAAAGGTTTGAAAGATTAGTAAAGAATGAGATTCTTCCGAATCTAAATTTTACTGATCTTACTATATGTTTGGATTGCATCAAGGGAAAGCAAACCAAGAATAGTAAGAAAGGTGCCACAAGAAGCACCCAGCTTCTTCAAATTATACACGCCAATATTTGTGGACCCTTTGATGTTCCATATTTTGGTGAAGAAAAATATTTTATCACTTTTATCGATGACTTTTCACGTTATGGATACATTTATTTGCTGAAAGAAAAATTTCAAGCAACAGATGCTCTCAAAGTGTTTGTTAATGAGGCTGAAAGGCTATTAGATAAAAAGGTAAAAATAATTAGGTCAGATAGAGGTGGTGAATATTATGGAAAATATAATGAATCAGGACAATGTCCAGGTCCATTTACAAAGTTCCTCGAGGAACATGGCATATATGCACAACATACTATGCCAGGAACACCTCAACAAAATGGTGTTGCAGAAAGGCGTAATCGAACACTTATGGATATGGTTAGGAGCATGATGAGTAATTTTTCATTACCCAAATCATTGTGGATGTATGCTCTTAAAACCGTTGTATATTTATTAAACAGGGTTCCTAGTAAGGCAGTTCCAAAGACTCCTTTTGAACTGTGGATAGGAAAAAAACCTAGTTTAAGGCACCTGCATATTTGGGGTTGTCTAGCGGAAGCTAGAGTTTATAATCCAGAAGAAAATAAGTTAGATTCTCAAACAGTAAGTGGTTGCTTCATTGGTTACCTAGAGAGATCTAAAGGGTATGTGTTTTACTGTCCAAACAATAGTTCGAGAATTGTTGAAACTGGTAATGCAAGATTTATTGAGAATGGTGAAGTTAGTGGGAGTGTTGAAAAGCAAAGTGTGGAAATAAAAGTAGTGAGGGTCATTTTTCTATTACCCACGAATGTGCCTACTTCCACACAAATACCAAATATTGTTCCAGTTGTTGATGAACACTTTGACAACACCGATCGATATTTGGATGAATCACTTCATGAAGAAACTAACTCACAAACATCTGACACAAATGAACCACAAGAATGCCATTAAGAAAATCTCAAAGAGTTAGAAAAGCGGCTATTTCGGATGATTACGTGGTTTATTTGCAAGAGTCAGATTTTGACATTGGTCTTGATAGGATCCGGTTTCATTTTCACAAGCCATATAAAGCAATGAGTCTGACAAATGGATTGATACCATCAAGGAAGAGTTAAAATTCATGGAATACAATAAATTTTGGGATCTCGTTGAATTGCCAGAAAGTTCTAAAAGAATCGGGTGCAGATGGGTCTTTAAAACCAAACGCAATTCAAATGGCAGTATTGAACGATACAAAGCCAAACTTGTTTCCAAGGGTTATACTCAGAAAGGAGGCATTGATTATAAAGAGACCTTTTCACCGGTCTCAAAGAAAGACTCGTTAAGAATTATTATGGCTTTGGTGGCTCATTATGATTTAGAGTTACACCAAATGGATGTGAAAACTGCCTTTCTTAATAGAGATCTCGAGGAGGAAGTTTATATGGACTAACCGGAGGGTTTCCAAATTAAAGCAAAAGGTTAAATGGTGTGTAAACTGAAGAAGTCAATATATGGACTTAAACAAGCCTCATGATAATGGTATATAAAGTTTAATGATACCATAACATCTTTTGGATTTGTGAAAAATACCGCTGATCGGTGTATAAACCCAAAGATCAGTGGGAGAAAGTTTATATTTTTAGTCCTATATGTTGATGATATTCTACTTGCTGCTAATGATTTAGGCATATTGCGTGAGACTAAAGATTTTCTCTCTAAGAATTTTGAAATGAAAGATATGGGTGAGGCATCCTATGTGATAGGAATAGAAATATTACGTGATAGATTACAAGGATTATTGGGATTGTCTCAGAAAGGCTATATCGAAAGAGTTCTAGAGAGATTTAACATGAACAATTTTTCAGCAGGAATTGTTCCAATTCAAAAAGGGGGAAAATTTAGGCTCATGCAATGTCCTAAGAATGATGTAGAACGAAAAGAAATGGAATCAATTCCTTACTCTTCTATTGTTGGTAGTCTGATGTATGCTCAGACTTGCACAAGAAGGGATATTAGTTTTGCGGTCGGAATGCTGGGAAGATATCAGAGTAACCCAGGAATTGATCACTGGAAAGCTGCAAAAAAAGTTTTGAGGCACCTGAAAGGAACGAAGGATTACATGCTCATGTATAGGATATCCAAGCATTTGGAAGTTGTTGGATACTCGGATTCCAATTTTGCTGGACGTATTGACACTAGAAAGTCTTCGTTTGATTATTTGTTCCAATTAGCTGAAGGAGAAATATTGTGGAAAAGTGCTAAATAGACTGTCATTGCCACATCCACGATGGAAGCGCAGAATTTGTGGCATGTTTTGAAGCCACAATTCATGCATTATGGCTGCGAAACTTTATTTCGGGACTTGGGGTTGTCGACATCATTACCAAGCCGCTAAAAATTTACTGTGATAATTCTGCAGCAGTATTCTTCTCAAAGAACGATAAGTACTCCAAATGTGCCAAGCATATGGAATTAAAGTACTTTACCGTCAAGGAGGAAGTTTAGAAACAAAGAGTGTCACTTGAGCATATTAGAACAGATCTCATGATTGCAGATCCGTTAACGAAAGGTTTACAGCCAAAGATATTTAAAGAACGCATACATAGAATGGGTCTTGGCTGTATTTATGATTGATGTATATATGATGTTCTGACACTCTGAGCTCATTTATATGTTTCTGATATACATTACTGATTTCCTGTTTCTCATAATGGTGTACACATTATTGTTTTGAGATATTACAGGATAAGTCTCAGTGAGATATTATTGTGGACCATAATATTTTATAGCTTATGGACCTTGTACGATGAGTTGCTAATGTTGTAGTATATGGAAGGGAGTATGTAGACAAATTATATATAACCGCCATAACTCACATTTAGTAGTTTATCGTACTATGATATTTGTTGATACCCAATTTTTCCCTATATATTTAAGATATACATAAATACCTTCAAAATAGCATATATAAGCATGCACAAGTTTTTTATTATTTTTTCCATAATTTTAAGGGTTTAAGTTGATTTATTTTCTTCCCTTTTATCCATAAAATCCCCCAATAATTATTTTCAAAATTATTGTTTTCATAATTCATTTATTTGATTTCTATATTTATGCCAAAATATGGCTAATCTAATTTTTATGTGTTTTTACAATTACGTTTAGTACTTATTAAGCTAAATTGCATATAATTGCAATATTAGCCCATTTTAAGATATAATTATATTTTGTATGCGTAAAATTGGTCCCTATATTTTTAAAATGTTAATTATATGTTTTAAATCATTTTGGCATCTTAAATTATTTTCCAGATATTACTTATTATTTATGAAAATTAAAAATAGGGAAAAACTGGCTATTTAAATAATAGCCAAATTTGGCTTTCAATTATAGCCAAATCGGACCCCAATCCCAGCCCAATTTTATAATTAATAACCCGACCCATACCCTATTAACCCTTACCCAAACCCGAAACCCACCTACCCGGTTGAATCCTGACCGTTGATCTCCCATATCAACGGTCCAAATAAACCCCTTCCTTTTTAGTTATAATCAACCCCCAACCCTAATCACTTTTCCAATACGCCGCCTTCGGATGCTCTCATCTCCCTCTTCTCTCTCAACCAAACCCTAATCACTTTT
>NC_031997.1:9965577-9968165 GCF_001879085.1 Nicotiana attenuata | reverse complement strand
GAACGACACTACATAGAATGGGGTCTTGGCTTGTATTTTATGATTGTATGTATATATTGATGTTTCTGACACTCTGAGCTCATTTATATGTTTCTGATATACATTACTGATTTTCCTGTTTCTCATAATGGTGTACACATTATTGTTTTGAGATATTACAGGATAAGTCTCAGTGAGATATTATTGTGGACCATAATATTTTATAGCTTATGGACCTTGTACGATGAGTTGCTAATGTTGTAGTATATGGAAGGGAGTATGTAGACAAATTATATATAACCGCCATAACTCACATTTAGTAGTTTATCGTACTATGATATTTGTTGATACCCAATTTTTCCCTTAAAACATTCATCAAAAGAAAGGCAAATAATGTTGGAGCATCTTTTGCTAATGCCCCAGTGAAGTCTCACCTGACCTTTAAAAATAATTTTGAGGCAGGGCCTTCAAACAAAAATGATGACAATGCCAATGCAAATCTTGCTTTGAATGATGATGATTTTCAAGACCTCGATGATCTTACTCATTTGGAAGTTGAAGATTTTTTTGGAGATCAAAACTAAAGTTTGATCATTTTACTGGGGAATGCAATTATGTTGTTATTTTTATTTTCAGTGTTTTTTTCTCGTTTAAAGTTGTTTTTATTTTCTAGTAGTACTTAAGTTGTCTTATGTTGCCGTTGGTGATGTTAGTTTTTCCGTATTTTTCATGATGTACTTTTATTCTTTTATGAAGAAACTAAAAATCCCCAGTCATCAATTGGATCCAAGATGAGTAAGAAGATTTATGTCTTTTGGATAGTGCTACAACTCACACAATATTAGGAGAAATTTTTTTTTTCTCTTATTTGGTTATGAATAAGGCCTATGTTAATACAATATCTGGTAGTACAAAGTTGATTTAGGGCTCTGGAAGAGCGGCCTTATTACTACCTGGAGGAACGATGTTAACTATTGATAATGCATTCTATTGTAGTAAGTCTCAAAGAAACTTGTTGAGTTTCAAAGCTATTCGCCAAAATGGCTACCATGTTGAGACATCAAACGAAGGAAAGGTTGAATACCTTTACATTACTACAGTAAAAGCGGGGAAAAAATATGTGCACGAAAAAGTACCCGCATTTTTTCTGGGTTGTACCACACATACATTGGTGTGGTTGAATCACATGCCATTGTAAATAAAAGGTTTACTACTTCTAATGATTTTATCATTTGGCATGAACGGTTGGGCCATCCCGGTTCTAACATGATGTGCAGAATAATAGAGAATTCAAATGGGCACACATTGAAGAACAAGAAGATTATTCAATTAAAGGAATTCTCTTGTGCTGCTTGTTCTCAAGGAAAATTGGTTATTAAACCATCAGCAGCTAAAGTTGGGATTGAATCCCCTGCATTTCTGGAACGTATACATGGTGATATATGTGGGCCTATACACCCTCCATGTGGACCATTCAAGTATTTTATGATCTTGATAGACGCATCTACAAGATGGTCACATGTGCGCTTATTGTCCATTGTAATATGGCATTTGCGAAATTGTTGGCCCAAATAATAAGGTTAAGAGCACAATTTCCAGATTATGCATTTAAGACAATTCGTCTTGATAATGCTGGTGAATTTACATCTCGGGCCTTTATTGATTATTGTATGGCCACTGGAATAAAAGTTGAGCATCAGTTGCTCATGTTCATACTCAAAATGGTCTAGCAGAATCATTGATTAAACGCCTCCAATTAATAGCTAGACCATTGCTAATGAGGACAAAACTTTCTCTTTCAGTGTGAGGACATGCTATTTGCATGCAGCAGCACTTGTGCGCATAAGGCCAACCAGTTATCATGAAGTCTCCCCATTATAGTTGACTTTTGGTCAGGAGCTAAATATTTCCCATCTAAGAATTTTTGGATGTGCGGTATATGTTCCAATTGCTCCACCATAACGCAAAAAGATGGGTCCCCAAATAAGGTTGGGAGTATATGTTAGTTATGAATCTCCTTCTATTATTAAATATCTAGAGCCTATGATTGGAGATTTGTTTACAACCAGATTTGCTGATTGTCACTTTGATGAATCAATTTTTCCAACATTAGGGGCAGAAAATAAACAGCTGGAAAAAGAGATAGATTGGAACGTATTATCTCTATCTCATTTGGATCCTCGTACAAATCAATGTGAACAAGAAGTTCAAAAGATCATTTATATGCAAAATATTGCAAATCAATTGCCAGATGCATTTACTAACCTTCCACGGGTTACTAAATCGCATATTCCAGTTGTAAATGCTCCAATTCGAGTTGATGGCCCAGCTGGACAGTATGATAATGCAAATGAGTCTAGGCTATGTATTAAACGTGGTAGACCAATCGGTTCCAAGGATAAGAATCCCCGAAAAAGGAAAGGAGCAAATGATCAAGTTGATCATAACATGGAGGCAATTGCTCAAGAGGAGCATAAAGACATAGTAATTGATAAGACCTCACAGGAGGTTCTAGTACCTGGAAATGATGAAAATGAAGAGATCTCAATAAGTTATGTCTCTACGGGAAAAAGGTGGAACCGAAATAACGTTGTTGTTAACAACAATTT
>NC_031997.1:9901698-9965168 GCF_001879085.1 Nicotiana attenuata | reverse complement strand
GTCGTTTAATGTTTCTGATTCTAATAACTTTTAAAAGAGTCCTTAGGCAACTGCTAGGGTATAATTTCTGAACCTAAAAGGGTTTGTTGGTTTCTGCATGGTCACCTAGAGATCCTGCTTTAGGACTTTGATTGATAAAGACCTTAACTGTGTTTGAGTCGTGCTGCTTGTATGTTTACTTGAGGAGGAAGTTTTGAGCCTCTTATCTGCTTCCATTATGTGTAAAGTCCTACATGTTTTTCCTGTCGCCTTAGAATTTTGCCCTTTTAAAACCTTAGGGATACGTCTAGAACCACCTACAGGTAGAGGTCCTAACTCCCTCCAGGACCATTAAGAAGGGACGGGTAGCAGCACGCAATAGAGATCGCTGACCAACGCTCGCTTTGCATGACCACTAAGGGGATGGGAAGGGTAGATATGGATATGATGACCGGTGCGCTAATGCCACGCGTAGCCCTTTCTAAGAAGTGATTACCGGGCATTGTACTGATGTGATCCTATAGGATAACCAACCTAGGACCTCCCTCTCCCCAAATCCTCTTTGCTTGAAACTTCTTTTTTTCTACAACCTATTTAAATTCTTATTTTTATACAATTCTCAACATGCTCTACTTGCAATTATTTGCTTCAATTATTTATTTATGGACTAATGTGTGAATATAAGTTCGGCCGGGACCCACAGTTGTGGACCAAGAGGGGTGCCTAACACCTTCCCCTCGAGGTTATTTCGAGCCCTTACCCTAATCTCTGGTAATGCAAACCAACCCAAGAGTTAATCGCTCTAGGTGACCTAACGCACCATAATTCGTTAGGTGGCGACTCTTCAAATACCCAATTCCCAAAAAGAAATGAGTCATTACACCCCGTGAATGTCGAAACCCGGACTTCTCCCCCGAGAGGGAGAAAAATGGGGGCGCGACAGCATGGCGACTCTGCTGGGGATATTTTTAGGCTCTTACCATAACGAACGTATGAATTAGTCCAAGCATGCTTTATCCCATACCCTTCACCCTTATTTGAATTTAACTGTCTATTTTGAGCATTTATGATTCCTTTATTACCCTGAAAACTGACTTGTCTCCTTGTTTTTATTTCTCTGTAACTGTCTTTTTAATTATTTAAATGTTGTATTTATTTCTTCCTACGTGAAAATACTTGCCTACATGTTATTAACTGATGCATAAATCATGCTCCACATCATATTCCACTCGTGCGTATCAAATACTATACCAACGCTTCAATGAGTGGTTGCGCTCTTCCTAGTTACTACCCTTATTCAGAAAGGCTTATTTGCGGTAAAACCAGTCGATCAGTGGTGCAGGCGACGGTTCCGTGCCTTCCCCCTCGAGTTGTCCGCTTGAGGGTACCGGTCTAAAACCCCATAGAAATCTTACTCTGGTTAAAATTGTGCATGCATCATGGTCAAACCTAGTCGGGTCAGTTATGTTGTCCACATAATGATCCTTTAAGATAAGCCTTATCCAAAGTCCATCGGGTTTTCCATAATCCCAACGGACGCAACCACGTTCTGTGCATTAATTTGGAGAACTAAATGCCGATATGTTGATCATAAATATATAAATAGTCAAGTCTGGTGGAGGTAAGGTCTAACCTTTTGTTTTGTAGGAAATGAGGCACGAGGCCCCCAGCTTCGATATGGTTAGAATACCCTCACTCTTGCTAGACTGGTGGAGGAATCTTCCATCAGATGACCAAATCAATGAATGGAAAGAGAGGGTCACCAAATCTAGCGAGAAGCTTGAATATCTGGAATACAACCTGTTGGAATTGGAAGGAAAAGTGAGGAAGAGAGTCACCGACTGCCAAAACGCTGAGGAAAACGAAGGAGGACATTTGGCAAAGGCATTCTTACAGATGAACCTAAGCGAACTGGGGGATTTGATCAACGAGAGCATTCAGCCTGAAGAAAGTTCTTCCGAGACCAAATAGATTAGGTTTACTTGCTTTTCAAATGTAATAAGGCCAAGTGCTAGTAGTAACTCATTTTATTATTATCTTAGTGTCATTTTGGGATTCGTCTATCGTTTACATTATGAAATGAAGCATTTATCGACATTAAAAGTTCTCCAATCTATTTGTCGCTAGGCCTACCTCGGGCACAACGAGGCTCCCAAATTAGGACGCGAATTTATATTTCCGCAATATGTGTTTAAATACTACAAACATTTCAGGATCCTCACTGACTTATTACCTTTTGTTTTTGCTTATTTTTTATTATTATTTGCCCCTCCCCCTAGGTTGGTTCAATCATACTGGCATCATCAGCATACCTAAAGGTCCTCCACATCCTCCTCTTCCAAGTGATCCTAAAAGCAAAGAAAAAATCAGAATAAATGATACAATGCAGTGCAATAATTGAGGAGGAGGAAGAAGAAGGCCTCACTATCCAGACTGTGAAGAAGGGAGCTGTTCTCAGAAACTGACCGCCGCACCATCCCGAGCCCGCCGAGTCCCTAGGTAGCTTGGTAGAATTTATAGCTGTTCTAGGCATTTAAATTTTCAGCAATTCTGTTTTAAGATTTTTCTGTTTTAAATAAATGCTCGATCCACCGAGCCAAGCTTTTGTGTGAACAATTTTCTCAGTTTTAATCAAACGTATCTATCCTTTATCTATTTTTCATTTACATTTTTTTATATTTTTTCCCTTCTACAGTGTTATTATTACTTTTCCTGATGAACCCGTGACTGTGACATGTAGTGAGGCAATGCAATATGAGAATAGTGACTAAGAGGAAGAAGATGAGATACCCGAGGAAATTATCAGGGAAGTGGAGAATTTTGAGAACAAGCCTAAATCCAACTTGGACGAAACAGAAGCAGTAAATTTGGGAGACGCCGAGACCGTCAAGGAAACCCGCATCAGCATTCATTTGTCACCAACCGAGAAAGAAGAGTACATCCATTTTCTAAGGGAATACGAGGATAACTTCGCATGCGTATGACAATATGACCGGCTTAAGCACGTCTATAGTAGCTCACAAGTTGCCTACCAATCCCATGTGTCCGCCCGTCAAGCAGAAACTCAGAAAATTCAGAACAGACATAAGTTTGAAGATCAAGGAGGAAGTTACCAAGCAGATCAAAGCCAAGGTTCGCAGGGTGGTTGAGTTCCCAACATGGTTAGCTAATATTGTGCCAGTTCCAAAGAAAGACGGGAAGGTCCGAGTATGTGTTGATTATCGGGATTTAAACAGAGCAAGTCCCAAAGACGACTTCCCGCTGCCAAATATACATATCCTGATCGATAACTGCGCCAAGCATGAACTTCAATCCTTTGTAGATTGCTTCGCAGGTTATCACCAAATCTGGATGGATGAAGAAGATGCCGAGAAGACAGTTTTTATTACGCCTTGGGGTGTATAATGTTACAAGATGATGCCATTCGGCCTGAAGAATGCTGGGGTTACTTACATGAGAGCCATGACAACTATTTTCCATGATATGATACACAGAGAAATAGAGGTGTATGTGGACGACGTCATTATCAAATCCAAGAAGGCCGTAGATCATATAGCAGACTTGAGGAAATTCTTCGACAGGCTCAGGAGGTACAATTTGAAGTTGAACCCCGCAAAGTGTGCATTCGGGGTTCCTGTAGGAAAGTTATTGGGATTCATTGTCAGTCGCCGAGGGATCGAGCTAGATCCGACTAAAGTCAAAGCTATTCAGGAGTTAGCACCACCCAAAAGCAAAAAGGACGTGATGAGCTTCTTGGGACGACTCAACCACATTAGTCGGTTCATAGCACAGTCCACCATAATATGTGAACCCATCTTCAAGATGCTGAGGAAGGATGCCGAGACGAGTTGGACCGAGGATTGTCAGAAAGCTATTGACAAAATCAAGGAATACCTGTCCACATCGCCAGTGCTGGTCCCGCCAGAACCAGGGCGACCTTTGCTACTCTATCTATCTGTACCAGATGGAGCCTTCAGATGTGTTTTAGGAACACATGATGAGACAGGAAGGAAGGATCAATCCATATATTACCTGAGTAAGAAATTCACACCTTATGAAGCACGGTATTCTCCGCTTGAACGCACCTACTGTGCTTTGACCTGGACAGCCCAGAAGTTGAGGAATAATTTTTGTGCCTACACTACGTACCTCATATCCAAGATGGATCCTCTGAAGTACATATTTAAGAAGTCCATGCCTACGGGGAAGTTGGCTAAATGGCAGATACTACTGAGTGAGTTCGATATCGTCTATGTAACTCAAAAGGCAGTCAAGGGACAGGCATTGACAGATCACCTCGCTGAAAATCCGGTGGGAGGAGAATACGAACCCTTGAAAATGTATTTTCCTGCTGAAAGAAGTATAATTCGTAGGAGAAAACATTACCGAAGCCTATGACGGTTGGAGGATGTTCTTTGATGGAGCCGCGAATTTCAAAACAGTTTTGGTATCAGAAACAAGTCAACATTATCCCGTATCTGCTAAACTTAGATTTCCCTGCACCAACAACATGGCAGAATATGAAGCCTGCATACTAGGGCTCAACATGGCAGTCGACATGAACATTCAGGAGTTGTTGGTGATCAGCGATTCAGCTTTGCTTGTGCACCAGGTACAAGGAGAATGGGCTACCAAAAATTCCAAGATATTGCCATATCTGCACCAGGTGCAGGAATTTAAAAGGAGGTTCACGAAGATAGAATTCCGACATGTGCCCAGAATTCAGAATGAGTTCGCCGACGCATTAGCCACTCTATCATCATGATACAGATCCCAGATAAGAACTATATTGATCCCATTCCAGTGAGGATCCATAATCAGCCAGCATATTGTGCTCATGTCGAGGAAGAAGCAGATGGAAAGCCTTGGTTCCCTGACATCAAGGAGTACTTATCAAAAGGAGAATACCCGGAGCATGCAAATCACGTTTAGAAACGCGCGCTCCGGAGATTGTCAAATCACTTCTTCCACAGCGGAGGGAACTTGTAAAGAAGAACTCCGGATCTGGGTTCGCTAAGGTGTGTCGACGCAAGATGTGCATGCTGGGACATGTGGTCCTCACATGAATGGTTTCGTTCTGGCCAAGAAGATACTCAGGGTAGGTTACTTTTGGTTGACCATGGAGACGGATTGTATTCAGTATGTCTGCAAATGCTTTCGATGTCAAGTGCATGCCGACATGATAAAGGTGCTGCCAAACGAGCTCAATGGAACAAGCTCGCCTTGGCCATTCTCCGCCTGGGGAATGGATGTTATTGGTCCGATCGAGCCCACTACTTCAAACAGACACCGGTTCATTCTAGTAGCCATTGATTACTTCACAAAATGGGTAGAAGCTGCATCTTACAGAGTCGTAACCAAGAAAGTCGTCGCAAATTTTGTTAAGGATCGTATTGTCTGCCAATTCGGAGTTCCTGAGTCCATTATTACTGACAACGGCGCCAACCTCAACAGTGACCTGATGAAAGCTATATGCGAAACTTTCAAAATCAAGCACAAGAATCCCACCGCCTACAGACCTCAAATGAATGGAGCCGTAGAAGCCGCCAAAAAAAACATTAAGAAGATACTAAGGAAAACGGTACAGAATCACAAGCAGTGGCATAAAAAGTTACCCTTTGCTCTGTTAGGGTACCACACCACAATCCGCACGTCAACCGCGGCAAACCCCTACATGGTGGTTTATGGTACCGAGGTTGTCATCCCAGCCGAGGTAGAGATTCCTTCCCTAAGAATCATACATGAAGCAGAACTTAGCGATGCGGAATGGATAAGGAGCCACTATGAGCAATTGGCCCTTATCGATGGAAAGAGAGTGAACGCAATATGCCACGGCCAACTATTTCAGAACAGAATGTCCAGAGCTTTCAACAAAAGGGTCAAACCAAGACAGTTCGCACCAGGGCAGCTGGTATTGAAGAAGACTTTCCCACACCAAGTTGAAGCCAAGGGGAAATTCTCTCCCAACTGGCAAGGTCCGTATATGGTTCACATAGTACTAACAGGAGGAGCACTCATACTTGCAGAGATGGATGGAGAGATCTGGCCAAAAACCAATCAATTCAGATGCAGTCAAGAGATACTATGCCTAAAATCATTTCACATTTCCTTTCTGATGTAATTGAACTACGCTTGACATGATTATCGTTTAAGAGGGGATACGTAGGCAGCCTTATGGGTTCGGTCATATCATAATAAAATTTTCATTTCCCCAAAAGCAGAAACTGGGGCAGAATTTTATGGAGGGTCCTCAAAATTCCGGGACAAGTCAAGCCAGCACCATCACATGACAAGAAGTCAGTCATTAGTCAAGAACTGGGGCAGAATTTCGAGAAAGATTCTCAAAATTCCGAGGTAGATCAGCAAGGTCCACCATCCACGATCATCTACCAAACTAGGGCAGAAATTTGAGGAGGACCCTCAAAATTCCTACATAAGAGAGCCGCAATACCTTTGAAATGTGTCACAGTCGCTAGTTCATCAAAGTTACTTGATATGTCAGTATATTTTCAAAAAAATTCTATCTTATCAATGAATGCATATTTTTTCGAAAAATCTATTTTTATAACATTCAGGTGCTACCCAGGGGAATTCGAAGGGGGCTTCCAGTGCGGAGCAAAGCAAGACCGCTAAACGAAGCAAGAACCAACCTCCCCCATGAAACTTATGATTTTTCTTTCAACGCAGGCACGTTTGACGATAGCATTCGTACACAAAGCAAATTCACCATCCATCCGGCCGTTAGACGCAAACATGTCCTAGATAAGATACATACTCCACCCTTATCTGTTATTTTCTCTTTGCATGAGTCTAATCCCTTGACTCCACATTTGCATGAGTCTAAACCTTGACTCCATATTTGCATGAGACTAAGCTTTGTCTTCATATTTGCATGAGACTAAGCTCTATCTCCATATTTGCATGAGTCAAAGCCCTGACTCCATATCTGCATGAGGCTGATCCTTGCCTCCATATTTGCATGAGACTGTGCTCTGTCTCCATATTTGCAAGGGACTAAGCCTTGTCCCGCATCTTGCATGAGGTTAAGCTCTACCTCCAGATTTGCCTTCACTTTGCATGAGACTAAGCTCTGTCTCCAATCCTGCATGAGTCTAAGCCCTGACTCCATACGTGCATGAGGCTAATCCTTGCCTCCTCCTTTGCATCATGATAATCCTTGCCTCCCCACTTGCACGGGACTAAACACCGTCCCTCTTTGCACTAATGCTGCTCTATTTTCTACTGCCATCTACTTGCTTTTCGATCGGGCTAAGCTCTACCTTCATTTCACAAGACTAAGCCTTGTCTTGTTACATCTTATTATTGCATCTCATGGGCTGAAATATAGCCAATCTATCCAAAGGTGTCATAGTCTAAAGGCATCATCCTCATAGCCGGAAGACACCATGCCATGGCCTGAGGATCTCTCGAGTCTGCACATCACTATTCAAAGGCGTCATGGTTCGGAGGCACCATTTTCATGGCCCGAGAAAAATCATTTCATGGCCTATAAATCCCTCATTAAACAATTCATGGCCCTGGACGTCATGGTCCAAGGACGTCATCTTTAACCGTTCGAACACAACCTTCATGGTCCAAAGGGAATCTGCATCATGTTTAAATTTTTGCAAATACATTTGTAGCATCTTTTATTTGCAGGTAAACAGCAGACAACCGCTATCCTAGCAAGAGCGATCTCGCCCCAGCTCCCTCCAACCGTCCCGAACCTTAACCACTCACCGTAGCCGCTTCCGCACCTCGCGTCCACCCTCACAATAATTTCATCGGCATACTCCGCAGGTGAATCTAGAACTACACATGGCCTGATTCCTTTAAAACCAGGGATATGTAGGCAACTCGGAATCCGGAGCTCGGCCTCTGTCTTTCAAAACATCCCATCCGGTCAAAATTGGCCATCATTTCTTTACCCGAAAACTCTTTCATCCTTCCCGGGTAAAGAGGGGCAGCTGTTGATGCCCAATTTTTTCCTATTTATTTTAAATATTCATAAATACCTTCGCGGCCCCGCTGCCGCCTGCGTCTTGCGGATTCCATGTCGGGTTGTGGTTCTTTCGAAGGGGCCTTGGTGGAGTAGGCCTTAGTCGCTCAGCGTTCCTGGTTTTGCATATGGCGACTAGGATATTTGGCATAACAATGTTGAACCCGTACTCTGACGGACGAGGTTCGTCTCCTGGCTATGCCTCATCGGATCTGGTTCCACTGGAGTTTCCCTGAGGATGTCGTCCTCAAACTATTCCCCTACCGTTGCGAGGTAGGTTGGATCTTGAGGCGTTCCTCCCATTAGCGTCGCATGGACGGTATCTCCGTCCGTTTGGCATTAGTTTCTTCGTGGAAGGCCTGCTTGGGTGTGCTGTTTCTGCAGAGGTTTCCGGATGGTCGCTCTTGGCTCCGATTAGTTGCCGGTGCTGGATACGAACTCATGGCCAAGTCTCGGTCGGGTATCTGGCTATACGTCATTTGAAATGACCTGGGGTCGGCGGGTATGCTCTGTTTAGACCCCGAGCAAAGGTCAGGGTTGTCTGTTCACCCGAAACAGGATGCGATATCATTCGTCCTACCAGGGAGTAAGATGCGACTTCTTGTGGCATTTCATCCTTTCTTTGTTCGGCTTCCGGCTTGTCGGTTTCCGTCGCCGCTGCTTCGATGACATCGGCGTATGTTTCTGCGGCGGGGTCATCTTGAAAGTCGCTGTTTTTCTTCGTGCATGCGTGAGCGGCGGTGCGCTCGTCGGGGAAAGCTGTATTCGATGCTGCTACGCTAGGGGCCCTCGGATGGCTTTGCAACTAAGCAATGGCCAGTTGTTGTGCCTGCAACATTTCAAAAATAACGTGAAGACTAACTTTTTGTTCTTCCCGGGCCGGGGTTTTTTGAACTTTCTGTCGGTCACTGTGTCGTGCGCTCCTATCAGTGCGAGAAGTTTCGTGGACTTAGTGTGCGTCCTGTGAGTCCGCGTCCGCTACTACCGGTCCGGGTGCATTATCGGGATTCTGTAGTGGTGCTCCGGCGGCTGGGATAGCTACACCATTTTTCCCGTGATTTTGAGGCGATCGTTCCCAACTCTGTTCACCGAGTCAGACATTTTTATCTGAAATCAAAGGATCATTGACAAGAAAAAGTGTGAAAGATGATATGCGTTTTTGTAATGAAACTAGGAAGAAATTAATCACTATTATTTTTAGCCCACGATGGGCGCCAAACTATTTACCGTGAAAATAGTAACGATAATTAAATTTGTAAAATGGGACTCTAAAATACGTGATCTATTCCCGAGCTAGTTATTAGAGCAGATGATGCTAATAATATGTAGTTTAACGATGGAGCGTGAGTCAAAACGAGATAATGATCGAACCAGAGGGCTTGCTACCCGGATGTGGGTTAGGTTGATGGGGGCTTCGGGGTCGACCGGCTATCAGGGACAATCGAAGGTAGAATAACAGTTAGAGATACGTTCAAATAAAGCTCTTTATAGCCGAAACTAAATTATAGGATGAAGAACACATAAAAAATGGAGAGCACATATAAAGGCGAAGGATATCGAGGTATCCCCGGATCAGTGGGAGCGATTTAGTTTTTAAAGAAGAGAAAGAGAAAGAGAAGAGAGAGATATTATTGCTCTTGTGGAGAAACGGAGCAACATTAGTCCCCTACAAGGTAGGGCGAGTCCCCTTTATATAGGAAGGGAANCCCAAAAGCTAAAGGATCCAGGATATGTTACAATCATATTGGCCATTAGGAAACACGAGATTAGAAGAGCCTTATGTGATTTAGGGGCATGTATTTATTTGATGGGTAGAATTGGGAGCACCTACGCCCACTACGATCACTTTACAAATAGTAGATAGGTCATTGATAGTGACCATAAAGGATTACTAAAGATGTCCTAGTACGAGTGGGGAAGTTAATTTTTCTCACAAACTTTATTATGCTTGACAACATGGCTGATAGGGAAGTGTCTGTCAGGACCCAAGCCCATGGTACTTGTTGTCTGTTTTGGGCCTAGGTAGGCACGATTTTTCCTTTTGGGCTACGCCACCTCGAGCCCAAAACGCGGGCGTACCATGTGAACTTATGTCATAACTAATAAAGCTCTATACTTTCCTCTCCTATTCAAATGTGGGATTCGCCTAATGTGACATGTGCACCCTTATTCAAAAGCTTGCATGTCTAGAAGCCTGCCAGTCCTGCTTGACCCGCACTCATGAGCCCGCCTTCTATCATGGGCATCACACTCCCCCCAGGACTTGGCGTCCTTGCTGAGATTTGACCCACCATCGTACTAAGGGAGATTCGGCTCTGATACAATATTTGTTACGATTCAAGCCCATGGCGCATATTGACCGCTTTAGGCTTAGGCCCGCACAAATTTGTGCTTTTTGGGCTACGCCACCTCGAGTTCCAAAAGCGCGCATACCATGTGAATGTATGTCATTTCTTATAAAACTCTTCACTTGCCTCTCCCATTTCAATGTGGGATTCGCCTAAGGTGACATGTGCACCCCTTTTTCAGAAGCTTGCCAACCTAGAAGTCTGCTAATCCTGCATGATCTTCCCTAATCAGCCTGCCCTCCGCCATGGGCATCACAATACAATATATGTTATGACCGAAGCCTATGTCACGTGCACTTGTCCCTTACCATATAAAGCACTTCATTTTTCTCATCCATTTTGATGTGGGATTTGACTAAGGTGACATGTGCACCCCTTTTTCAGAAGCCTGCTAGCCTAGAAGCCTGCTAGTTCAGCTTGACCCACTCTCATTGGACCCCCTCCGTCATGGGCATCACGGTGTCAATTATTTTGGGACATCCATTATTGGCTACTGGTGGAATAATTATTGCTGTGAGGGAAGGTAAGCTGAAGATGAGAGTGCATGATAAGAAGTCATGTTTAATATGTACAACCCTCTTAAACTTCCCAAACATTATGAGGACCTGTGCATGGTTTCTATGGTAGAACCAAAGCTGACAGAGCTAAGTCCCGATGTTCCTTCGAGAGGTAGTGAAAAGGAAGTTGAACCTGAGGAGTTTCAATGAAATGTTTATGAGCAGGCGAAGTTTATCAAAATAAAGCGAATAGATGGCCTGACACGCACACTATGCATCATGAGTTTGAGCCAGCTCAAGTTGTTCTCATGCTTAAACTGAGGTTAAAGCTTTTCCTTAGAAAGCTCAAGCCTAAATAGTCTGATCTATTTGAAATAGTATAGGCTACGAGGCATGGAGATGTAGGATCCCAAAAATGGTGGCACCTTACTGGTCAATGGGCAAAGAGTTAAACATTATTAGGGTGGTGACGTTCGTCATCATAAATCCTTAATAGACTTGGTGGATGATTGAAGGTATACTTTGCATCATGGCGCGATGATAAACCGGGATCTTCATGGGAGACAACCCATGGTGATGTTGCACTCATCATGACATGACATTAATTAAGGCGCTTGTTAGGAGGCAATCCAATTTGTTGAGTAGTTTAGCTTAGCTTGATTTTTGTTTCTTATTTTGGGACATTGATTACTGATCTTGTGTGCAATT
This sequence comes from Nicotiana attenuata, assembly GCF_001879085.1. Lineage (NCBI taxonomy): Eukaryota > Viridiplantae > Streptophyta > Magnoliopsida > Solanales > Solanaceae > Nicotiana > Nicotiana attenuata. The sequence continues at coordinate 9,953,637 of NC_031997.1, read as the reverse complement.
ATGGTTGTTTAGAATGGGTATGGGCACAGAAAAAAACAAAGATATGATCGGAAGCAAAATCATGACTTAAAAATTCAAAAAGCAATAAAAATGGAATGAACATCACATGTTCGCGCCTCGGAGAGGGCCTAGAGAGGTCCCAACCTAGCCTCACAACTGGCCTGGCCAAGCTAAGCGCGAGCAGTTGCTTGCTCCACCCCTTGCGCCGCGCACCCCTTTCCTTGCCCTACTCTTTGCATCGCCTAGTCTGGCGCACGCTTGCTCATCGGGCTAGGCCTCACAGCGCAAGAGAAGTAGTTCCCCTCTTCTTCTTTTGTTTTTATTTTGCCCCTCCCCAATCAAGCACATATGACTTCAAACACTAATACCTCACACATTCGCTCATCCCTTTCAACAATCACTCACTACTCAACATCAGAGGTATGATTCTCATCTCCCTGTGTCTTTTAGTTCCATTGTAATGGTGAAGTTAACATCCAAGCTTTACGAGGATACTAATGGTGAATTGTTCTATCCTTGTCCGTATCCCTTGAACCCCATATGATTGGAATTGTTTTTGATTGTAAGAGTGTTTACACTCCATTTCCAAGCCGATTTGGAAGGGTGAGGAAATCCCTCGCCCACACAAGAGTTTACACATAACTAGAGTGCACGAAGTATTTTTGATTTTAAGAGTGTTTACACTCCACAGTACTCGTCAGCGATTTTGATCAAGTAACACGGCTGTCATATTTTTGAGAAGTGAGTCATTCGCGGCCCCGCTGCCGCCTGCGTCCTGCGGATTCCGCGTCGGGTTGTGGTTCTTTCGAAGGGGCCTTGGTCGAGTAGGCCTTAGTCGCTCAGCGTTCCTGGTTTCGCATATGGCGACTAGGATATTTGGCATAACAATGTTGAACCCGTACTCTGACGGACGAGGTTCGTCTCCTGGCTGTGCCTCATCGGATCTGGTTCCACTGGAGTTTCCCCGAGGATGTCGTCCTCAAACTATTCCCCTACCGTTGCGAGGTAGGTTGGATCTTGAGGCGTTCCTCCCATTAGCGTCGCATGGACGGTATCTCCGTCCGTTTGGCATTAGTTTCTTCGTGGAAGGCCTGCTTGGGTGTGTTGTTTCTGCAGAGGTTTCTGGATGGTCGCTCTTGGCTCCGATTAGTTGCCGGTGCTGGATACGAACTCATGGCCAAGTCTCGGTCGCGTATCTGGCTAAACGTCGTTTGAAATGACCTGGGGTCGGCGGGTATGCTCTGTTTAGACCCCGAGCAAAGGTCTGTTCACCCGAAACAGGATGCGATATCATTCGTCCTACCAGGGAGAAAGATGCGACTTCTTGTGGCATTTCATCCTTTCTTTGTTCGGCTTCCGGCTTGTCGGTTTCCGTCGCTGCTGCTTCGATGACATCGGCGTATGTTTCTGTGGCGGGGTCATCTTGAAAGTCGCTGTTTTTCTTCGTGCATGCGTGAGCGGCGGTGCGCTCGTCGGGGAAAGCTGTATTCGGTGCTGCTACGCTGGGGGCCCTCGGATGGCTTTGCAACTAAGCAATGGCAAGTTGTTGTGCCTGCAACATTTCAAAAATAACGTGAAGACTAACTTTTTGTTCTTCCCGGGCCGGGGTTTTTTGAACTTTCTGTCGGTCACTGTGTCGTGCGCTCCTATCAGTGCGAGAAGTTTCGTTGACTTAGTGTGCGTCCTGTGAGTCCGCGTTCGCTATTACCGGTCCGGGTGCGTTATCGGGATTCTGTAGTGGTGCTCCGGTAGCTGGGATAGCTACACCATTTTTCCCGTGATTTTCGAGGCGATCGTTCCCAACTCTGTTCACCGAGCCAGACATTTTTATCTGAAATCAAAGGATCATTGACAAGAAAAAGTGTGAAAGATGATATGCGTTTGTGTAATGAAACTAGAAAGAAATTAATCACTATTATTTTTAGCCCACGGTGGGCGCCAAACTATTTACCGTGAAAATAGTAACGATAATTAAATTTGTAAAATGGGACTCTAAAATACGTGATCTATTCCCGAGCTAGTTGTTAGAGCAGATGATGCTAATAATATGTAGTTTAACGATGGAGCGTGAGTCAAAACGAGATAATGATCGAACCGGAGGGCTTGCTACCCGGATGTGGGTTAGTTGATGGGGGCTTCGGGGTCGACCGGCTATCAGGGACAATCGAAGGTAGAATAACAGTTAGAGATACGATCAAATAAAGCTCTTTATAGCCGAACCTAAATTATAGGATGAAGAACACATATAAAAAATGGAGAGCACATATAAAGGCGAAGGATATCGAGGTATCCCCGGATCAGTGGGAGCGATTTAGTTTTTAAAGAAGAGAAAGAGAAAGAGAAGAGAGAGATATTATTGCTCTTGTGGAGAAATGGAGCAACATCAGTCCCCTACAAGGTGGGGCGAGTCCCCTTTATATAGGAAGGGAACTCATTTACGAATACATGTATATTTAATTTACGAAATATGTAGATGTGATGGCTTGACANACGATCGACCCAACGCATAAGACCCCAGACGCCAGCCTAAATTAAAGGCGTACCGACCTTACGCGTAAGAGCCCAGACGCCAGCCTAAATTAAAGGTCGTACCAACCTTACGCATAAGAGCGTGAGAGCCAGCTTAAAATACCAAAAACTTAAGGGTCAATGAACTCGAGTCGAAGCCCGACTCGAAGACTTAGCCCGAAACAGTTAACTAAATAATGCCTAAGGGCAAACGCGTAAGAGCCCAAGTGCCAGCCTTTATTAGAGTTCGTACTGACCCAACGCGTAAGAGCTCAAAGGCCCGCTCAAATAGCCTCAGGGCCGTTACGTTAGGCCTAAAGGTCGGTAAACTCAAGTTGAAACATGGCTCGGGACTAAGCCCCAAACGATCGACTTTAGGCCATTACAACCCGCTCAGCGGTAGCAGAAATTTAAGGGTTTAAAATTCGAGGTCCACAATTTCGGATCAATTGTCGAACGAGCGTCATAATTTATTCCAAAAAGGCAAAGGAAAAATGGAAAACGATGAAAAATGAAAGGCCGTTACATATATGCTGAAAGGTTCACAAGGGTACATTTACAAGGCCTATGTCTGAAGCCCTTACAAGGGCAGAGAGCAAATAACCCTAACCTACCACAGGGGCTATGCGGTCGATGGCTCCCTCGTAAATTGTGCTTTCAACAACACCGGCCATGACCCCCGGGTTTTCAACGGTCTCTTCCCCTTCAGGGACTTTGCCTCCATCTTCATCATCTATCGAGCCACTACTCGACTCGCCTTCAGAAGAAAGCAGGGCTGCAGCCTCCTCTGCTAGGGTCTTCACCCTCTCAATATCGGTGGTTAAATCGATGCCCCCCGCATATATATCCTCGAGAGCCTGTCTCTGAGATTATAATCGGGCAAGCTCCACAGCTCGGGTCAATCGTAGCTCAGCCTCCTCAGACACCTTCCTGGCTTGAGCATTTGCAGTTGCAGCATCGTCTTTATACGAAGATACAAACTCCTCGGCTTCAACCCTAACCTCGGATAACGCAACAACCAACTTGGTGTGAAGATCCCTGTACTTATTACTCTCCGCCATTGCATCATCAAGTTGATGTTCGACTGACCACCTCCCCCTGAAGGGTATCTCTCTCTAAGACTATCTCACTCACGTGCCGTTTGAGTTCGAGAATCTCAGAATCCCAGGCTCGGAGGTCCTCCCTCATTAGGACATCTTTCTTCTCTAGCTGTAAAGATTGACCCGAAGGTATTAAAGTACTGAAGTCTGATAAACATGTACACAAAAACAAACAGCAGTTGTACAACCTGCTTAGTCAGATGAGCCCTTTCTCGTGACGTCGCCTCCAAACAATCCCAAAGGTCACGGAGATCCTCCTCCCTCTTGGAAGAAAGAGCTCGGAGCTCATCAGTTTCCAAGGTGAGCTTCATATGCTCACTCTTGTAACGAGTCAGCTCGGTTTCAAACTTGGCAAATGTTTAATTATAAAGCACCTCGGTCAAGAAAGTTTTGGCCGTCAATTAACTCGGGTATACCACCCTTAAAGTCCTCTGCAGTCCGAGGTAGGACAACAACGGAATCATGTTCCGATTTAGAAGCCATTGACTCTGCAGTGCACGGAACAGTCAGGTTATCTCCCCCCACGGGAGCTTCTGAGGAATCATCTTTCCCTTCTCCCTCAGCTCGGGGATTCCCCGGCACTCCTGGTGATTGGACCGCCAAATCGACCTTACGTTCTTCCACTTTGGCTTTCTTGGATTTTGGGGGATGAATCGAGAACCTCCTACGTCTTTTCTTCTCTTCGTCAAGTTTCGGTGTATTCGCTTACCCAAGCGGTGCTTCCCTCATCAAGAAGTCCTCCCCAGACCTGAACAACTGTAAACACAGGGAATGAGGACCTTTTCAGTGATAGTTCATCTGTGAGTACAATTACAGTAGAAGTAAAGGCTCACCATGGTCCTTAGCTTCCCATCGAGCCTGGAACAGAACGCGCCACACGCACTCAATAGATGGGCAAATTGAATCCAACTGGTTGACCCAACCCGAGAGATCCTTAACCGCATTAGGATACACTACGACGACTACATCAGCGAAGGAAGTCAGTTGGTAGGGAAATGTACTCGAAAGAAACAAGAGAACATTTAAATGGCATATCTACTTACGTTTCATGTTCCACTATTCGGGGAACGACATCCTCTCTGCTGGGATCAGGTCCGAAGTCCTAACTCAGACGAAACGGCTCATCCACCCTCCATTCCTAACCTCGTCGGTACAAGCAAATGGGGCTCTCGAGGCCCGATAGTTGAGCTTAATTAGGCCCCCACGAAAGAGTCGGGGACTGTACGTTCTGACCAGGTGGTCAAGGGTGAAGGGCATTCCCTTAATCATGTTCGCGTAATATCTGGTCATATAAATAAAGCGCCAGAATGAAGGATATCATTCGCAAAAGTCGAGGATCACGGGGTTTATTGAATGCGAGGATCGCTCCACCGGGGCAAGGGTGAATGCATAAGTATACACACTTAGAAAATTGGCCTTGTGCATCGTTATGGCCTCCTCCCGGGAAGGAATCTCCACTAACACCGCGTCCCCCCAGCGGCAGTCGGTTTTCACCCTTTCGGCGTCTGCTACTAAACTGATATATCGGGACACTGGTTCGCATCGCCCCAGCTTCGAGGAGGGTGTTTCTGTCTTAAAATCGGAGGTCATTTCAAAGGCTCCTGGAACGCATTCCCCAACGAGAGGGGGGCTCTGTCGCTTTTCCCTTATGCGAGCGTAAGGAAGAGAAAGGCACATCTTCCAGAGAAGCAGATGTGGAAGTTTTCGCCATTCTTGTTAAGAGATTTCAGAGGAGAAATGAGAATTGTGCTTTAGAAGAGAGCACAGGGGAGAAGTAAAAGGGACTCTTTTAGGAGCTTGGTGATGCAGTGGAAAATAAGAGGCGAAAGGAGTAGTATTTATAGAGATCTAGCGTGTACGTTGGAGTAGACCAAAGGACAGCCAACCGCTGTAACTAATTCGGAGACTTTTAAAAATGGCTGCGTGGATACGGCCATTAGACACCTTATTTTGTCACGTCAATCACTCGATAAGGCATGAATACCGTCGTGATGGAAGTATCGAAGAGGCGAGGATTCGAGATCGTTTCTTATCATTTTTTACTCTAAGAAACGCGGGGACTATCCGTACGCGGCTAAAAATGGAGAGCCCGATTTTACGACCGTTGTACCTCGCCGAAGTTTCACCTTGAAGGCCCGAGGCACAAATCAGGGTTCGTCCTCGAGGATCCTTTATGACCAACCTCGGGGCAGTGCAAATCGATGGTTATCATGGGCGAGCAGGAAGTTCCCAAGGCGCGTGATCAAAGATGACAAAACCTGCAAGAGAAGCACTAGTCTTTACCAAACTAGCTAATAGTTGTACCGGCTATATTTTCTTCGTAATAATTACTCATGTATTATATTGGGATTTCCCCTCCTATATAAAGAGGACCCTTACTGTTTTGTAAGGGGAGACAATGCACTACATTGAATACAAGAACAAGAACATTCTCTGCTCTCTAACTTAAACATATTCTCTTTTGATCTTATTTCTCACATTTATTGCTTACATTTAATGTATTTCAGTGATTGCTATTCATTTATTGCTCATTATTGATCATAAAGAGCCCTCATCAAGGACTTTAGAATTGTTAGTTCTCCACCGACTGCCCAAGAGTCTAACGCCTAGCTCGACCTCGAGGCCCCGTATTAGCCAGCTCGAGGCCCCGATTCTCAACCATTTGGTTTGCTTAATACGTTACCTTCAAGCTCTTATCCTATTTTCTAGTCTCACACTTAGCATCCATTTCTTAACAACTAGCATAAAAATAAATCACGTATTTTTAGAACCACAAAATCAAATCTAATTGTAATTACCATTTTCAAGGCAAACAGTTTTATTTGACTGGCATAGACTCTTAGGTTATTCATATGAAATGAATAGAAGTTGTTGTTATATGGAACACATTTTGTTGTTGAGTTATTCCCTATTTCATTGTGTTGTTGTTGAAATTCTTGTACATTGTTGTTGAGTCGTGGGCTATGTATTGTTGTGATATTGGTATTGTTGTTTTGGGAATGTTGTGACATACGGGCATGTGTGGTGCAAGTTTATTATTGTGTTGTTATGAGATGCGCATGTGGTGGCATAATGATGGTGTTATTGATGCGCATGCGGCGAGATAAGGGAGGGTTTATGCGCGTGTTGCTAGTAAGGGGAAATACTTTATTCGAAGTACACGCGGCGAGATAAGGGGCTAAAACGCGTGAAGCTATTTAGGGAAAAATGTTTTTAAAATAAATTTATGGCTCATGCAGCGTCATAAGGAAGGTTTGTGATTTGTGATTTGTGACTTGTGAATTGTGATTATGAAGTATAGTACATCGGGGTGATTCTTGTTGTAAATTATGTGTTGGAACGGCTTGATGATTTGAATTGTTGTTGTTTTTCTTAATTTATTTCACCTTTATTTTAATTAAGTTTTGAACTATTTTGTTGTTTTATCACATGTTTGCTCTTTGNACGGTGGGCGCCAAACTATTTACCGTGAAAATAGTAACGATAATTAAATTTGTAAAATGGGACTCTAAAATACGTGATCTATTCCCGAGCTAGTTGTTAGAGCAGATGATGCTAATAATATGTAGTTTAACGATGGAGCGTGAGTCAAAACGAGATAATGATCGAACCAGAGGGCTTGCTACCCGGATGTGGGTTAGTTGATGGGGGCTTCGGGGTCGACCGGCTATCAGGGACAATCGAAGGTAGAATAACAGTTAGAGATACGTTCAAATAAAGCTCTTTATAGCCGAAACTAAATTATAGGATGAAGAACACATATAAAAAATGGAGAGCACATATAAAGGCGAAGGATATCGAGGTATCCCCGGATCAGTGGGAGCGATTTAGTTTTTAAAGAAGAGAAAGAGAAAGAGAAGAGAGAGATATTATTGCTCTTGTGGAGAAATGGAGCAACATCAGTCCCCTACAAGGTAGGGCGAGTCCCCTTTATATAGGAAGGGAACTCAGTTACGAATACATGTATATTTAATTTACGAAATATGGAGATGTGATGGCTTGACACGACGCCTCAGCGTAGGCTATGGATAGGCCGGCCCTGTCAAACTCAACCGCGTGTCTCGGGGGCTTCCCCTATTTGTCTATATCTCGTCCTCGAACCGGGCTTTGACAAGCCCGAAGGAGCGGGCAAAGTCGTGGCTTCATATCCTTGGGGTCTCGAGGTACCTCCCCGAGATGGCTTAATGGCGGGAAATCGGGCTCTTTTGATATCACCGCGTACAGTAAGCATGATTCTCTTTGCTTTGTTTCTGTATGTTAGCATGATTCTCTTTACTTTGTTTCTGTGTGTTAGTATGATTTTCTTTGCCCCGGTTCTGTGTGTTAGCTTGTTTACCTGATTCTCGTTAATCTCTCGTGGTCACCATGCTTAGAATATGTTCTGCTGAATCTTTAGCCTACTTATATCACCTCTATATGATTGTGTTTGCTCATCTTTTGTTTCTTTCTGTCTATATGTCCGACCTTGTTTGTTTGCTACTCCTGTTCATTCGTCTCAATTTATATGTTGAAAATACAGAATCATGACTCCCCATGATTGATTCTGATTTTCCTTAATTGATGGCGATTGAAATATCTTCTTTTAAAAGCCCTAGAAGCTTTACCTCGTCTGTTTAAATTAACTGATTTCATTACCTTATCTACCATGGTACTTTGTTTTAGTGATTCTTTCCTTAATTGAGTTTTTCTAAATTTGGTCCTAATTGACTATTCTATGCCTACTAAACCTTGACTCCTTCCTTATTTAATCATGCAATGATTTTTTTTCCTGGCTTATATGGTACTGAATCTTTCCGTTTGATCTTGATTCCCTTAACCTAAGGAAGTACTTCCTTGATTCTCTAATTGATTGATTCTGAGTTCTTAAATTAGTGTACTACTATGATTTTTACCTTATTCCACTACCTACTTTCAACTATAGATACTCTAAGTCTATCACAAACAAGACACGGACTTGGCTTTCAAAAAAAAAAATCCTCTTTTATTAAAAATCTCTTCTCTCCCTTCTTCCTTGTGTTATTTTGCTACTATTAGCCGACTGCAAGCCAAGGCTAATCATCTGTGCTCTTTGGTTGTTTCGTTCTGCTTACTTCTATCTTCACTGGTATGTCCTAGTTTAGTTTAAAGCCTCAACAACAACATGTTGCTCTTCTTGTTTCAGTTTCTTTTATTTCTAGCCTGCTTTTACTTATGGTTCTGTTGTGAATTTTGTAGTTAGGTTATATTATCAGCATGCTAGTATGACTCCTCTCCCTTTAAATTCATGTATGCCCTTGTGTGATTCAAGCATGCCTGGACAATTATTTTCTACCTACTGTGTTCTTACCATTCTTATGAATCCCAAATCCCTATCCCCCTATATGGGCTTACGTTCTCCCTGATTGGTTTGTGATTATGCCAGTTTTAACTATTTCTGAGCATGTCCAAACCAGTCCAAATACCCTTGCTGGGGTTATGTGTTTGCAGTCAAATGCCTGTGTATCCCCAAACCCTTTGACCCCTGTATGACCACTGAATTCATTTGGATTCTATGGGTGATCCTATCCTGAAGTGTTTGATTCTGTTTAACACTCCAACCTCTTTCCAACAACCTCTATTGCTTTACTAATTGCTTTCAAAACAGACTTTTAAGTCCAGTCTTTATAACCTTTTTCAACCTGTGTCTTGCACTTCCACTTTACTCTTAGTCAATAAGTTCTGCCCCCTCTAGTATGTGTACTGCCTTGGGATCCTCTTGAGAGCCCTCTGAACTCTGGTTTTTTCCCCACGAAGGGTTTTACCGACAAGGTTTTTCAACGAGGCAACATCAATATGCTACCTGAGGAAAACTTAACAAGTATTCAAGGCTTCTCTTCAACCAACCTCGAATACTGGGGGGCACCCCCCGGAAGATCACCCCCTCGAAGAAGTCAAGATGTGCCAAATAGGGTCTCAATAGGAAAATAATGTATCGAACCAAATGGTCCAATGATACGTGTCCGCATAGAATAATTTATCCCTTGCCGGCGAAAACATGTATGCTTGTGCCAAGTATTCAAGGAATATTTTTCCATCAAAACACTTTGCGCTTCAAAGAAATTTGTTATCTTTTCAAGAAACGGCTTCAGAGCCAGAAATTTCTCGAGCACTCGGGGACTGATGCCAAAAACTCATAGTCATATGACCTCCGGGTCGGAAACTTCGAACTCATAAGCCCTCAATGAGGCAACTCTAAGTTTACACAAAACGGCTCCAGAGCCAAAAGACTCTCGACGTCTCGGGGACTGTCGCCAACGGTCACCACATCAATTTGTCAAACTCGAGGCTATAAGACCCCATACGGGCAACCCCAAGCTCATAAGACCTTTACAAGGCAATACCAAATCTGTAAGACCTCAAGCAACGCATGAGTTATACTTGTACCAAGTAACCAAATATGTAAGACCTCAAGCAAGGCATGAGTTATACTTGCACCAACTAACTAAATCTGTAAGACCTTAAGTAAGGCATGCCAAAATTTATAAGACCGTAAGTAAGGGATGACAAAATTTATAAGACCTTACAAAAGGCATAATCCCGAACATAAAGTTGAGTCTATATATTCGAACTTGTAAGACCCCTAAAAAGATATACCCTCGATATAGACGCCGAAGCTACTTCACTCGTGGACTAAAAGGCATCGGCAAAATACAATGACGATGGTCACAAGGTTGTACCAGCCAAAATAACGCGACTCGTGGATGCCCGACCATCACTAATAAACTCGCAAGCCTTCAAATTACTTCGAAAATACTTTGAAAAGAGCCGGTTAATCAGGCTACCCTTGTCATAAGCAAAAGAGCTTCGACCACGTCAGCTCCTAACAAACAGGCTTCGAAACATTCAACCATCGAGCGAAACCTCCCGAGGTGCTCGACCATCGTCACATAACGGCTTGCAATCGAGGTTCTTATAGTACCGTCGAAGAGTCGGACGAACACAAAAAACTTCAACGAGGGATAAATAAGCCTATACTAGAGGACGTATCGACCCAACGCATAAGAGCCCAGACGCCAGCCTAAATTAAAGGTCGTACCGACCTTACGCGTAAGAGCCCAGACGCCAGCCTAAATTAAAGGTCGTACCAACCTTACGCATAAGAGCGTGAGAGCCAGCTTAAAATCCAAAAACTTAAGGGTCAATGAACTCGAGTCGAAGCCCGACTCGAAGACTTAGCCCGAAACAGTTAACTAAATAATGCCTAAGGGCAAACGCGTAAGAGCCCAAGTGCCAGCCTTTATTAGAGGTCGTACTGACCCAACGCGTAAGAGCTCAAAGGCCCGCTCAAATAGCCTCAGGGCTGATACTTAGGCCTAAAGGTCGGTAAACTCAAGTTGAAACATGGCTCGGGACTAAGCCCCAAACGATGGACTTTAGGCCATTACAACCCGCTCAGCGGTAGCAGAAATTTAAGGGTTTAAAATTCGAGGTCCACAATTTCGGATCAATTATCGAACGAGCGTCATAATTTATTCCAAAAAGGCAAAGGAAAAATGGAAAACGATGAAAAATGAAAGGCCGTTACATATATGCTGAAAGGTTCACAAGGGTACATTTACAAGGCCTATGTCTGAAGCCCTTACAAGGGCAGAGAGCAAATAACCCTAACCTACCACAGGGGCTATGCGGTCGATGGCTCCCTCGTAAATTGTGCTTTCAACAACACCGGCCATGACCCCCGGGTTTTCAACGGTCTCTTCCCCTTCAGGGACTTTGCCTCCATCTTCATCATCTATCGAGCCACTACTCGACTCGCCTTCAAAAGAAAGCAGGGCTGCAGCCTCCTCTGCTAGGGTCTTCACCCTCTCAATATCGGTGGTTAAATCGATGCCCCCCGCATATATATCCTCGAGAGCCTGTCTCTGAGATTATAATCGGGCAAGCTCCACAGCTCGGGTCAATCGCAGCTCAGCCTCCTCAGACACCTTCCTGGCTTGAGCATTTGCAGTTGCAGCATCGTCTTTATACGAAGATACAAACTCCTCGGCTTCAACCCTAACCTCGGATAACGCAACAACCAACTTGGTGTGAAGATCCCTGTACTTATTACTCTCCGCCATTGCATCATCAAGTTGATGTTCGACTGAGACCACCTCCCCCTGAAGGGTATCTCTCTCTGAAACTATCTCACTCACGTGCCGTTTGAGTTCGAGAATCTCGGAATCCCAGGCTCGGAGGTCCTCCCTCATTAGGACATCTTTCTTCTCTAGCTGTAAAGATTGACCCGAAGGTATTAAAGTACTGAAGTCTGATAAACATGTACACAAAAACAAACAGCAGTTGTACAACCTGCTTAGTCAGATGAGCCCTTTCTCGTGACGTCGCCTCCAAACAATCCCAAAGGTCACGGAGATCCTCCTCCCTCTTGGAAGAAAGAGCTCGGAGCTCATCAGTTTCCAAGGTGAGCTTCATATGCTCACTCTTGTAACGAGTCAGCTCGGTTTCAAACTTGGCAAATGTTTAATTATAAAGCACCTTGGTCTAGAACCATGAAAGAAACAAGGTTAACAAGACAAAGATCGGGGCACCAAGCAGAATTTACGAAAAGATTACCTGCTCGCAAAGCCTGTCAATCTCACTTAATATAAGCAAAACGTCAGTCTCAAGCTTTTCCTCATGCGCAGGAAAAACCCTTTCAAACACATTTTTATCTCCGACGGACGCCTCCACGTCAAATGACTCTTTATTTTGGGCATTTTGCATCTGCCTTGGAGAAAAATTCGATCCCAAAGGGGAATCGCTCACTTCGATAACCCCGACTGGATCAATCCAAGCCGTCTCCTGCTTCTGGAGAGCTCCAGAGCTAGGCTCCCCCACACACCCTGTTGAACGTCCCTCAGATCGAAGAAAGTTTTGGCCGTCAATTTACTCGGGGATACCACCCTTAAAGTCCTCTGCAGTCCGAGGTAGGACAACAACGGAATCAAGTTCCGATTTAGAAGCCATTGACTCTGCAGTGCACGGGACAGTCAGGTTATCTCCCCCCACGGGAGCTTCTGAGGAATCATCTTTCCCTTCTCCCTCAGCTCGGGGATTCCCCGGCACTCCTGGTGATTGGACCGCCAAATCGAAACGTTCTTCCACTTTGGCTTTCTTGGATTTTGGGGGATGAATCGACAACCTCCTACGTCTTTTTTTCTCTTCGTCAAGTTTTGGTGTATTCGCTTACCCAAGCGGTGCTTCCCTCATCAAGAAGTCCTCCCCAGACCTGCACAACTGTAAACACAGGGAATGAGGACCTTTTCAGTGATAGTTCATCTGTAAGTACAATTACAGTAGAAGTAAAGGCTCACCATGGTCCTTAGCTTCCCATCGAGCCTGGGACAGAACGCGCCACACGCACTCAATAGATGGGCAAATTGAATCCAACTGGTTGACCCAACCCAAGAGATCCTTAACCGCATTAGGATACACTACGACGACTACATCAGCGAAGGAAGTCAGTTGGCAGGGAAATGTACTCGAAAGAAACAAGAGAACATTTAAATGGCATATCTACTTACGTTTCATGTTCCACCATTCGGGGAACGACATCCTCTCTGCTGGGATCAGGTCCGAAGTCCTAACTCGGACGAAACGGCTCATCCACCCTCCATTCCTAACCTCGTCGGTACAAGCAAATGGGGTTCTCGAGGCCCGATAGTTGAGCTTAATTAGGCCCCCACGAAAGAGTCGGGGACTGTACGTTCTGACCAGGTGGTCGAGGGTGAAGGGCATTCCCTTAATCATGTTCACGTAATATCTGGTCATATAAATAAAGCGCCAGAATGAAGGATATCATTCACAAAAGTCGAGGATCACGGGGTTTATTGAATGCGAGGATCGCTCCACCGGGGCAAGGGTGAATGGATAAGTATACACACTTAGAAAATTGGCCTTGTGCATCGTTATGGCCTCCTCCCGGGAAGGAATCTCCACTAACACCGCGTCCCCGCAGCGGCAGTCGGTTTTCACCCTTTCGGCGTCTGCTACTAAACTGATATATCGGGACACTGGTTCGCATCGCCCTAGCTTCGAGGAGGGTGTTTCAGTCTTAAAATCGGAGGTCATTTCAAAGGCTCCTGGAACGCATTCCCCAACGAGAGGGGGGCACTGTCGCTTTTCCCTTATGCGAGCGTAAGGAAGAGAAAGGCACATCTTCCAGAGAAGCAGATGTGGAAGTTTTCGCCATTCTTGTTAAGAGATTTCAGAGGAGAAATGAGAATTGTGCTTTAGAAGAGAGCACAGGGGAGAAGTAAAAGGGACTCTTTTAGGAGCTTGGTGATGCAGTGGAAAATAAGAGGCGAAAGGAGTAGTATTTATAGAGATCTAGCGTGTACGTTGGAGTAGACCAAAGGACAGCCAACCGCTGTAACTAATTCGGAGACTTTTAAAAATGGCTGCGTGGATACGGCCATTAGACACCTTATTTTGTCACGTCAATCACTCGATAAGGCATGAATACCGTCGTGATGGAAGTATCGAAGAGGCGAGGATTCGAGATCGTTTCTTATCATTTTTTACTCTAAGAAACGCGGGGACTATCCGTACGCGGCTAAAAATGGAGAGCCCGATTTTAGGACCGTTGTACCTCGCCGAAGTTTCACCTTGAAGGCCCGAGGCACAAATCAGGGTTCGTCCTCGAGGATCCTTTATGACCGACCTCAGGGCAGTGCAAATCGATGGTTATCATGGGCGAGCAGGAAGTTCCCAAGGCGCGTGATCAAAGCTGACAAAACCTGCAAGAGAAGCACTAGTCTGTACCAAACTAGCTAATAGTTGTACCGGCTATATTTTCTTCGTAATAATTACTCATGTAATATATTGGGATTTCCCCTCCTATATAAAGAGGACCCTTACTGTTTTGTAAGGGGAGACAATGCACTACATTGAATACAAGAACAAGAACATTCTCTGCTCTCTAACTTAAACATATTCTCTTTTGATCTTATTTCTCACATTTATTGCTTACATTTAATGTATTTCAGTGATTGCTATTCATTTATTGCTCATTATTGATCATAAAGAGCCCTCATCAAGGACTTTAGAATTGTTAGTTCTCCACCGACTGCCCAAGAGTCTAACGCCTAGCTCGACCTCGAGGCCCCGTATTAGCCAGCTCGAGGCCCCGATTCTCAACCATTTGGTTTGCTTAATACGTTACCTTCAAGCTCTTATCCTATTTTCTAATCTCACACTTAGCATCCATTTATTAACAACTAGCATAAAAATAAATCACGTATTTTTAGAACCACAAAATCAAATCTAATTGTAATTACCATTTTCAAGGCAAACAGTTTTATTTGACTGGCATAGACTCTTAGGTTATTCATATGAAATGAAATGAAGTTGTTGTTATATGGAACACATTTTTGTTGTTGAGTTATTCCCTATTTCATTGTGTTGTTGTTGAAATTCTTGTACATTGTTGTTGAGTCGTGGGCTATGTATTGTTGTGATATTGGTATTGTTGTTTTGGGAATGTTGTGACATATGGGCATGTGTGGTGCAAGTTTATTATTGTGTTGTTATGAGATGCGCATGTGGTGGCATAATGATGGTGTTATTGATGCGCATGCGGCGAGATAAGGGAGGGTTTATGCGCGTGTTGCTAGTAAGAGGAAATACTTTATTCGAAGTACACGCGGCGAGATAAGGGGCTAAAACGCGTGAAGCTATTTAGGGAAAAATGTTTTTAAAATAAATTTATGGCTCATGCAGCGTCATAAGGAAGGTTTGTGATTTGTGATTTGTGACTTGTGAATTGTGATTATGAAGTATAGTACATCGGGGTGATTCTTGTTGTAAATTATGTGTTGGAACGGCTTGATGATTTGAATTGTTGTTGTTTTTCTTAATTTATTTCACCTTTATTTTAATTATGTTTTGAACATTTTGTTGTTTTATCACATGTTTGCTCTTTGTTTCCATTTATTGCTTTTATTTTCCGTTGTTAGCTTTATACTTATATTCTGCACAGGTTTTCAGATCTGGTGAGTGTCTTGACTTGTACCTCTTCACTACTCTACTGAGGTTAGTCTTGATACTTACTGGGTACCATTATAGTGCACTCATACTACTCTTCTACATATTTTTGTGCAGATCCAGTTACCATGGAGCGTGCCGAACATTAGCTAGTTGTTTTTGAGTTTTCGAGGAGACTTTAAGGTATACCATCCATTCCGCTTGTAGGCCTCGGAGTCGCCTTCTGTTATTACATTTACTACCGTTATTTTCATTCAAAAATAGTGTTGTATTTGTGATTTCTAGTTTACTCTCATTAGAGCATAAGACCCCTTACTACCAGTTTTGGTGATGTATAACTATTGAACAGTTTCAACTTTATTATGTCATTTATTAGTTAATTTAATAGCCAAATTGTTTATTTTTGTTAAATCTCAGCATATGTTAGGCTTACCTAGTCTTAGATACTAGGGGCCATAACAATCCTAAAGGTGGAATTTTAGAGTCGTGACAGCATTGGACTTGGAGACTTAAACCCTTGCCTATAAATACTGGCTAAACTTTATTAGTCAGGGGTCAGATAATTTTTGAAGGCAAAGAGGGCATAGGAACATAACAAGAACAACTTTCGTTGATTCTTCCATCCTCCATCTCGCATTCATGGTTTTTGAACATAAAATAATAATTTAATTGTTGTTACAAACATGAATGGCTAAAACTCCATTGTTTTAGGTTATGGGTTGTTATTGACTATTTATTGATTGACGGTTGATGATATTACATGATTCTATCATATTGATTTATTTATTCAATATTGCGCTCAATTATTTTACGTCCTAGGTAATAGTAGAGTACTATCTATGAATTTATAGTTGAACTCGAAAGTGAGAACTTCATATTGCATATACGATTGAATAAAGTAAGTTCTTGAATCTGTGCATCGGAGAATAGATTCGTAATTAGGATAGACATATTCTTGTTGCCTTACATGGTTATTTTTGCAAGAGATATACACGCATTCTTGTTAACTCTGATTCTATATACTATAAGTATTAGGTTGGCTTGAGTAGGTGAGCGAAGCGTTGAAAGCACGAGCATAATAAATTTTGTTAATCAACAAATAAGATAGATCAAGTAATTGAATCAAACAGAAAACGCAATAGGAGAGACGCTAATCCCATAACCCTAGGTATCTCATCCTTATTGAATTTGCTCCTAAGTGTTTGTTTTCTCTACATGCATTCTTATTCTTCTGACTATTGTTTGGTTTTCATAGTAATTCTAGATAATAAAAATCACAAACATCATCTTCAAACCGCCTGAACAATTAACTTATAAATAGTTTAGTTTAGATAAAAGATAATTGTAAATCCTCATGGGATGATACTTTCTCATCACTTTATTACTGGTCGATAACGTATACTTGCGTGTGTGTTCTCCCCAAAAGGTTTTTGGCACCACTACCGGGTATTTAGAAATTAGCTACTTGTCTGAAATAAGCTTTTATTCTTTATTTGTTTGAGTTTTAATTTGTTTATTATTTCTGCTTTTACGTGTGTTCACATTGAAAGTTAAGAGGAAGTAACAACCTAAATGAGTTTCCTCCTTACGAACCTGAGTCTTAAAGACTCTTTCACAAGTTAAGGATGCAGTTCGAAGAATGAACTAGAACTACAGAGTTAGGCATCGTAGTCCAAAGACGGCCAATAGAGAGGGGAGAAAACAATGAGAGACCGGTGATAGAGGCCACAAGGCCTAATCTCGCAAATATGACTCAGGCGATCATGAATCAAAACATAACTAGCCACTTTGAGCTTAAGTAGTACATGGTGAAACTAATGTAGTCAATATGGCAATTTGTGGGTCTATCTCACGAAGATCCACAAAGATACATACAGAACTTTTTGGAGATTACGGATACTTACAACTATCCGAATAATTTCAAGGATTATGTGAGACTGACTTTGTTTACCTTTTTTCTATTGGGGGAAGCAAAAGGAATGGCTGCAAAAAGAGCAACCAAATTCAATCCGCATGTGGGATGATCTAGCATGGAAATTTCTAATCAAAATTTTCTCCACGAAGAAAACAAAGTCACTAAGAAGCCAAATACTTGGGTTTCAACAAAGAGATGGTGAGACACTTTGCTACTTAGAGATTTCCCGCATCATTATCGGGTTAATGAGGTGTTGGGCCATACTTTTGTGGATGGGTTAGACGAGACCTCAAAATCAAATCTCGACTCAGCTTGTGGAGAAAGTTGCATGCAGAAACCATATAGACAAATTTAGACGCTTTTTGAAATACTTCACCACAAATGATCATAACTAGCAAGCTGAGGGTGAATTAAGGATAATGATAAAATACTGAGCAACAGGTACACTCGAGTTGGACGATATTTCATTGGCAAACATAGCTGCATTGAAAAATTGGATGACTAAGATGGTAATGGGTCGGGCACATTAGATGCAACATGTTCAACAAATGGCTACTTGTCGTGAAATCTTTTGAGATGGTCACACTATTGACCAATACCTATGGAATCTCGAATCTATTTACTATGTAGGACAGAAAGGTTTAGGTCCAATTAACCATAATGTGCAACATATGAATACTTATAATCCTAATTGGAGGAATCATCCGAATTTCTCATCGGAGGGAAATCAGGCAAATCAAAATCAATACAGACCTCAAGGAAACTACAATCAACCCCAGAAATCGCCACATCAAGCAGATTATAAATGATAACCAGCAGTTTGGGACTAATTTTCAAAGTCAAAAAAAGCAAATTGGGCAGTTGGCGGCATACTAAAATACCAAAACCGTGGAAGCCCTCCCAAGTGATACTGAATAGAATCCTATAGAGCAATTGCAGACCATTAACCTGAGAAGTGATAAAACATCAAGGGTGGTGCCGCCTAAAATGTTTGTGCCTTAAGATGTTTATGCAAGATTGGTGCCTAAGCCGGTGAAAGAAGGTAAAAAGAAGGATTATGAATACACACAAGAGATAAATGCAAGGCCACCACCACCTTTTCCTCAAAGGCTGCAGAATTCGAAAGATGATTCCAAGTATAGAAAGTTCCTAGATATCTTGAGTTAGGTACGTGTGAATCTGCCTTTGGTGGAAGTTTTGGAAAAAGTGCTAAATATGCCAAATACCTTATAGATATTGTGGCTAACAAGATAAAACATGTAGAGTTTGAAACAGTTGCACTTACTGAGTAGTGCAGTGCTACATTGCAAAGTAAGATTCCCCAAAAGCTAAAGGATCCAGGATATGTTACAATCATATTGGCCATTAGGAAACACGAGATTAGAAGAGCCTTATGTGATTTAGGGGCATGTATTTATTTGATGGGTAGAATTGGGAGCACCTACGCCCACTACGATCACTTTACAAATAGTAGATAGGTCATTGATAGTGCCATAAAGGATTACTAAAGATGTCCTAGTACGAGTGGGGAAGTTAATTTTTCTCACAAACTTTATTATGCTTGACAACATGGCTGATAGGGAAGTGTCTGTCAGGACCCAAGCCCATGGTACTTGTTGTCTGTTTTGGGCCTAGGTAGGCATGATTTTTCCTTTTGGGCTACGCCACCTCGAGCCCAAAACGCGGGCGTACCATGTGAACTTATGTCATAACTAATAAAGCTCTATACTTTCCTCTCCTATTCAAATGTGGGATTCGCCTAAGGTGACATGTGCACCCTTATTCAGAAGCTTGCATGTCTAGAAGTCTGCCAGTCCTGCTTGACCCGCACTCATCAGCCCGCCTTCTATCATGGGCATCACACTCCCCCATAGGACTTGGCGTCCTTGCTGAGATTTGACCCACCATCGTACTAAGGGAGATTCGGCTCTGATACAATATTTGTTACGATTCAAGCCCATGGCGCATATTGACCGCTTTAGGCTTAGGCCCGCACAAATTTGTGCTTTTTGGGCTACGCCACCTCGAGTTCCAAAAGCGCGCATACCATGTGAATGTATGTCATTTTCTTATAAAACTCTTCACTTTCCTCTCCCATTTCAATGTGGGATTCGCCTAAGGTGACATGTGCACCCCTTTTTCAGAAGCTTGCCAACCTAGAAGTCTGCTAATCCTGCATGATCTTCCCTAATCAGCCTGCCCTCCGCCATGGGCATCACAATACAATATATGTTATGACCGAAGCCTGTGTCACGTGCACTTGTCCCTTACCATATAAAGCACTTCATTTTTCTCATCCATTTTGATGTGGGATTTGACTAAGGTGACATGTGCACCCCTTTTTCAGAAGCCTGCTAGCCTAGAAGCCTGCTAGTTCAGCTTGACCCACTCTCATTGGACCCCCTCCGTCATGGGCATCACGGTGTCAATTATTTTGGGACATCCATTATTGGCTATTGGTGGAATAATTATTGCTGTGAGGGAAGGTAAGCTGAAGATGAGAGTGCATGATAAGAAGTCATGTTTAATATGTACAACCCTCTTAAACTTCCCAAACATTATGAGGACCTGTGCATGGTTTCTATGGTAGAACCAAAGCTGACAGAGCTAAGTCCCGATGTTCCTTCGAGAGGTAGTGAAAAGGAAGTTGAACCTGAGGAGTTTCAATGAAATGTTTATGAGCAGGCGAAGTTTATCAAAATAAAGCGAAGAGATGGCCTGACACGCACACTATGCATCATGAGTTTGAGCCAGCTCAAGCTGTTCTCATGCTTAAACTGAGGTTAAAGCTTTTCCTTAGAAAGCTCAAGCCTAAATAGTCTGATCTATTTGAAATAGTATAGGCTACGAGGCATGGAGATGTAGGATCCCAAAAATGGTGGCACCTTACTGGTCAATGGGCAAAGAGTTAAACATTATTAGGGTGGTGACGTTCGTCATCATAAATCCTTAATAGACTTGGTGGATGATTGAAGGTATACTTTGCATCATGGCGCGATGATAAATCGGGATCTTCATGGGAGACAACCCATGGTGATGTTGCACTCATCATGACATGACATTAATTAAGGCGCTTGTTAGGAGGCAATCCAATTTGTTGAGTAGTTTAGCTTAGCTTGATTTTTGTTTCTTATTTTGGGACATTGATTACTGATCTTGTGTGTCAATTATGGTTGTTTAGAATGGGTATGGGCACAAAAAAAAATAAAGATATGATCGGAAGCAAAATCATGACTTAAAAATTCTAAAGCAATAAAAATGGAATGAACATCACATGTTCGCGCCTCGGAGAGGGCCTAGAGAGGTCCCAACCTAGCCTCACAACTGGCCTGGCCAAGCTAAGCGCAAGCAGCTGCTTGCTCCACCCCTTGCGCTGCGCACCCCTTTCCTTGCCCTACTCTTTGCATCGCCTAGTCTGGCGCACGCTTGCTCATCGGGCTAGGCCTCACAGTGCAAGAGAAGTAGTTCCCCTCTTCTTCTTTTGTTTTTATTTTGCCCCTCCCCAATCAAGCACATATGACTTCAAACACTAATACCTCACACATTCGCTCATCCCTTTCAACAATCACTCACTACTCAACATCAGAGGTATGATTCTCATCTCCCTGTGTCTTTTAGTTCCATTGTAATGGTGAAGTTAACATCCAAGCTTTACGAGGATACTAATGGTGAATTGTTCTATCCTTGTCCGTATCCCTTGAACCCCATATGATTGGAATTGTTTTTGATTGTAAGAGTGTTTACACTCCATTTCCAAGCCGATTTGGAAGGGTGAGGAAATCCCTCGCCCACACAAGAGTTTACACATAACTAGAGTGCACGAAGTGTTGCTAAAGTCCCTCAAAGGCAAACTTGTCCCAATTTGATTCTGAGTCTCCGAGACTGATATACTAGTATTATGTGAGCTTAATTAACATGAAATTTTAAGTGTAGGGTGGCTCAGCAAAGCTGGGGTATATTGTCAAAGTGTGGCACATACATTGTGATTACATGTGAAGTATTTGACTTGAGGATATGATTATGCTTAATTGTGCAAGTTGAAGTCTGACTAACCTTGATCTTATTGGAAATCCATATGATAAACATTTAAGTGTGGGGTCGTCTGACCACGTTTTGATAACTCATGGTTCCAAAAGATATCTATCGGTGATGAGTGACCAGGGAGTTTCTTTTCCCACCCTTCCCTATTTTGTTTGCTTTATTATGCACTGAGGATACTACAAGACTCAAGTGTGGGGTGGGATATCACTTTAGTTTGTAAAAGCATATTAGCATCATCTAGCTACTTATTTTTATTTCAATAGTCTAGTTTCAGATTAGCCTCTTGTTTTATATTTTGGCATTTTTTAACTAGACAAAAAAATTAAAAAACAATGAAAAACAAAAAAAAAATATTAGTGTAGTATTTTAGCAGTAGTTTAATTTGAAAGAAAATTAGAAAATCAGAAATTTTTTTAAGAAAACATTAGACTTTTGCAGACGATGGATATCTTAGACAGTTTTTTTGAGAGATTAAAGTCTAACAAAAATAGAAAAAATAGAAAAAATAGAAAATCCAAAAATATGACTTTTATTTTCTTTAGAGAAATACCCCGTGGTTTTTCTTTGTGCCTCGGTTCTTTTTCATCGGATTTAGCATGAACGGAGTAGTTTTTGTAGAGTACATTAGGACTTAGGAAATAAAAGAAGGAAGAATGATGAAATTCCTAGGGGCCTTTGACTTGTTTGATAGTAGCATATTCAGGCTTTGGCATGTGTATTATCTTTTTTATGTGCTAAACCGTGATCATAATGCCTTGATAAATTGGATACCATGTCTTATGACGCCTATGTCTTATTTTCTTGACTTATGTTTGCTTTGTGCTTAATGCTCAATATCTATTGGCTCCGTAAATGCTTGCTATGGTTTGAGAGTGGTAATGGGACCGTCCTTAGTGAGTCTTATGCCATGTGTGGTGAGATTTTTACCTTTTCCATAGTATTATAATTGTGTCTAGAACTTGTCTGGCATGTGAGTTGAAGCAAAATTTTCGGTGTTGCTCGGTTTGAAATATGATTTAGGCTTTCTTTGATCTTTTTGAGGTTAATCCTTATCACAAATAAGATTATCCATAGTTAACCCTTTTGAGCCTATAGACCTTGGTTTGGCACCCACATTTCAAGCCTACGACCTTGTTGTTCTTAATTGTCATTGTGTTGATTGTTCTACCTCTTAAAGCAGTTAACTTGTAAAATGAGTGCTTGAAGACGTAAGGAGGGAACTTGGTGGCTTTTCAGTTGAACCAATGAAAGGAAGAAACGTGCACTTGTATTATAAGAGATCTACCACTAGCGAGAATTGTAGAAGATAAAAAAGTTGTTCTTGAAAAGAAAAAGAAGAAAATAAAGGAAAATCTGCAAAATGAAAAAAAATATAAAAAAGGAAAAAGACATCGTATCCTTGCTAGTGAGTGTGAATTGAAGTCGTGCTTAAAAACAGGGAACATTTTAGGGGTAATATTGTTTGTGAAATTGAAGTTGAATTGAGGAAGTAAGCGCTTAAAGTTAATCATGTGATGGGTTAAATTACTTAGGAAGATTAGTCACTATTCCTAAATATATCATACTCGTTCCTTAGACCACATTACAATCATAAAAAAAGTTCTAATTAATTTTAGATCGAGCGAGCCTGCATTAATGGAGGCTTGCATAATGGGCAAGCCTATGGTACCGTTTGCCAGCATGTGACTTCTTTGTGAGAGTGAGCGATTTCTTTGATATATATGCTTAAACTATATTTCAGCATTAGACTCAGATGTGTGAATTCTATTTACCCTCCTTGATTTTGATGTGAGGGCACATGGTTTCATGAGGGATAAGTTATGTAATTTGACTTCTCTATGATATTGAGGTTTCAAGCCGTAAGTGAATTGTGACATTGAGTCGGTTTTTGAGCCTAGGATTGTTATGAGCATGTTGACTTTATTGTTAATATTTTTGAAGTATGGCATATAGTTAAAGGGAAATGTGTGTCGAATGCATATGCTAGAGTTCAACTATTGCAATCGACCATGGTCATTGGCGTAGTGTGCTCTAAAAGTGTTAAGTTGTAAGGTACTCAAAGATAGTGTAAATATTTGGTTGACTCGAGGACAGCAACGTTAAAGTGAGGGTTAGTGATGTTGGGTTATAATTATATATTTTTAAGTCAGTACTCACCTTATATTTTGGTTTTTAATGTTAATATGTGCAGTGTTTGAGCTTAATTAAGTTGTCGTATGTGTAGGATTATTGGAATATAAAGATTAGTGAAGGTTGCAGAAAAGAATGCCAAAAGTACAAGAAAAGAGCACGAAAAGGAAAAAATTGACGGAGCCTAGCACTATGCGCTAGCCCAAGCGACGCTTGGCTCCAGGCGTGGAAGGCTTGCGCCTAGCTTGGCCTTGCAAGGTTCAAGGCATGCTCTAGACCTGCCACGCGGGGTCAGGGGCCCAGTGTGCCCCAATTCCCAAATTAATTGTTTCCTACTAGGTATTGGACTTGGAGGCTTCAAACCCAACCTATAAATACTTGTTTAACGTGATGGGTTTGATAATATTTTAAGGCAAAAAGGGCTGAGGGATGCCACAGAGTATGGATTTCATTGATTCTTCCATCCTCCATCTCGTATTCGTAACTTTTATGTTTAAAGAAATATTTTGATTGATGTTATGAACATGAGTTCCCAAAACCCTTTATGTACTAGGGTTATGGGTTGTTATTTACTATTGATTGTTTGACGGTTTGATATTACTTGATTCTATCATATTGATTTATTTATTTAATCTTGTGCTCAATTATTATACTACATACCTAATAGTATAATTTATCTACAAATTTATAGTTGAACTTGAAAGTGAGAACTATAGATTGCATATAAGATTGAATAAAGTAAGTTCTTGAATTCGGGCATCGAATAATAGATTCGTGATAAGGATAGACAAATTCTAGTTACCTTACTTGGTTGTTCAGGAGATATACATGTATTCTTGTTAACTCCGATTCTATAAACGTTTAGTATTATGTTGGCTTGAATAGGCTAGCGAAGCATCGAATGAATTTCGCGAGCATAATAAACCTTGTTAATCAACAAATCAAACATATCAAGTAGTTTAATAAACTAGAAAATGCAATATGAGAGACGCTAATCTCATAACCTTGGAAAATCTCATCCTTGCTGAATTTTCTCCTATGTGTTTGTTTTCTTCAAAATCGCTTGAACATTAACTCTTATGTAGTTTAGTTTAGACAACCGTTAATCATAAATCCTTGTGGGATGGTACTTTCTCATTACTTTATTACTTTTAGACCATGATCTTACGTGTGTGTTTGGCCCCAACAGGCAGGTATAGAAATTGAGAATAAACAACTTCTTGTTTCTCCTATAAGAGGAAAATTACTTAAAATGACTCGGCCGGTATTTTTGAATATTTGAGCGATGTTACTCTATTTCATGTTTCTCGTATGTGTGTTGGTCGTTTTGTAACATGAGGGGTAATTGGTTTGGATTCGGCAAGGTTTTGGATTTATTTGGAGCACTTAGCATCATTTATGGAGCCTTGGTAGAATTTTGTGTGAAAGACCTCGAAATGGTATTTTAATGGTTCTAATAGGTCCGTATGATGATTTTAGACATAGGAGCATGTCCCGTTTTGGAATAGGGGTTCCTAGGTTGATTTGGCTATATTTAGCGAAAGTAAAAAAATAAATAAAGATTTGGAAGGTTCATAGGTTTGACAAGGGGTTGACTTTGAGGCTATCTTGGCCAAGTTGTTATTTCGGGAGCGGGAATAGGTTCGTTATATCAATTAGGATTTGTTTACAAAATTTGGGATTATTCCGAGTTGGCTAGACATGGTTCGGCATGAGTTTTGAAAGTTGGAAGTTGATTAGTTCATTAAGCTTTAATTGAGGTGCGATTTGTAGTTTTGACATTAATAGGTGTGATTCGAGACCTCGAGTAGGTCCATGTTATGTTTTGGGATAAGTTTGTATGATTAGACGGGGTCCCAGGGGCTCGGGTGAGTTTCAAATGGGTTTTGGACCATTTGAGGTTGAATTGAAAGTTCTGGTATGGTGCTTTAGCACCTGCGAGGTTTTGTACGCAGGTGCGAGGTAGTAGATGAGGAGTAAGGATAGCAGATGCGAAGGAAATGGGCATGCAGCACAGTGTCTGCAGGTGACTTGAGTTGGTTTCTCAACTGCGAGTGATTTTCTGCAGATGCGGTGTCGCAGAAGAGTCATTGGCCCGCAGAAGCAAAAATCGCTGGGCAGTGCACTTATAATAAAGGATCTGACTTATTTTATCACATTTTTAGATTGAAAGCTTTGATTTGGGCGATGTTTTAGATGATTTTCACCACTTGGATCGGGTAAGTGTTTGTGACTTGAATTTGATTTTATTTCGTGATTCCATCTTTTATTTTGCCTTTTGGTTGATGAAATCAAAGGGAGAAATTGGGGTTTTTGTAAGAAACTTTTGGAAAGATAATTATTGAGATTTGCACTCTAATTTGGAACTGGTTTTAGATGACACTTGTATATTTGGACTCGTATTGGAATAGGTGTTCAGGATTTGTGAATTTTGTCGGGTTCATGGAGTTGGATTCGAGTTGAATATCTGGTTGACTTTGTATATTTGATTACAGATTCAATTTTTACCATCTGAGTTGGATTTCTATGTCTTTGATCCATGATATTTAATTGTATTTGGCTAGATTCGGCTTGTTCAGAGGTTGATTTGATAGGAAAGGCTATTTTGGGATATTAGAGGCTACCAGGTAGAAGTAAGTCTCTTGGCTAACCTTGTTAAGAGGGAAACCTCTAGAACTTGACTTGTTTCCTATGTTGTTAAGGTATTTGAGGTAGTGTATGTATGTGGTGGCGAGCTTATATGCATTTACCAAGTTTACATCATGACCGAGGTAGATTTGGATAATTGTCGGCCTTGTTTTGTATACGTGCTCAATTAATTCAGGATTTATTTGACTTATGTGACCTTGTTTTTTCTCTTATTCATGTTAGATGTCATGCCTATACTTATGATTTATTGTGAAGGCATGGAAAATTACTCTTGATATGTTAAATTGCTTAATTATTCGTAGTCACATAGAGATTTCATGAGCACATATCCGTATGATATTTATTAAGCCCTTGTGCACCTTATATCTATAATTTTTGAAGGTATACATGCATATTAACTTGCACTAAGGATTTTGGCATGGAGGGTAAGCGTGCCAGTGATAATGGCACATCAGACATGATGATCGGATATTGATTTGTGAGGGTTGCTATTGTGCCACTATTTGCGCTTGAATTTTGATCCTTTCCTCCGGATGCAGATGATTACCCATGTTACTTTGGGCCCTATGAGCATGGTTGGTATATGAGTATTGTACCGGGACGATATATGGATTGAGTATTGGGTTATGTGGATAATTTTATTGTGTAGCGGGGTACATGAATCTAGTATCGGTTGAGCATGCATTATTATTTTTGACTCACTTAGAAATGTTATTTAACTGTTAATTACTACTTGTCATCCTTGTATGCTAATTTGGAGTCCCAGCTCCACTATTAAATCATGCTTTATTTTATTTTGATATCTGGGCGGTGATATGGTTATTTATATTCCAGAAAAAGCATGCTTAATACTTTTCTACTATTGATATATGTGACTCTTGTTATTCATGATAATACTTATTGTTCAGTTATCAAATACCATTGTTATATGTAACGACCCGACCAATCATTTTGTGTATTTTATCCATGTTTTCCCTATTTGATTCATTACTTATATGTCATTGTGGTTATGTGACTTTCCAATGTGGTTGTTCTGGTTTTGAGGATGTTTTGGAGTGAACTGGGACACTTAGTCTCAAGGTTGGAATCTTAAGTTATACGAGTCGATCAGAGTTTGACTTTTGTGTAGACGACCCAGGAATGGGGTTTTGATAGTTCCAACAGCTTTTTATGATGATTTTGGACTTAGGTATATGTTCGGATTTGGATTGGAGGCCCGCAGGTCGATTTGATGCTTTTTGGCAAAAGTTGGAAAGTTGACGACTTGGAAGGTTGATAGGTTTGACTGAGAGTTGACTTTATTGATAGCGGGTTTAAATTTTTGTTCCGGGAGTTGGAAAAGGACAGTTGTCTTAGTTCGAACTTTCTGTAAAACTTGAGGTCATTCTGGGTGGGTTTGATGCGATTCAGCATGAGTTTTAGAAGTTGGAAGTTCATCAGTTTTATTGGGCTTGAATTGGGGTGCTATTCACAATTTTGATGTTGTTTGATGAGATTTGGGTTTTCGAGAAGGTTTGTCTTGTATTTTAGGACTTTATGGTATGTATGGTTGGGGTCATGGTGGCCTCTGGGTTATTTCAGATTATTAGCGAATTATTTTTAGACTTTGATGGTATGTATTGTTGGGGTCATGATGCCATATCCATGTATGATATCTTTTTCTCAACACTATCTTATATGATTCCTCACATGTTGTTGATGCCTCCTATATGTAACTCTGTTGAACAAAGTATTGTGAGATGTGATTAGCTAAGACATGAGCGGTTGATGAATGAACTTGGTCCATAGCGCCGAGTTGATATTGATTTTGAGATGACGCGTACGCCAGGCTCATATTAGGCTAAGTGTTAATGATTGGGGTAATGCGTGTACTAGGCTCCACTATTTGGACTATGTGATTATGATTAGCGCTTTGGTAGGATCTGCCCATCTAGAGTCTAACATGCCACTAGTGGGCCCATGCACAGTGTGATATATACGTGCTTTGGTAACGGGCGTATATGCCAAGCACTCGTACAGTGGTAAGTGTTGTTGTGTTGTTATTCTTGATGGTTCCACTGTGATATATTTGACTTGACATGTATATTTGACATAAATCCATATAGATGTACTTTCCTCAAGATAGCTAGTACACGAAATGTTCTTATCCGTGTTGGGCTTTCACTAATATACTTGGAAAGAATGTCTAAATTCCTTAAAAGTTAACAAGTTGAACATGATATCATTGAGTTATTTACTTATACTGTTTCTTATAATCTGAGTTGTTATTGGTTTTTAATATTGGTCTCTAACTGTTTTGACTGAGGTCGTCACTTCTTTAAGCCCAATGTTAGGTTTGTTCCTTATTGGGTACACAATGTCGATTGTACTCATACAACACTCTACACTTCGTGTGCAGATCTAGGTACTTCCGAACGAGGTGTTTTCTAGAGTTGTGTTGCTGCCAGCTTTTGGGAGACTACGAGGTAGTTGCTATGTCGTCCGCAGTCTTTGAAGTTCTCTTTTATCAACATTCATTATTTCTATTATATTATCCAGACAATTGTATTGAGGATTTGGCTTTGTATTTTAATATTCAGTCGTGCTCATGTACTCGTTGACACCAGATAATTTGGGATGGTTGTGGTAGTATTACCCGTGTTCTCAGACATATCATGATATTTCCACTGTTGAGTTTAGTAAATGTTTTATTGAATTTGATGTTATTGTGAAACTGCTGGTGCGTAGCAAAAAGTGTTAGGCGCCGTCGTGCCTCCACTGGGAGTTGGGTCGTGACAACTTGGTATCATAGCACTAGGTTGCTTAGGTCTCACGAGTCATGAGCAAGTCTAGTAAAGTCTTGCGGATCGGTACAAAGATGTTTGTACTTATCTTCGAGAGCTACCGAACTATTATCAAACTGCACTTTCTTGCATTATTTTCATGCGGATTTGTTTATTTTGAAGTCAGAACCTCTATTCTTCTATTGTCTCACAGATGAGGCGGGCATGATCAACTGATCAGGCACTGATACAACTAGTCAGGGCGCGAGACGTCGAGGCCGAGTTAGAGGCCTAGTTGGGGCTCGCACTGAAGCGATGGGCATTACCTGTGAAGCCACTAGTTTCTCCAGTGAAGGAGCAAGTACCGGATATTGTTGATCTGGTGGGACCAGGTCAGACACCAGCAGTAACTATTGTGATACCTGATCTTCAGGAGTCTTTGGCTTAGATTTTGGTTCAATCGGTTTTTATACCTGTTGCACCAACTACCTCATAGGCTGGGGGAGGATCCCAGACTCCCTCCACCCGTACTATAGAGCAGCTAGCTCAAGGTAATCAAACACTAGTAGTGTTACTAGTTCAGCCGGTTGCTACTACTCGGGCCGAGATTTGTCCACCTTTGACCGATGAGGAGCACAAGAGGTTGGAGCGGTTTGGGAGGCATAAACCGCAGGAGTTCAGCGGAGGAGATTCAAAGTATACTTATGATTGTCTAGACATGTTGTTAGCCGATTCATCGCATAGCGGGTATTTTGGAGACTAGCAGAGTAGTATTTACCACTTTTCAGCTGTTATGGCAAGCCTACTGGTGGTGGCAGGCTTATGAGTTGAGCATGCCAGCTAGCACGCACCACTTACGTGGCATGAGTTCTTAGTTCTCTTCATAGAGTATTTTGTTCCACAAACTCGTAGAGAGGAGTTGCATAGGGCATTTGAGAAGCTATGCTAGGGAGACAAAAATGTGAATCAGTACGGGATGAGGTTAGCTGATTTTCCTTGTCATTTCATATGGTTGGTTCCCACTAAGAGAGAGAGAGGATCAGGAGGTTCATTGATGGCCTCAACTATGGTCTACGTCATAGTTTGGCTCAAAAGGAAACGATGGATTCTAGGTTTGACTAGGTGCTCAAGATTTCCAAGTGCTTAGAGCACGTTCGTAGGCTTGAGCGTGAGGAACGGGAGGGCAAGAGGCCCTTAGGTGGTTTTAGTATTGCCTCATCTGGAGTGTAGTCACATGACATCAGAGGTCATCCTTTTAGGCCCACTCAGATGGCTCCTCAAGTTCCTCATGGTTCATCAGCTAGTCACGATTCTTATTGCACTTGTTTAGTTCAATCATCGTGAAATGTCCCAGCCCAGAGCTCGTAACATGCTGCATTAGTTTAGGGTTCATCAGTCCCGGATTCTACGAGTGGTAATTCTAGCTCTTGGGGTCCGATTCAGGCCCCAAAGTCATTTTAATTTTGAGGTAGTTATGGTTATAGAGAGTTGGAGCATGTAAGGAAGCATTGCCCCCGTCATTATAGATGTACAATGCAGCAGGGAGGCCAGACTATGACTCCTGCACCAATTGCCACATCACCTGCTCAGCCAGCTAAGGGTGGAGATCGTGCGGGTTGAGGTTGCCCCAGAGCGGGAGGTCATCTGGTGGTGGTTGGGCCTGTTTCTATGCAATTCTCGCCAGACCAGAGTCAGTTACTTCTGATGCTGTGAACACATGTATTATTTTAGTATGCCACAGGGATGCTTCAGTATTATTTGACCCTGGTTCCTCTTATTCATATGTGTCATCATACTTTGCTCCTTATTTAACTATGCCTTGTGATTCGTTAGTTATGCCTATTCATATAACTACGCTGGTGGACGATTCTATTATTGTGGATCGTGTATATGGTCGTGTGTGTGACTATTTGGGGTTATGAGATCAAAGTTGATCTTTTACTACTTAACATGGTTGATTTTTACATGATTCTAGGCATGGAGTGGTTATTGCCATATCATGCTATACTTGAGTGTCACACTATGACCTTGATGTTGGCGATGTCGTAGGTACCGAGGTTGTAGTGGAAAGGCTCCCTGGATCACGTTTCTAGTAAAGTGATTTTCATTTGAATGCTCAATGATTGTTTGGGAAGGGATGTTTGGTGTACTTGTCATTCATGAGAGACTGATACTCCTACCATTGAGTCAGTTCCGATAGTGAGAGATTTCCCAGAAGTGTTTCTAGAAGACCTTCTGGGCATACCACCCGATAGGGATATTGATTTTGGTATTGACTTAGTGTCGGGCACTCATCCCATCTCTATTTCACCGTATCGCATGGCACCTATAGAGTAGAAGGAGTTGAAGGAACAATTGTAGGAGCTACTTGATAAAGGATTCTCTAGGCGTAGTATGTCACCTTGGGGTGCACTGGTTCTATTAGTGATTAAGAGAGATGGTACTATGAGGATATGTATTGTCTCTATGCAGTTGAACAAGGTTAATATTAAGAACAAGCACCCACTACCATGTAGTGATGACTTATTTGACCAGCTTCATGGTGCTAGAGTGTTCGCGAACAGTAATTTGAAATCGGCGTATCATTAGTTGCTGATGTAGGATTTAGATATTCCGAAGATGGCTTTAACGACGCGCTATGGTCCCAATTAGTTTCTAGTGATGTCTTTTGGGCTAGCCAATGCCCTAGGATCCTTTATACACTAGATGAATAGTGTATTTTAGTCCTATCTAGATTTTTTCTTCATAGTTTTCATTGATGATATATTGATGTATTCACGTAGCCTGGATGATCATGAGCAGCATCTGAAGACCGTGCTCCAGACTTTGAGGGAGAAGAAGCTATATGCTAATTCTCCAAGTATGAGCTTTGGCTTGATTCAGTGGCTTTTTTCGGGCACGTGGTGTCCAGGGAGGGGATAAATGTATATCGGAAGAAGATTGAGGCAGCTTAAAGTTGGCTCAGACCGTGTTCTGCTACTGAGATTGAGAGTTTCCTTTGTTTAGAGGAATTATCACCGTTTTATGGAGGGTTTCTCGTCCATTACCGCACATTTGACCAGGTTGACCCAGAAGGGTGCTGCATTCAGGAGGTCTGAGGAGTGTCGGAGAGCTTTCAGAAGTTCAATACTACCTTGACGACAACCCTAGTTCTAGTTTTGCCTTCGGGATCGGGTTCTTATACTATTTATTGTGCTGCTTCACGGATTGGCACTAGATGCGTGTTGATGTAGGAAGTTAGAGTGATTGCTTATGCTTCGCGTTAGTTGAACCCTGATGAGAAGAACTACCCTGTACATATTTTGAAGTTGGCAGGCACTTTTCAAGCATTAAAGACTTGGAAGCACTATGTCTACGGCTTGTCTTGTGAGGTGATCACAGGAGTCTAAAACACTTGTTCAAGCAAAAGGATCTTAACTTGAGGCTACTAAGTTGGTTAGAGCTACTAAAGGACTATGATATCACCATTCATTATCATCCGGGAAGGCTAATACGGTGGTCGTTGCCTTGAGTAGAATGCTAAGAGCATGGGTCTTTCATATATTCTAGTTAGGGGAGACCGTTGGCATTGGATGTTTAGGATTTGGCCAATCAATTTGTAAGGTTAGATATTTCAAAGCCTAGTCGGGTTCTTGCTTACGTGGTTTCACAGCCTTCTTTATTTGAGTGCATCAAGGCGCATCAGTATGATGATCCCCACTTGCTTTTCCTGAAGGAAACAATGCAGTACGATATTGATAAGGAGGTTACTATCGGAGATAATAGGGTATTAAGGATGCAGGGTCGGATTTGTGTTCCAAATGTGGATGGATTGCGAGAGTTGATACTTGAGGAGGCCCATAGTTTGCGATATTCCATCCATCTGGGTGCCGCGAAGATGTATCAGGGTTTGAGGCAGCACTATTGATGGCATAGGATGAAGAAAGATATTGTTGAGTATGTTGCTCGGCAGGTGAAGTACAAGCATCAAAGACCAAGTGGTTTGCTTCAGAGGCTTGAAATATTAAAGCGGAAGTGGGAGCATATCATGATGGATTTGGTAGTTCCACTTCCACGGGCCTTGAGGAAATTTGATGTGGTATTTGTTATTGTGGATTGACTGACAAAGTCTGCACATTTCATTCCAATTGTGACTAGCTACTCTTCGAGTGCCTGGCACAAATTTACACTCGTGAGGTTGTTCGCGTTCGTTGTGTTCCCGTTTCTATCATATCGGATCAAGGCACTCAGTTTGCGTTGTAGCATTGGAGAGCGGTGCAGCGAGAGTTGGGCATACGGGTAGAGCTGAGTACAACATTTCATCCCTAGACGGATGGTCAATCCAAGTGCACTAGTGACATCTTGCAGGACATGCTAAGTTCCTATGTTATTGATTCCAGATATTCATGGGATTAGTTTCTTCTATTAGCAGAGTTTGCCTACAACTACAACTTTCAATCGAGTATCCAAATGGCTCCTTATGAGGCCTTATATATGAGGAGATGTCCTTCTCCGGTTGGTTGGTTTGAGCCTAGGGAGGCTAGGCCTGTTGGGCACTGATTTGGTGTGTGATTCCTTGGAAAAGGTGAGGTGATTAGGAGAGACTTTTTATAGCACAGTCCAGGATGAAAAGTTATTCGGACAGTAAGGCTCGTGTGTTGCATAGATGGTGGTTGAGAAGGTTCTACTCAAAGTTTCACATATGAAGGGTGTGATTAGATTCGGGAAGAAGGGTAAGTTGAGACCCAGGTATAGTTGTCCTTTTCAGGTGTTTGAGAGGGTTGGAGAGGTGGCCAACAGACTTTCCTTGCCACATAGTCTATCAGTTGTCCACCCAGTATTTCATGTTTCGATTTTTGAAAGCATTATGGTGATCCGTCACATGTTTTGGATTTTAGCATGCTATAGCTAGATGGGGACTTGAGCTATGATGTAGAGCCAGTGGCCATTTTTGATCGGTAAGTTTGAAAGTTGAGGTCGAAGAACATAGATTCGTTGAAGGTGCATTGGAGGGTTCAGCCAGTCAAGGAGGGTACATGGGAGACCGAGCAGGAGAATGTAACGACCCAACCAGTCATTTTGTGTATTTTAGCCTCGTTTCCCTTATTTGATGCCTTACTTATGTGTGATTGTAGTTATGTGACTTGCCGGGGTGGTTGGTTTGGTTTTAGGGAAGTTTTACAGTGAATTGGGACACTTTGACTCAAGGTTGGAGCTTTGTTGAAAGAGTCGGCAAGAGTTTAATTTTTTTGTAGATGACTCCGGAATAGAGTTTTGATAGTTCCAACAGCATCGTATGGTGATTTTGGACTTAGGCGTATGTCGGGAGACTTAGGCGTATGTCCGGATTTTGATCTGGAGGTTTGTAGATTGATGTGATGATTTTTGGCGAAAGTTGAAATGTTGAAGGTTTGGAAGGTTGATAGGTTTGACCGAGAGTTGACTTTGTTGATATTAGGTTCGAATTTTTATTTCGGGAGTTTTAATAGGACCATTGTCTCATAAAGGGACTTGTGTGCAAAATTTGAGGTCATTCCAGGTTGGTTTGATGCGATTCGACATGAGTTTTAGAAGTTTAAAGATCATTAGTTTCATTAGGCTTGAATTGGGGTGCAATTTGTTATTGTGATGTTGTTTGACCGGATTTGAAGCTTCGAACAGGTTCAGATTTTGTTTTAGGACTTGATGGTATGTTTGATTGAGGTCCTGGGGCCTAGGGGGTATTTCTGATTGTTGGCAGATCATTTTTAGACTTTGAGGAGTTGCTAAAGTTTTGAAGTTCTGGTGCACTTGCACCTGCTAGAAAATGGCCATAGGTGCGAGGTCGTAGAAGCGGCCTATTGGTCACAGAAGCGAATGTGGATGGGTCTACATATACGAACTTAGAGCCGAAGATGCGGAGCCGTACATAGGCCATTTGGATCGTGGGAGCAAGGGTGAGACTAGTAAAGGAGGTCCGCACATGTAGATGGGTGTGTGCAAAAGCTCTTGCGTAGGTGCGGAAGGAGTCTGCAAAAGAGGACTCGTAGATGTAAAGGATGGTCGAAAATGCGGAAGGACAGATGTTGAAGGGAATTCGCAGATGCGATGTTTGGACCGCAGATGTGGAATCATTGGCGGAGTTTATATTCGATGGGTTTCATTGTTTTTCTCACTTTGGGAGTTGTGGAGGTCGGCAAAGGGCGATTTTTAGGAGAGTTTTTGCTGCAATTGAAGAGGTAAGTTAAGTTTAATCACTTTTGTTGATACATGTTGATTAGCTTATTATACCTAGTTTATGTGAATTTAAGGTGAACTTTGGGGATTTTAGACTATGTTGTTGGAGAGTGAGATTTGTTTATTTGAGGGTTGATTTTAGTTGGAATTGGATGAAATTAGTATGGTTGGACTCGTATTTGAATGGGTGTTCGGAATATGTGAATTTTATCGGGTTCCGGGGTGTAAGCCCGGAGTTGAATTTTTAGGTTGACTTTGCACTTTTTATTCAAGACATTAGATTTATCATGTGGAATAATTTCCGTGGATTTTATTGATGATATTGAGTTTCTTTGACTAGATTCATGTCGCTCGGAGGCCGATTCGCGTGGTAAGGGATTTTTGGAGTACTGATCTACGAATTTTGAGGTAAGTAACATATCTAAACTTGGATTCGAGGGTATTTAACCCTGGGAACTATGTTATATGAGAGGTTTTGGGGTGATGTACGAGCTAGGTGATGGGTGTGTGAGAGTGCACCAGAGTGCTCATGATTAGAGGTGGCTTTTAGACTATTATGGGATATGTTTTGCTAGCATGCCTTGTTATATCCGTGTTTCTAAACCTGTATGATTATTTGAGTTACGATTCATGTTAGAAATCATGTCTAGGCTATGTGCTATTATTTGGGACATTATAGGGATATTCTTGTTGTTTATGAGCTATTTGCATTGATTGCACACATACTCTTAGTCATGATGCAATATTTGTGTATGATATCTTTTTCTTAGCACATTCTTATTTGATTCCTCACATGTTGTCGATGCCTCTTATGTGTAACAATGTTGAATTATTAGATGTGATTAGTTGAGACTTGAGTGGTTGATGACTAAACTTGGGCCATAGAGCCGATTTTACATTTATTTTTAGGTGACGCATACGCCAGGCTCATATTGGTCTAACTATTATTGTTTTGGGGCGACGCATGCACCAGGCCCCACTATTTCGTGCTATGTGATTATGAATAGCGCTTGGGCAGGATCCGCCCTTCCGGAGTCTGACATGTTAGTAGTGGGCGCATGCACAATATTATATATACGTGCTTTGGTAACGGGCATATATGCTAGGCACCCTATAGTGCTAAGTGTTGTTGTGTGATTATTCTTGACAGTTTCAGTATGATATTATTGTTTTGACATGTATATTCGACATCTAGGCATAGAGATGTACTTTCCTAATGCTAGCTGGTAAAGGTAACGTTTTTATCCGTGTTTGGCTTTAATTATTATACTTGAAAAGCATGTCTAAAGTCCTTAAATGTGAACGAGCTAAACATGATATCATTAAGTTATCTAAGTATATTGTTTTCTTATAATCTGAGTTGTTATTGGTTTTTAGTATTGGTCTATGACTGTTTCTTCTGAGCTCATCACCGCTTTCAACCCAAGGTTAGGTTTGTTACTTATTGAGTAGATGAGGTCAATTGTAATCATACTACACTCTGCACTTCGTGTGCATATCTAGGTACTTCTGAACGAGTTGATTTCTAGTGTTGTGTTGTTACCAGCTTTAGGGTGACTACGAGGTAGCTGGTATGTCGTCCGCTGACCTTGAAGTTCTCTTATATTTACTTTTATTGTTACTATTATATTGTCCAGACAATTGTATTAAGGATTTTGCTTTGTTTTTAGATATACAGTAGTCTCCTATACTCGTTAACACCAGATCATTTGGGATGGTTGTGGTAGTATTACCGTTGTTTTCTTAGACATATCATGATATTTCCACTTTTGAGTTTATTAAATGTTGTTTTATTGACGATGGTATTGTGAAATTGTTGGCTTGCCTAGAAAGCACTGTTAGGTGCCATTGTAGCTCCACTGGGATTTGGATCATGACATTATACATGTGCTATAAGTATTTTGAAGCATCTAGCCTCACCACTACTTCATCGAGGTTAGACTTGATTCGTATTGGGTACCGATTGTGGTGTACTCATACTACACTTCTGCACATCTTTTTGTGTAGATCATCAGGTGGGTCGTAGAAGAGCTTCCTGATTGAGCTGTGAATATTCATGCAGACTTAGGATGAGCTGCACTTCATGGACTACTTCGTAGTTCCTGAGTCCGAGTCCCTTTATTGTTCCTGTTTTTTGCATATCAGACACTTGTTTTGTATATATATTTGATATCATTACCATAATTTGCTTGTGTAGTATTGTATTGGTAGTGTTTACCTTGTGCTTGGGTCTTATCATATACTATTACTAGTTTGAGACTATTTCTATCCTTTATTGTTATACATTTTTGTTAAAAAATGAGAACGTAATTTACTTGTTGTGTGTGAGTTGGTGCGCTTAGCAAGTCTAGCTAGGCGTCGTTAAGGCTTTGAGGTGGGATATTGGGTTATGAAAACTTGGTATTAGAGCCCTAGGTTGTGCAGGTCTGATGATTTACGAGCGGTCTAGTAGAGTCTTGTGGATCGGTATGGAAACGTCTGTACTTATCTTCGAGAGGCTACACTATGCTAGGGAACTACATTTCTTTCATTTGTTACCGTTCGATTTATTGACCCAAAGTTTGAATGTTTGTCTTTCTATTCTCTTGCAGATGGTGAGAACACGTTCATCGGGAGCAGTTGGGCAGTCACCAGACCCTCAGGCTAGGGCTATGAGAAGTCACGGTTGAGGAAGAGGCAGGGCCCGCACTAAAATTAGAGCCCCTTCTAGGACAACCATCGTGGAGCCACTAGTACCTCCGGTTGAGGAGCATGTGTTTGATCGGGGTGAGCCAGTTTGACCAGCTCAGGTTTTAGAGGGGTTTATTACTACCCTAGTAATTCTGGATACCATTGTTTTCTTGGTTGGTCTTGTGGAGGGTTTGGCACAGACCAGAGTACTCTCTATGGCACTAGCTACTTCTCAAACCAGGGAAAGGGTACATACTCCCGCTACTTACACTTTTCAGCAGGTTGCAATTGGTTATTAGATGCCAGGAATAGTACAGATTAGGGGACATGCTCCCATGGTTTTTGTTAGGCCTGTAGTGGAGGCTGTTGTGTTTGGGGAAGAGTAGAAGAGGTTCGATCAGTTCAGGAAGATGGGTCCTCAATGTTATGATGGTGATCCTTTGGCAGATGCACACGATTTCTTTAATGGGTGTTAAGAGATTCTATAGAATCTTGGATTGGTAGAGTCAAATGGGTTCGCATTCACTACTTGTCAGCTTCAGGGGCCAGCCAAGAGGTGGTTGGCAGTCATATAAGCGTAGTAGACTAGCATGGTCACTTACGCTCACTTGGAGTCAGTTCTCACATCTCTTCTTAGAGAAGTTCATTCCCCTTACGTAGATGGAGGAAATGTGTGTCAATTCGAGCACCTTCAGCAGGGTCGCATGTCTGTGACAGAGTATGAGATAAGATTCAAAAAGTTATCTTGTCATGCTACTTTCCTGATCCCCACCAAGGTTGAGAAGTCGATAAGGAGAGGGGTTGAATTTTGGTATCAAGATTTCTATGGATAGAGAGACAGAGACTGGCACTACATTCGTTCGGGTTGTGGACATACCACGCAAGATTAATTGCATTTGGGGTCAGGTAAGAGAGGATTTGGTGGCGAGGAGCAAGAAGCCCCGGTATTCAGGTAGTTTCATTGGTACCTCTGCTGGAGGTAGTGATCATTCTAGAAGAGGCCATCCTAGCTTACCAGTACCTTCAGCTTACCTGCTCGCTCGTGGATATCTATTTTAGTCTCCATTCAGTGCATTACCATCAGCTAGCTCCTACCGTGCTCCTACTACCCAAGGTTCTTCCAATGGGTACTCAGGTTATCAAAAGTAGCCTTAGATTTAGCAGCAATTTTTAGCTCAAGGTCGTCTAGAGTGTGGAGAGGTAGGGCTTATAAAGAAGGATTACCCCAGGCGTGGTAGAGGTGCAACACATCAAGGTTTTCAGGAAGTGACTCTAGTTCAGTCATTACGCCATCAGCCCTACCAGCTAAAGGGGTATCTCGGGAAGTCAGGGGTCATCCCAGTGGCAGAGGTCACTCAGGCGGAGGTGAGGCCCACTGTTATAGATTTCTGTGTAGACCCGAGGTGGAGCCCGCTATTGCGGTCATTACAAGTATTGTTTCAGACTGTCATAGAGATGCATCGGCTCTATTTGATCCTAGTTCTACGTATTCCTATATGTCATCGTACTTTTCATCGTTATGGATTTTCCTAGTAGTTCTCTAGAAATTCCTGTTCAAGTACATACATCGGTTGGTGACTCTATTATGGTGGATCGTGTGTATCAGTCTTTTTTGGTTACTATTAGAGGCTACAAGACTAGTGTTGATCTCTTGTTTCTTAGTACGGTGGATTTTGATGTGATCTTTGGTATGGACTGGTTATCTCTGTATCATGCTATTCTTCATTGTCACACTAAGACCGTGTTGTTGGCTATGTCGGGGTTACCAAGGTTGGAATGGAAGGATTCTCTTGGTTATACTTCTAGTTGGGTGATTTCATTTATGAAGGCTCGGCGGATGGTTGAGAAGGTGTGTTTGGCGTACTTAGCCTTTGTAAGGAATGTTAGTGATGATACTCCTACCGTTGAGTCAGCTCTGGTAGTGAGGGAGTTTCTAGATGTGTTTCTAGTAGACCTACTGGCATGCCCCCCTCCCCCTTTAGGGATATTGACTTTGGTATTGACTTGGTGCTGGGCACTCAGCCCATATCTATTCTGCAGTATCGCATCGCTCCAGCACAGTTGAAGGAATTGAAAGAACAGTTGCAAGTGTATCTAGATAAGGGGTTCATCAATCCTAGTGTTTCAACGTGGGGTGCACCAGTGTTGTTTGTGAATAAGAAGGATGGTTCCATGAGGTTGTGTATTGACTACAGGAAATTGAACAAGGTTAACATCAAGAACAGGTATTAACTGCCTCGCATTGATGACTTATTTGAATAGCTTCAGGGTGCTAAGAGTTATATTGAAGATTGACTTGAGATCGGGGTATCACTAGTTGAAGATTAGGGCTTTAGACATTTCCAAGACGGCTTTCAGGACTGGTTATAGGCATGATGACTTTTTGGTGATGCCTTTTGGTCTGACTAAAGCCCCAACAGCCATCATGAATTTGATTGAATAATGTGTTCCGACCATATTTGGATACTTTTGCCGTTGTGTTCATTGATGATATCTTGGTGTACTCCCATAGTGCTAAGGAGCACAAGTAGCATTTGAGGACTGCGCTTCGGGTTTTGAGGGAGAAGGAGATTTATGCTAAGTCCTCCAAGTGTGAGTTACGGCTGCAATCGATGGCATTTTTGGGCCATGTGGTATCAAATGATGGGATTAAGGTGGACCCGAAGAATATTGAGGTACTTCAATGTTAGACCAGACCTTTTACCTCTACTACGACCACGAGTTTCTTAGGCATGGCTGGTATTATCGCCGCTATGAGCGGTTTTCATCTACTGCAGACCTATTAATTAATTTGACTCCGAAGGGAACACTATTTAGGTTGTCAAGCGAGTATGGGGAGAGCTTCCAGAAGCTCAAGATAGCATTGACTACGACTCCAGTTTTGGTACTACCCTCAGAA
Source organism: Nicotiana attenuata (assembly GCF_001879085.1). Classification (NCBI taxonomy): domain Eukaryota; kingdom Viridiplantae; phylum Streptophyta; class Magnoliopsida; order Solanales; family Solanaceae; genus Nicotiana; species Nicotiana attenuata. The sequence goes on along the minus strand of NC_031997.1, from coordinate 9,912,786 downwards.
TCTGGGTCGTACAAAGTTTATTGTTATGTTTCAAGGGTTAGTCTGTGATGTGTATTGACGCAGGACGGTAGGGTGATTGCCTATGCGTCATGCCAGCTGAATCCCCATGAGATGAACTATCTAGCGCATGATTTGGAGTTAGCTTCTATTGTACAAACTACAAGAATATTGGCCTACGGGAACAGTTACTTTGGCAACGGTTTGTGAACCGTTGCCATAGAGAAGACATAGTAATGGTTACAACCGTTACAATAGAATTTGGGTGGTATCAACACACTTTCGACATCAAACCGTTGCAATTGTAAGAAAATCATTTCCATAGAGACATGTTTCGCAAAGAATTTGTAAACCGTCCTAATAGACATGTATATTGGCAATGGTTTTGGGAAAAAAATTTCTAGATTTGTAAACCGTCCTAATAGACATGTATATGGCAATGGTTTTGGGAAAAAAATTTCTATAGGGACGGTTATTAATTCACCCTCATTCTTTTTCCGCTAAAATTTACTGGCACGCCAAGTGACCTGTCATTTTATATTTTTTAACTAATTTTAATACAGTAAATACAGTAAACCTCACCTCCATCTCCAATGTATCGATACATCCAAACTCCCCTCTCTGATTCCTTTTCTTTTTGCCTCTAATCGCCGAGTGATTTACTAAATCCTCTCTTGGCCGAGTTTCAAATTTAGTTTGTCACTTTAACTCTCTCAATATCTATGCAAATACCGCTTCATTGAACCAGCATAATCATAAAACCCTAGAGTTCCCAAAGCCCAAAACGTGGTTGCTGTTCACCATTTTCCGTCGGTCTTTTCGGCACTTCTCCAAAATTTCGTTGGTTACAAATCGAATGAACTCAGATACCCACTTCTTCAAGGACAGTTTCTAGCCTTCCCCAAATCCCCAAATTCTAAAATAAGATTTGTGCTCGTATCAAAGAAGCCCAAAATCACCATAGGCTTGGAATTTTCTCTCTTCTTTTGGTCATTTTCACTGTTTTGTTACCATTGCTATACGTTTTTACTGTGTTTTTTAGTTCTTGGCAAAAAGGTTCTTAATTCATGTTGTAGTCTTTTGAGTTCTGTGTTTAATTCATGTTGTAGTCCTGTGTTTTTAGTTCTGTGTTTTTACCTGCTGAATTTATGAATGCAGATTCCTTTCTATTGCTGATTTTATGAATGCAGATTTTGTTTCCTGCTGATTTTATAAATTCCTTACTAATGGTCAGTAAAGTGGGTTGGTGATTTTTTCTTATCTATCTAAAGTATACTAGGGGTTGTTTTTGTTAGAAGCATTACATCAAGCAGTTTATGTCGCGCCCCCCTTTTTCTCGCGAAATCGGGTTCATGACATTTTGGTTGAGACAACTTGTTCCTTTTGGAAAATGGGTTTGCATTTTTTGAAGAGTCGCCACCTAACAATTTAAGGTGCATTAGGGCACCTACAGGGTTCATTTATAACTACGTTTGGTAACTAGAGACAGGGTAAGGGCTTGAAATTATCCTAAGGGGAAGGTGTTAGGCACCCCTCTAGATCCACTAGTGTGGTTCTCGGCCAAATAGTTTTTGTGGATTTGTACAATTTAGCAAATAATCAAGTATGGCTCAAATGGTAGGGGATTTAAAATTAAGTACACAGATGTTTGAAAAAAAACAGTTAATGAAAAGCTAGAAAAAGAAGTACAATCTAAGCATATTTGCGAACGTAAAGGGGTGTCCTAGGTTGGTTAGCCTATAGGATCACATCAGTACAATGCCCGGTAATCACTCCTTAGAAAGGGGCTACGCGTGGCATTAGCGCACCGGTCATCATATCCATGTCTACCCTTCCCGTCCTCTTATTCGTCATGCAAAGCGAACGTTGGTCTCGGATTCCTATCGCATGCTGCTACCCGTCCCTTCTTAATGGTGCTGGAGGGAGTTAGGACCTCTACCTATATATGGTTCTAGACGTACGCCTAAGGTTTTAAAAAGGCAAAAATTCTAAGGCGACAGTCAAAACATTTAGGACTTTCACACAAAATGGGAGCAATTAAAAGGCTCATAGTTTCCTCCTCAAACAAACACATAAGCAGCACGACTCAAGCACAGTTAAGGGCAGTATTCAGATTCCTAAGGCATGACCTCTAGGTGTTTTTTAGAAGGTAAGCAGATAGCCGATTTGTTGTATTACTCAAAAAGGCCTAATCAGTTTGCCTACTGATTTTAAAACTTGTCGAGAATTAGGCAGCATGCACAAGAAGGCAGATTTCCAATTTTAACAGCTCGGTTGCCTAAGGCTTGCTTAGGTCTGAGATAGTTTACCAATCATCAGAAGTAAGGAAAACTAATTGAAAACAGGTTGTTTAAACATGTTATTCTAGGTGTTCAGCACATAGAATTATCACCAGTTAAATGTATGAACTAAGTAAAATTGTTTTATCCCCTTTTTGTGCATTCATAGTTGGCCTTAGCACGCGTAAGCGAATATAAAATCTTAAAGACATGGTATCTAATGCGCAGAGATGCAGAATCCTAAGCAGGATTTCTATATGCACAAATATTACATCGTTTGAACATGATTTCCAGAATATGCAGGGATTATGTGTTTGTTAGTGTTGTTTAGCCTTAAAACAGGATCTCTAAGTGTGTATGGCAGTAGGAACATCACAGAAAACACCGGTTATTAACACATTTAACACAGGATTTTCTAAGTGATATGATAGCGAAATGGACATGCTGAAACAGTAAGTGTAAGTCCTAGGGAACATGATCTCTAATGCATGAAATGAGTCCTAAGCATGATTTTTATTGCGCAAGCAGGAATATAAACCTAATAACATGTTTTCTACCCTTTTAATAGCTAAAGCATGCATAGTCACCCCTTCCCTTTCCACTATCCATTCCCGGAGTTGTTTACAATAGTTATTACAAACCATTTGCATAAATTACACAATTGAAATAAGAAAGGAAAAAAAGTTATGCTATAGGGAGCCTACTAATAGGCCCGAAATCTCCAGAATGCCTCAAATGCCACGATTCTTAGCCATTCTCATATCCGGGTGTGTCAGAGTTCCCTAAGGACCTCAAGGGATCCCGAGCAGTGCTCACACCCAGATTTCCTAGCCAAGACAGAGTAAGTGCAATGTGGAAAGGCCAGCCTTTGTGTGTCCAAGTTCAGAGGGAGCTCAGGGGTCCCAAAGCAAGGCTCACACAAAAGGGGCAGAACTTAGTGGTCTAAGAGTAGAGTGAGAGTGCTTGACATAGTTTTGAAAAGATTTAAGCAGGAAAACAGTTTGAAAAGAGACTTGTTTGTAATAGTTTTGTAAAACAATATAAGGAGTTATTAAATAAGACAATTTGAAAAAGGGTAAGGTGACTAACAATCAATCAAACGAAATACAGATCCAGAAGAGGTTCATCGGCACTTCAATACATGGATCAAACAAGTACACACATCTACTCAGGGGTAATGGGGATTTGGGGTAAGTACAAGGCACACAGTAAACACAGATGCACAGAGGTACAGAATCAGAGGTGCCTTGAAAGGGGTCAGGGCTTTTAAAGTGCAACATGAACTTCAGGGTAATACAAAATCAAACAGATTTAGGATAGCCAACTACTTTACACAGGAAGGTGCATGCCAGGGATCAGAGAAACATAGTCACAATGGGGTACACTAGAATGGGGATTCAAGAGTAGACTAATCCAAAGGGGGTTTATTCAGAAGCATGAAGTAAAGAAGACGGTAAAGTAGACATGTTAATTGCATGTTGAGCAACAAAACCATAGATTGAAGCATATTAGAAACATGACAAATTGAAGTAATAGGAGAAGCATATTGTTTTGGGACTTGAATTGAAATTAGAACATACCAGTAAAGAAGATAGTACTACCTCACTCCATGGAAAGCAAAAGGAGTGAGGCGCCGCACCAGGTAGTCGGGGGAGGTGAGCAGTGGTGTAAAGTCTGAACACCCCCCTGAGCAGCAGTGTAGATGTAAGTCCCCGTGAAATTTGTACTCAAAACCTAGTAGCTCGTAGTGCCCAGCTCCGAGTATGTGTTAGGAATGTGTAAAATTATTCGCAGCGAGCTCACCGCGGTTCGGACCATTTGTACTGATCTAAGCATTTAAAAATCAAGAATCAAAGTTTTCCAGAAAAGTGCTATTATGCGGTCCAGAATGCGGTCGCAAATCAAGTATGCGGACCGCATTTCTATCGCAAAGTGAGTCAGTGTGTTAGTCAAATTTGAGGTAAAAATGCGGTCCATTATGCGATCGCATAACTGATATGCGGACCGCATAGTCGTCGCATAATCATTTTGGAATTTTGTAAAAGGCAGTTATGCGGTGCTGTATGCGGACCGCATTTCTTCCGCAAACCCAGACAGAATGATCAGATTTTGGGAGCACTTTTGCGGTCCATTCTGCGGGCCGCATTTCCACTTTGCGATCGCAAATGCGATCGCATACCTGACTCGGGCTCCTACTTTTCTATATTTTAAACCCGACCCCTTCTTCAATAAAACACCCCAACCCCTCATTTTAGCACATTTTCTAAACAAAACTAGAGAAAGGGAAGAGAGGGTTCTTGAGAGAGAAAGTTTTATCTTCATCAATTTGAATTTTCAAAGTCACCCAAGCCCGGGAATTTCGAGTAATTATCTTCATCTTCGTTCTTGCAGGTAAAATCCCCAACCCTTTTCATTGGTTTTCAGATTTAAACAAAAAGGGGATTCTTATGCATTGATTCTTGAAAATAAAAGTTGAAAACCTACATGCATGTTCTTTAATACCTAAAATCTAGTAAAAAGAATTGAATAGGAGTATAAATTTGCAACAGGGGCGGTTGATAACCTAAATAAGTTCGGGTAGTAATTGTGAACTTCAATTCTAAGATATATGTGTTAACTTGTGAACTAGATTGTCGGTACTAGGCTGTTGGTGAGCCGAAGTAGAAGTAAAAGGGGAAAATTCGACTCCAGGTATGTATGGCTAACTTTAACCTTTGTAAAGTCACCTTGTTTGATGTACGATTATTTGGTATGTGTTACCTATGTGGACTATTTGTGAACTCTTGTGATTGATATGCCTTGAACGTTGTTGGTTAAGTCTCCCGATATAATGGTGTAAGTAAATGGCATCAAACCATGTGTGTGTGTGTGAAGGGGTTTATGTGGTAAGAGCTGTGTAACAAATGATAGAAAGAAATTGTAATTGATGTAATTGAAACAACTGTGGTAATATCATATGTGACTTGTCGTGGGCAATTATCGTTGTGACTTAAATTGTATGTGGGCTGTTGTATATGATGGAAATGGTATTGATGGTTATGAAAATTCTTTGTGACTTCCTGTTGTTGTTGTGTGAAATGTGATTTGTTATTGTTGTTGTGTGAAATGTGATTGTTCAGTGGGATCGGGTTGCGCGCCGCAACACGAAGTAATAAGGTGTGTGTTGTGGTAATAAGAGTGGCCGAGGTAATAAGGGTGGCCGAGGTAATAAGGGTGGCCGAGGTAATAAGGGTGGAAAAGTGATCATAATCACTATTGAAATGAAAATATGAGAAAGTTGTGAAATCATTAATGTGATGAAATAATGTTGAAAAGAGAAAGGAGAGATTGTGAAACTTGTTTGGCTTTGGTTGTTCCTTTCATGTGCATTTGATTGTTGATTCTATTACTGTTTGTTATCTGTGTATTGATTGATTCTACTTGGGGTAAAGTTTGTTCATACATACTAGTACAATTCAAATGTACTGACGTCCCTTTTCCTGGGGGCGCTACATTCGTGTTATGATTGTAGTTGGATCTATAGCAGGTACTCCAGTCCACCGACAGTAGCACTCCTTCACTTCCCGTCAGCTGAATTGGTGAGCCCCTTTCCTCTCGGGGCCCTGTGTGGCTCATGCCGCTTTTCTTCCCGGAGTCTTATTTTTTGGTATTTGTGAAAGGTATAATTGGAGCCTTGTTACCGGCAAGTATTATAAAACACTTTTGTATCCTTAGAGGCTCCGTAGACAAGAAACGTGGGTTATGTACTTATGTATTTTGTATATGGGCAGTATAACTTGTAAACCACGCTAAGTAACCATGTATGTTATGTGTAATTTGTAAAAAGGTGTTTTAATTATAAATGGCCATTCCCTTTGATTAATGAGTAATGAAAACATGGGGTAGCACGTGGGATAGGAAAGGCACCCAGGTCCGCTTGACCGTGGCTACCCGGTCGAGTGCCGGTCGCGCCCCTCGGTTTTGGGGCGTGACAGTAGAGTCTAAACATTTTCTCGAGCCGAGAGAAATCGGCCCCCTACCTCGTCGTATCGAGCCAACGACAACAGCAGCAACAATAACAACAACAAAAAACAGCGACAAGACGGTGTAATCTCGCTCGGCAAGGAAAAGCCCAGGAAAAAGGCTATGGCGTGGCTGGTGGGAACGCCGCCATGTAACCTTAAGGCCGTGGGCCTCAAACATGGTGGATAACAATGGATGAGGATGAAGAGAAGAGAAATATGGATAGATATTGGAAGACACTTGAATAAAAAGTTGGTTCCAAGAGGCTCCCATTTATAGGAAGGGCGGCAGCGTAACCACGGCGCCATTATTGTCTTTGAAAGACGTATCGGCAGGCGCATTTAATTCATCCTTGGGAGCTGAACCAGCGGCGACATTATTGCTTTGAAGAATAAGAAACGGTAATGCTATGAATGATTCTGGAAAGATGAAATGATGGGACGTCTCAATTATCACGGAGGCTTGCATGATCAGCAGGACGTCATCGCGGGAGGGAAAGCTTGTTATCAAGATCGTTTCATATCGGTCTACTTTAAGAAATGCGGGAACTATCTGTATACAGTAAAATTGGAGGGTCCAATTTTCCATCGTTACGACATCTCGAAGGCTCAAAACCACGGTCGAGCTTCATCCCTCGAGGGCCATCAACGCTCGTCCTCAGAGCAGTACAGACTGATGTTTACGGGGAGAGAGTGGGGAGTTCCCAAGGCGTGCAGCTAGAGCCGACAAAGTCTGTCAGGCTAGTCTAAGCCCGCATCATGGCATTAACTAGCTGTACCGGCCCCATATCTTTGTAATCAATGCATTTTGTACTATTTTCGGGTTCCCCCTCATATATAAAGGGAATCCTTGTCATTTTGTACACATCTGTTGCTCAATACAAAATACATAAGAACGTTCTCTCTGCTCTCTAACACATTTTCTTGAGTTCATTACTACATTTATTGCTTACATTCTTTATGTTCTATTTATTGTTCATCATTTATTGCTTATTATTTTCCATAAGGAGCCGTCATTGATTTTATTTTAACCGTTAATCGCCCATCGATTACCCCCGATAGCTCCCACCCGAGCTTCAGACTCGACCCCGAGGCCCTTGAATAAACAAGCTCGAGGCCCCGACTATTAATCATTCGGTTTGGTTATCACCTTGTTCTCAAACTCCTATCTTGTTTCTAGGTCTTTCACATAGCATCAACTGCTTAACAACTAGCATACAAATTTAACAGGCATTTGTACGTAATCAATCTAGTCTAGAAGCATCAATAGCAGAGGGGTTTTTTGGCCGATGAGTGCTTGACTTTTTGTTCGAGATATCTACATGATGGCGTGAAGACAAAATTTAGTAGGTAACAAACTGTGGATGATGAGTGCTCTCAAAATTTGTCACCTATATTCCCTAATACAGGCCATCTAATTGGAAGTAAGAAAAAAAATACTTTTCTCATGTATTTGCAGTTATGCTTTGAAGCACATCGATATGCTCTGTTCAATATTTGAGATGAAAAAATGGAAAAGTTTATGAGATTATGGGTTAACTCGGGTGTACTTCAATAGATTATGCAGTACAGATGACCCTTTTGTGTTGGAATCACAAGTTTATCAAATTTTTTATGTGGAGGATCCAATTGAGAAAGATGTTTATTATGCAAGGAGTAAAGTACCTGTTGATTTGTATGATCTGGAGGAAGAGAACTGTCCCAATATTGGAGATACATTTTGGCGGGAACCTAATAATGATATTGGTTCCTCATCTAGATTACTTGACGTTGACATTAGTTGGTCAAGAGAAGATGTACCCGTTGATATCATTGATATTCAATCTCATGCACAAATTCACATGATACAATTGTGGAAACATCGGAAGAGGAGGATGGGTTTGATGATACTTATTGGGACTGGAGGGAAGCAGATGATTCAATAAGGAAATTATGAAATTCTTTTAAGTATATTCTTTTGTGAGTGAGTGATAATGCCTTTTTTTTTTTATAAATATTTTATGATTATTTTTATTTATATCCTCTAGAAAATTATTCTGACATGTTTCAATTTTAAAGGATTTGGGATCTCCAACATCCTCTTCTGGTTTAGTCGTGTTATATTTTAAGGTAGAATATCAAATTTGTGATCCAACCATGATACATTATTGATTCTGCTTTTTTAGTCTGGGGATTTGCATTCTTGCTCTTTTATGACTGATTTATTTAGTTACCTACATATATATTGCCTTCTAAAACTGTATGTATCCAATATTGTTTCCCGTCCTCTACATGTTTGTACTACATGTTTATCTGAATGGAATGAAGAGACTGATATGGAACATACCAAATTTGGCGCTCCTAATTAGCTGTGCTTTGTTGCAAATTCATCTTACTGAAGTCATAAGCTAGCTAACTTCTTACTGTAGCACTTTCTATTTCTCGTTAATCTGCATTTGGCATCATTGTTCTGACCCTATTTGCAAGTTGCATAGGGATATGTTTGGAGTAGTGGTGGCATGAGATTGTGTTTGTACATTAGTCATAATCTATCATACTTCATATTCGGTCTGGGTTGTTGTTGTTGTTGTTGTTGCACGTGTTAGTTTTTATTCAAAAAATACCTTAATATTGAGTCACATAAAATAGCACGATACAGCAGTAAGGAACTTTGCAGCAGTTCATGAGAGACCATGTTGCTGAATGTGATGATCCAAAAGGTCACCTTGTGTTTTAGAACCCAACTTCGGATTCCGAGGCCTTCAAAACCTCATTTTATTCCTCCTCAATTTTCGTGCGCAATCCGGGCATGTTTCTGAAAATCTTTTATGTGGAAAATTGATGAGATAGTAATTTTTGGCCTAGAAAGTTGATTTTAGTTGACTTCGGTCAACGCTTTAAGTAAACAGACCCAAACACGTATTTTGACGGTCCCGGTGGGTCCGTAGTAAAATATGAGACCTGGTCGTATGCCCGGAATCGAATTCGGAGGTCCCTAGTCCGAGTAATAAATTTTTGTTAAAAATCATTAAACTAAAGTTCTGAGGAGTAAAGAAATTGATTAATGTTTGATCTCGGTGGTATCGGGCCCGTATCTTGGTTCCGTAGCCCGGTACATGTTTAATATAATATTTAAGTCATGTCTGTGAAAAGAGAAATTTCAAGTGTTCTTAAGAATTTCATGTGTTTTGGTGTGAAATTCATAGTTTTAGATGCTATTTTGGCGATTTGATCACACGAGCAAGTTCTTATGATGTTTTATGACTTGTGTGCATGTTTTGTTTGGAGCCTCGATGGCTCGGGTGAGTTTTTGATAGGCTACAGGGTGTTTTGAAATTAGGAAAAATTTTCTAGTATGACTGAACCAATTGCAGGCCTCTGATCTCGCAATTGCGAGATGAGGCATCGCAATTGCGAACCCTGTAGGTTCCGTTTTTGCGAGGCTTTCATCGCAATTGCGATAAGAAGCTGGGCCATGCAGTCTTCGCAATTGCGAAGATTTCTTCGCATTTGCAAAGTAACACTGGGTAGGGCAGTGATCGCAAATGCGATCATTTTGTCGCATTTGCGGAGGTTCCTTTTCGCAATTGCGAACATACCTTCCCAATTGCGAAGGCAGTAGAGGTGTCGAGTACTTCGCATTTGCGATGGTTCTTCGCATTTGCGAGCTTTGCAAATACGAAGCTCATGTCGCAAATGCGACATCTGCAGCTAGGTAAAAGGGACTTAGACGGGATTCATGATTCATTTCCCAAATTTTCAAAACCTGAACCTCAAGAGACGATTTTCTAAAGTCTAGTTCTTCCCCAAATAAGAGGCAAATGATTCTTAACTCTTTTCTTTCAATCTTTCACTTCTTATAACAAGATTTCAACCATGAATCTAGGATTTTCATGGTAGAATTGGTGATTTTTGGGTAGAAATTAGGGATTTCGAATTTTGGCGATTTAGACGTCAAATTGAGGTCAGATTCCAAAACCAATTATATATCTGGACTCGGGGGTGAATGGCTAGTCGGGTATTTGTCCGAGTTTCGGGTTTGGACCAAGCAGGCTGGGATGTTGATTTTATTGACTTTTTCCAAAATGGCATAAATTGAATTCCTTGCAATCGTGGATAGTTTCTAAGGCTTAAATTGAATTGTTTGGTTGGTAATTGCTAGATTCTATTGGCCCGGAGGCTAGTGTGAAGGAAAAAAGGTGATTGGGCTTTGAGTTTGGCCGCGGTAGCGAGGTAAGTGTTGTGGCTAACCTTAGCTTGAGGGATTAGGTATTATTGCCTATTCGCTATGTGTTTGGTTGTTGAGTGCAACGTATAGGTGAAGTGACGAGTACCTATACGTTGTTGTCGGGTCATAGCATGCGAGTGAGTCTTATTCTTGTGATTGTTGTATTCTTTATTGGTATTCTTCATGCTTAAACTGGTTATTCTTCATGTTGAGAAATTCTTATCATGTTCCTTGGAATTGGATATTAGTTGAGTATGGACTCAAGTTGAGATTGATGTTGTGAAACTAAATATTGAAATGGGGCTTGTTATTAATAGTTCTATTGCCCGGTTGTTATTGTTTTGTTGTTTGGGTGAGGAAGAGTGTAAAGCACGAAAGGTGATGCTGTGCCATTATATATTTATTATCATGTCAGGAAGAGTGTAAAGCACGAAAGGTGATGTCGTGCCATTTCATATTCATTATCATGTGAGGAAGAGCGTAAAGCACGAAGGGTGATGTCGTACCATTTTATATTCATTATCTTTGTTCTTTTCATTTGTTATGGTGAGGACGAGAGTAAAAGCACGAAGGGGGATGTTGTGCACTTGTTCCCTGTGTTTCT
>NC_031997.1:9755176-9901598 GCF_001879085.1 Nicotiana attenuata | reverse complement strand
AGTATTCTACCGGGTCGTGATCTTCCTGGCCTGGGTGGAGCCTTAGTTCTTTAGCGGGCTATGGCATTTTTTCATCCCTTTCTGCTCCTCCCACTTTCCTCGTCTTCATCTTCTCCTTTGAAGATGCTACTTTGGGAGACCGAGATGGGACCGTTGAGGAAGTGGTGCTTGAGTATACTGCCACCGAGGGTGCTTCCTGGAGTAGGCTAGGCTCTGAGCTTTAATCATATATGTACACCTTTTTGTTTCTTTGTTTCTGTGTAAGGACCCCCCGTGGGCTTTTGTAACCATATGTAAGGACCCCTCGTGGGCTTTTGTAATCAAGTGTTTATGAATACAAAGATGTTTCCCCAATTTTGTCTCTGATGTTTGCTGTGTTACCTTTTATTGGCGCTTATGGAAACTCTGAATGCATGATCACACCGGTCGGTGTCGATATCAAGCCTAGGTGGAAATATATTTTCCGGACCTTTGACTGATTAACGTGGCTCCACGTGGAACCCTTTGCGGTCCCTTGGATCGAGCTTGTATTGGGCTAATAAACCCGGGTCGTCGAGACCTTTGAGTTGAAAGAAAGTACTGCCTTGAGCCTTGAGATGGTGATTTATCATTTAGACCTCGCGATAATCTTCGAGGGAAATTTGCTCGGAGGTCCGAGGATAGGGACTGCCTTTAAGCTTTCGAGGGCAGTCCCCGAACGGGGTTCGTTCAAACCTGAGCCACCCGAAAACCTGCTTCGAACTTAGCGCAAATAGCCCTAAGGCGTTGTAAGTAGATCGCGAACGAGGTTTTACCCGAATTGAGATGGTATCCCGTGATCAAGCCCATATGGGTGAAGCTTAAATGCTTGTTTCCTTGGAGCCTAATTTCTCTTTGGCGAAGGTCTTCGAGGTCGGGTACCACCTCGGGACTTGCGGTGATGTCGTTGACTCCTCAGAGCCTAACTTCTTTTTGATGGAGGTCCTCGAGGTCAGGTACCACCTCGGGACTTGCGGTGATATCGTTGGCTCCTTAGAGCCTAACTTATTTTTGATGGAGGTCCTCGAGGTCGGGTACCACCTCGCGACTTGCGGTGATGTCGTTGGCTCCTTAGAGACTAACTTCTTTTTTATGGAGGTCATCGAGGTCGGGTACCACCTCGGGACCGGCGATTATTATGTTGGCCTCTTGGGGTAGGCAGACCGACGCCGTTTTTTCCATGTATGTCTAGGGTTATTTTGTCTCTTTTGGAGATCCCTCCCTTCTAAGTAGTTACCCTTCTTTTTCAGCGTTAAGCCTTTCATCATTTCAGTATCAACGTACTCGCACCGACTCCTCGCTTTAGTTCTCTGAGTTTGCCGTCGTCATGACTGTTACATCGGGGTCCGTCGGGCAGAGAGGGGAGAGCTCCGCCTCCGGTATTCGGGACCAACAAGAGCATACCTTGAAGATTATTTCTTTGATAGGAGAAGAGCATCTTGGGTTAGTGAGAAAAGACTGCGCCTGGGGGGAGAAAGTAGTGTTACAGATACTTTCCCCGGACGAGGGCATCACGGATCGTGTCGATGGATTCTTGAATGTGTACACGTATCCTTTCACACTGGGCCCCCTTGATAGGATTTTTCTTGATTTCTGTTTAAAGATCGAGTTACCTTGGTGCAGATCCACCCGTCATTTTGGAGAATACTGCTGATGATGAGATTTTTTGCGGAAAAGGCGGGTCTTGAATTTATGCTCAGTCATCTTATTAGGTTGTATCAGCCCTTTCACCATTGAGGTTTGCTAACCTTCGATGCCGATCGACCACGCCCTTTGTTGTCGATGATGACGAAGAAGGAGATCGGGAAAGGATGAGTCGATTCTTCCGAGTTCGGACCACTAACGTTATCCCCTTGGAGTTTATGCCATTCCCTGAGGAATGGAATCATGCACGTAAGTGGTACATTCCGTGCCTTCTCAGTTTTGTTTATGGCAGAAGCTGGTTTTGTAACCGTGTCTTCTTTTTTTTTAGCGGTTTCATAGGCGTCGGGCGACGTTCCAGATCTGCCGGTTGGGTTCGGAAGTTGGCGACCCACTCGACTCGTGATGAGCGCAAGTGGCAAGTTTTGTCCCGGGCAAATGGGAGGCAAAACATCACGGTGCGTGTTGTGCTATTTTTTCATTTCCCTTCCTTTATTCGAGGAGGCATTTTCCCTTTTCGCGTATTAATCTTGTCGTAGTAGGCATCGGAGAGCCTTCCGAAGTGAGGCCACACTCCTTTGAGAGGGGGAAGGGTTGCTAGCTTACGGGCTAAAGAACGATAACAATAAGCGAGAGATGCCTTTGCATGGCGACGGTGTTCAAAGTGAGGCGAACCTGGACCGGGGGCTCGGAGTGGAAGTATCGATTTAACCAACTGCGCTCGTGGTTTCTGGTTTTGGAAAGGCGGTTTCTCCTCTGCTCCCGTCCCTTTTTTCCCCGGAGATACTTCGAGGAGTGCTCGAAGCCCGGGGTCATATATTCCGAGCGACCGTGCCTCGATTGGGGTCGACTTATTCGGAGCCGGGGAAGCCTGGCTAGCAGATGTGTGCTCGACCTTCGAGGAAGTCCAGCGGCTTCATTATGCAGTGAGTTTTGGCACAAGTTTTCCGAGTTTCGTGCCCTCCCTTTCTTATCGTGTTTTCTTTTTGCAGGCTTTTGATAATCTTAAGTCTGAACTGCTTCACCGGGAGGCCAGGATTCGGAAAGCTTTGGACGAGGAGAAATTTCTTAGATACCTTTGCGAAGAAAAGGAAAACGAGCTGTGTTTTTTCTTTTATGTGTATAAAGAAAATCTTGTGGCTTTACGTTTACAGTGAAAATGGTAATGACAATCAAATTTGTAAAATGGGACTCTAAAAATACGTGATCTATTCCCGAGCCAGTTGTTAGAGCAGATGATGCTAGTATTATGAATTTAAATGATGGAGCGTGAGCTAAAACAAGATAATGATCGAACCGAAGGGCCTGCTGCCCGAATACGAGCCTGGCCAATGAGGACTTCGGGGTCTAACTCGAGCTATCGGGGATATTCGGGGATAACCAAGGATGATATAATGGTTAGAGATATGATCAAATAAAGCTCTTTATAGCCAAAACTAAATTATACGATGAAGAACACATATAAAAATGAAGAACACATATAAAAGTGAAGGATATCGAGGTATCCTCGGATCAGTGGGAGCCAATAAGTTTATAGAGAGAATAGAGAGAGAGAAGATATTATTGCACTTTTGTAGAATTGTTGGAGCTCTGCCTTACAAGGTATTAATGACTCCCCTTTTATAAGAGGGGAGAGCCCAAACTTAGTACAAAAGACGTTGCGTGATAAAGAAAAGGAGATGGGACAACCAACTAGCTTTATGATGTGTGCATGGGCCGACGTTGAGCTGCTCGAACTGACTTAGCCAACCCCGGATACGTTCTTCGGGAACTTTCTGCGTTCATCGGGGTTTCGGTCGATGTTACCTTCGGCTGGATGTTGACATATCTCGAGGAAAATGACCGGCTCGAGATCCCGAATCTCTAGAGTGATCTGTCGAAGCATTTTGCTGATCAGAAGTTGGTCCTCCGATTTCACCGTGCACAGATTGTCTTCGCGTTTCTTAGAGGGTAGCGATAAGAAATGTTTTTGACACCCCATTCCGCTAGCTCTTGAAATGACATCGTGCTGATGGCGTAGCCCCTCTCACAAATGTCGAGGCATTTCACCTTTTTTCTCCTCCAGGGTCATTTAGAAATATCGCGACTCCTTGCTCTTCGGGGTTCTATCGATTCAGCTTCCATGAATGCATTAATTGTGCCTGTTGTTATGCTTTTCGAGGGCAGTAATGGCGCCGTCGGTTACTTTGCACTCCCCCTATATATGGGGCTTCTTGTGATTAGCTTTTCATTCAAACTTCCTTCGATATTCATCCTTCTCTCCTTTCCTTCCATTTTTTAATCTTTGCTATGTTTGAGGCCCACAGCCTCAAGATCTTATGCCATATATGTCATGCTCCAACTCTCGATCCCTTTTTGGTTGGACGAATTTGTGCCGCTGTGATGTTGTTGTTGTTGTTGTTGTTGCTGTCACTGTCCCCGTTGGCTCGGAACGATGGAGTAGGAGGTCGATTTCCTCCGAACCGGGGAAAAATTCGGATTATGCATCGCTGCTCAAGAGGGGGCTCGGATTACACACCGCTGCTCACCTTCCTTCCTCGGCTTGGCGTGTTACATCCTCTTTGGATTCCTGAGGGGTATGGTGATGGTCTCCACTGGCTGTTGCCTCCAGGTCGAGGCAACGTTTCAAGAAATGGCTTCGAGATGGTGGTACTGGCGGAGTTCGTACTAGCAAAAATTTTTGCCCAGCCACTTCCCGTCTTCTTCCGGTATCTCTTCGTCATTTTGCTCTTCTCCTCCGCCTCCCTCTTCTATACCCTTCCTTTTGGAGATGCCATTCTGGGAGGATTTAGGATGAGATCCCCGAGGAGATCGGACACGGAAGATATTGTCTCTGAGGTCATACGCCTGAGAGGGTGAAAATGGAAGCGCAACATAAACAGGCTAGATCCTTAGGCTTGCATATTACTTGTATTTCTTCGCTCTTTTGTGTATAATGTAATCATATGTAAGGATCTTTCGAGAATTGCTGTAAGTGAATACTTGTGCAAATACAAAAGACATTTTCTTGGTTTCTTCCTTCGATATTTTCCGCGTTCCTTTATATTTTTTCGCAACTTCGAGTGCATGGTCCTGTTATGTCGTCTACGATACTAGCCTCGGGCGCAAGTGTTACATCCAGCCTCCTGTTGATGAACTGGCTGCGTGCGGGGTCCTTTTGTGACTTCCCCAGCCGGGCCCAATTGGGCCAACAACCTCGGGCCGCAGGGACACTTTCTTCGCTCGAAAGTGTGGTCGAGGCCTTCGGGCCTCGTGATGGCCGTTGAGAAGAGACTCATTTGAGGATCCGTGGTCTCGGAACGCCAGTAACTTCCCGGAGGTGATCTCTGAATGGAGATCTGGCCGTGCTTCGGGCTGTCCTGGTCATTACCCGAAGCCCGTTTTGTACGGGCGTTTGTTAAGTACGCCTCCCCCTCTGTAATTTAGCCTTCTATGGTGAAGGCTTCCTGGGGCTGTATGCCAATTTGGTGGAGACGTTGTCGGTCTGCTTTGGGCGTTGTCTCGCTATGGGGGAGTCCTTGGGGTCGGAGTTGGTGTCGGGGGTCGGTGCCTTTAATTGGCGCTGGCTCGTTCCGGCCTTTTTCTTATGCGCTTGTGAAGTTGCTTCCGTCCGGGGATTCTCGGAGCTTGCTAATTTTATGGCGCTTGGCGGATCATGCCCTTAGCAGCTGCTTATTCGGGCTATGGCACAAATTAGGCATGGCGATAGATGAGATATGTGCTGCATACTCGTGAGGGAGCTTTTATTGGGGCGAGACTGACCCGTGCCTCCGAGGAGAGTGCATTGTCTGAGCTTAATGGTTTTTGGAGCGGCGGTTCCTTAAGGCCAACAAGGGTTGGGCTACTAGGAAGGTGTTTGGTCGTTGAGTAGGCTTTGCCGGCTTCGCTTTGTGGTAGGTTTCGACATGATCCCTCCGCATCTTGGATCTTTGAACTTCGATTCGAGTCGATAGGGCTGTAGAAATGTACCTTGATTCTTCGAAGAGTCCAGATCGGGAACAACCGATGCTCGGACTGGCATAGCACTAGGCTGAACCGAGGATGGTGAAGGAGCGGTGATTTAGCATCGAAGATTTGAGCCAGGCCGGAGCGGGCCTTCGAAGGGAGTTTTTGCTTGTAGGGACTTATGCCGGGGGTATCACTTTTCTGGAAGAATTTGCTTGAGCGAAGGTAGTTGGGCGTGGTGCCCGGCTCATTTATGGTTGATGCCCTAAAGAACGAGGCCGGGGCTGATAGGCCGCCATTGGAGCGTCGACCTTGCCACTCTGTGTTTTGCTTCTTACAGACTATGCTTGTAGACGGAGAGCGCATCTTATATACATATTCATAAAAATTAGAGGAGTCAGGAATTTTTACCTCCTTTGTATTGCTTTTGATCCGGCGGACTGGTTTCCATGTTTCGGCGGGACCCTCGTAGGTTTGGAACCGATCTATTTAGGCCAGGGGACCTTTGAGTGCGATTTGCTGATGTGAGCAGGCATCGGAACCTTTACGTTCTGTCTAGATGTTTCAGGCCTTGAGTCAGGTTTTTGTCGAGCCTGCCTGTCCTTTGATCTTTTTGTGCTGGTGTGGGCGAATGTTCGAGCCGAGGTTGTGATGAATGATACTAGGTCAGGGCAAAAAATGGCGGTTTACTCGAGGAGCGCCGATGCCGCTAAAGTTGAGTTGCGAAAGACCCTCGATCGTGCCAAAAATAGCAGAGAGTACGTGAGGTGCGGATCGGAGGGAAATCTTTGAGGAGTTTCACGCAAAGGGGCTTTGATCTTTAGAGGGAGATCGAGAAAGCAAAAGGAGAGTAGCATGATGCCAAATTCCCGATGTCTGATGCCAAGGATGATGAGGAAGAGACCGCTGGGCTATGACTGCCGGAAAAAAGCGGAGTGATCGTTTCTTGCCTACTTTGTTATATATACACAGTTTTCAATATTCTACGCAGGTTGTGGCTGCGCCTTGTTGTCAGCATGTAGCGATAAGAAGGGGAACCCCGCAACTTATATCTTTTGTATTTTTGCTTGTTGAAATTTAGATTGGGTCGATTCGTTCCCGGACTCGCTCCAAGGCTTGTATGCTTTAATCGTTGTCGGGTTCAGTCTCCGAGTGGGGATCCCACTCGAGCTTAATTTACCCTCGAGATTTGGCGCTTGTCTGGGTTGGCGACGACGGCTTTTATTTCTTGCCCTTGGGCGTTTGGTTGTTTCAACTTATTTTGGGTCCAGTGTCCGAGTGGCGTTGCGATTTGAGCTTTAATCGACCCCGAAGTTTTTTCCTGCCTGTATGGGCGGAAGGCGATGGCCTTTCATGCTTTGGGTCGAAATGACCATGCGAGCGGGTAGCCCAGAGGCTTTACTCGGACGGCGACAGCGGCACTTACGCCGTGCCCTTAGGCATGTCGTAGTTTAACTCATTTCGGACCAGTCTCCGAATCGCGTTGCGATTCGAGCTTTAATTGGCCCTTAAGCTGTCAGTTTTGGCTGGCGACAAGGGCTCTTACGCTTTTTGGTCGTAGAGACCTTCTGATATGTGGCCCTAGTTAACTATTTTTGATTCGGTCTCCGAATCGAGTTACGATTCGAGCTCACATTAATCCTCAAGTTGTCAATTCGGCTGGCGACAATGGCTCTTACGCCCTTTGGTCATAGAGACCTTTTGATATGTGGCCTGTAGGCTTGTTTAGTTAACTATTTTGGATCCGGTCTCCGAATCGAGTTACGATTCGAGCTCACTTTAATCCTTAAGTTGTCAATTCGGCTGGCAACAATGGCTCTTACGCCTTTTGGTCGTAGAGACCTTTTGATATGTGGCCCGTAGGCTTGCTTAACTGGCGACAATGGCTCTCACACTGTTTTTTTCCTGTGGGCTTTTTGTAGGCTTGTTTTCCGCTCGTTAAGGTCTTTTGAAAGATTTTTTGCCTGACCCGTCGTCGGTTCTAGAAGAACCTCAATTTCAAGTCGTTTATCGGTGATATTTCGAGCACCTCGGAAGGTTCATAGCCCGTTGTTTGCCTGTTGAGGGAAGCCTGTTTTAACCGGTTCTTTCCGAAGTATATTCGAAGTAGTGGCCTGCGATTTTCGTTTAGCGACGGTCGGGCGTCCCCAAGTCGCGTTATTTTTGTTGTATCAGCCGTTTTGACCGTAGTCATGTGCGTTTGGCCGTAGCCATTTTTGATCCCGAGTGATAGTTTAGGCATCTACATCGAGGGTATGCCCTTTCGGGATTCTTATAAATGCGACGTATAGCCTAAACTTCAGGATTTTCATGCCTATTGAGGTCTTACAGTTTGTCATGCCTATTGAGGTCTTACAGCTTTGTCATGCCTATTGAGGTCTTACAGTTTTTTCGGTGACGTAGCATGGCGATTGTCGTTAGTCTCCGAGTCATCAAGTTGTTTAAGCGTGAAGACCGCTTCTTGTGAACTCGGAGCTGCGTTTTCGGGGTTTTACGAGCTCGGAGTTCCGGTCCTGGAGTTACGCGAGTGCCCAATTGCAGGCATTAAGTCTCTGAGCATTTCGTTGCGCATTTGGTGAGGAGAACCCTGCCAGGAATACATTGTGATTTCCTCGTTCGGAGAACGGAGTGCTGGAAAGCGTCCTTTGATCCGTTGGCGCAATATACCTTGTTAGGTTGGCCCGACCTATATCGGGCCAAGGCTGATTGCTTGTGGGTTTGTCCCGCCTGAAGAATATTGCGGTTTCATAGCCTCGACCCGAAGGCCGCTTTGGGCGCTTTGAACTGTTGGCACCTGTTCCTGCGTTTTTCGGGATGTTTCAGGGGAAAGATTTATTATTTTACTCTAGGAAGGAGTTCCCTCCTCCAAAAAGTATTTTTTGATTTGTTTGATACAATAGTACATGTTTTTGCTGACGAGGCCTGAATACACCGGTGTTTCGATGCATTGTTTTCTTACAGGAAACCTTGTCTGGTGTTTTCCAAAATTCCCACGAGCGGGCCGCTTTTCGGGGGGAATGCCTTCTCGCTTTTTCAACAGCCTCGGGGTTTGTTCTGAATATTATACGGAGTTCCCCTCCTGGTGGCTTGCAGACATTGCCTCGTTAAAAACCTTGCCGGTAAAAACCTTTCTTTTTAGGATAAAAACTCGGTCTAAGGAAAAGAGTGCAACGGGTGCGCCTTTAGGGCTTCGGGGTTCCGTAGCAGTACTAACGTCTAGGCAGCTTTTGGTTTGGGTTCCTACGCGAGGGTTAATCTCGGATTCGAAAAAATAACATAAGAAAAGGAATGGTTGTACCTTAAAGCTATATGCACAGGTGACGTCTTGGGACTTAGCCTATTATAACTTCACGGGGGAGGAGATGCGGCGCGAATATTTTACTTTGCTTTGTCAAGTTCGACCGGGAGCGAGACCTGGTCTGCTCGTGGTTTCATTTGGGGGTGGAAGTGTGAGCGCTGGTACTACTTCGTGTATAGCGAACATTTCCCTTGCCGCGCGCTGTTCCCCGTAGACGGTCTTGATCCCGTTCTTTGTCGGAAATTTTATCACCTGATGGAGGGTGGATGGTACTGCTCTCATGCAATGTATCCAGGGTCGTCCGAATAAGGCATTATATCTCATATCTCCCTCGATGACATGGAACTTGTCATCTTGGGTTGTGCCGGCCACGGTAACCGGGAGGATGATTTCTCCCTTCATTGTTTCGCTAGCCATGTTGAAACCGTTGAGGACCCGAGTGGCGGGCACCATTTGTTCGAGTAGACCGAGTCGTTCTATTACCTTCTCCCTGATGATATTGGCCGAGCTACCTGGATCCACGAGTACATGTTTTATGTAAAATGAATTTATAAGAAAGGATATTACCAGGGCATCGTTGTGGGGTTGAGACGGGGCCTTAGTGTCTTCTTCGCTGAACGTGAGGGCGTCTTCTGGGATATATCCCCGGGTCCGTTTTTCCCTGGTGATGGATATCTTTGTTCTTCTCACTACCGGTTCCTGCGGGGCATCGGCGCCCCCCATGATCATGTGGATGACATGTTGCGGTTTGTTTGCCTCGTTTTTCTTGGTCGCCTCCCTCTCTCGGAATTGATTTTTGGCTCGATCGCTGAGAAATTCCCGGAGATGCCCTTTGTTGAGTAGTCGAGCCACTTCCTCTCGTAGCTGATGGAAGTCATCGGTCCTGTGACCGTGCATGTTATGAAACTCGCATATTAGGTTGTAATTTCTCTGCGAAGGGTCTGACTGTATCGGTTTGGGCCACTTGGCGTCCCTGATCTTGCCGATAGTGAACACGATGTCTGAAACATCAACGCAGAAGTTGTATTCCAATAAGTTGGGCGCGTTAGCTGGTGCTATGTTTTGATCGAACCTGGTTCTGTTGATGAGTCTCGAGGGTCCTGTCCTCGATCTATCCTTCGATCGTTGTGAGGTAGGTTGTGTCTTGGGACGTACCTCCTGTCTTCGAGGTATGGCTGGTACCTTTCTTTGTTTGGTCTCTCTTCTCTTACCAGGAGTCTGCTTATACCGAGCCCGAAAGGGCTCCGAGTTGGTCGTACTCGGCCCTGATCTTTGACAGGTACCAGTTGTGGACGTCCGACCAAGTCACAGCCGAGTATTCGATCAGGTTTTGCTTCAGCTGTTTCGAGGCCACCGAGCTTCATTCGTTCAGGCCTTGGGTGAAGGCCTGTACCGCCCAGTTGTCGGAGACGGGTGGCAGCTCCATTCATTCCATTTGGAAGCGGGATACGAATTCCCGCAGCATCTCATTCTCTCTTTGCTTGATTTTGAAAACGTCGCACTTCCTCGTTGCTACCTTGATGGCTCCCGCGTGTCCCTTTACGAAGGAGTCTGCTAGCATGGCGAATGAATCTATGGAGTAAGGAGCCAAGTTGTGATACCACATCATGGCCCCCTTCGAAAGTGTTTCTCCGAATTTTTTCAGCAACACGGACTCGATTTCGTCATTTTTTATATCGTTGCCTTTTACAGCGTAGGTATAGGCGGTGACGTGCTCGTTGGGATCGGTGATACCGTTGTATTTGGGGAGTTTCGGCATCCTGAATTTTTTAGGAATGGGCTTCGGGGACGCTTCCTCGGGGAACGGCCTCTGTACATATTTCTTCGAATCCAGACCTTTTAGGACCGGGGGTGCTCCCGGGATATGATCCACTCGAGAGTTGTAGGTCTCGACTTTTTTATCGTTGGCTGCAATCATTTTTTCACCCGATTCGATCCTTTTGGTAAGATCCTCCAGCATCTTCACTATGGTGGGGTCAGCCATTGACCCGATATCATTTGATCTTTCGGGTATTTGCTCGGTGGGGGGAGCTATCTCCGGTGCTGGTGTGTTGGGAGTTCTCGGATGGCTTTGCAACTGAGCAATGGCTAGTTGTTGTGCCTGCAACATTTCAAAAATAACGTGAAGACTAACTTCCTGTTCTTCCCGGGCCGGGGTTTTTTGAACTTCCTGTCGGTCGCTGTGTCGCACGCTTCTGTCGGTGTGAGAAGTTTCGTTGACTTGTTGTGCGTCCTGTGAGTCTGCATCCGCTAGTACTGGTCCGGGTGCATTATCGGGATCCTGTAGTAGTGCTCCGGCGGCCGGGATAGTTACACCATTTTCCCCGTGATCTTTGAGGCGGTCGTTCTCAACTCTGTTTACTGAGCCAGACATTTTTACCTGAAATCAAAGGATCTTGGACAAGAAAAAGTGTGAAAGATGATATGCGTTTGTGTAATGAAACTAGCAAGAAAATAATCAATATTATTTTTATCCCAACGGTGGGCGCCAAAGTGTTTACCGTGAAAATGGTAATGACAATTAAATTTGTAAAATGGGACTCTAAAAATACGTGATCTATTCCCGAGCTAGTTGTTAGAGCAGATGATGCTAGTATTATGAATTTTAACGATGGAGTGTGAGCTAAAACAAGATAATGATCGAACCGAAGGGCCTGCTGCCCGAATACGAGCCTGGCCGATGAGGACTTCGAGGTCGACTTCGAGGTCAAACTCGAGCTATCGGGGATATTCGAGGATAACCAAGGATGATATAATGGTTAGAGATATGATCAAATAAAGCTCTTTATAGCTGAAACTAAATTATACGATGAAGAACACATATAAAAATGAAGAACACATATAAAAGCGAAGGATATCGAGGTATCCTCGGATCAGTGGGAGCCAATAAGTTTATAGAGAGAAGAGAGAGAGAGAAGATATTATTGCACTTTTGTAGAATTGTTGGAGCTCTGCCTTACAGGGTATTAATGACTCCCCTTTTATAAGAGGGGAGAGCCCAAACTTAGTACAAGAGACGTTGCGTGATAAAGAAAAGGAGATGGGACAGCCAACTAGCTTTATGGCGTATGCGTGGGCCGACGTTGAGCTGCTCGAATAGACTTAGCCGACCCGGATACGTTCTTTGAGAACTTTCTGTGTTCGTTGGAGTTTCGGTCGATGTTACCTTCGGCTGGATGTCGACATATCTCGAGGAAAATGGCCGGCTCGAGATCCCGGACCTTTGGAGTGATCTGTCGAAGCATTTTGCTGATCAGAAGTAGGTCATCCGATTTCACCGTGCACACTTTACTTCTTCTGTATTCCCCTCTGTTTCGAATTTGGTCGAGCGAACTGGTCTTTTTAGTCAACAGGAATCCTTGGATTTGCAATATGGCCCTGAGGCTCATCGGGTTGGCCCGTAGGCTCCTATGTACTCGGCTGATACGAGCCTTTAGTATAAGCTGGCGTTTGAGCTCTTATGCTTTTGTTTTGATATACATTTTGATCAACTGTTTTGGGTTTAGTCTCCGAGTCGGGTTTCGACTCGAGCTCATTTGACCCTCAAGTTTTTGTATTTGCATGGGCTGGCGATAATGGCTCTTATGCCTCGAGTCGAAGTGACCTTTTAGTGTAAGCTGGCGACAATTGCTCTTATACCTCGGGTCGAAGTGACCTTTTAGTGTAAGCTGGCATTTGAGCTCTTACGCTTTTTGCCCTGGGCATTTTTAGTTAACTGTTTTGGGTTCAGTCTCCGAATCGGGCTTCAACTCGAGCTCATTCGACCCTCAAGTTTTGTGTATGTGCGGGCTGGCGACAATGGCTCTTACGCCTTGGGTCGAAACGACCTTTCATGTGGGCTAGCGACAATGGCTCTTACGCCTTGGGTCGAAGCGACCTTTCATGTGGGATGGCGACAATGGCTCTTACGCCTTGGGTCGAAGCGACCTTTTTATTGGCTTTATTTTTCCCTCGTTAAGGTCTTTTTGAAATAATTTTTGCCTGACTCTTCGACGATTCAGGAAGAACCTCGATTACGAGTCATTTTATGGCGATGATCGAGCACCTCGGGAGGTTTGGATCGGGGGCTGAGTATCTCGAAGCCTGTGATTTGGAGCTGACATGGTCGAAGCTCTTTTGCCTATGTCGAGGGTAGCCTGTTTAACCGGTTCTTTTCGAAGTAGATTCAAAGTAATTATAGGCTTCTGATTTTGTAGCGACGGTCGGGCGTCCCCGAGTCGCGTTAGTTTGGCTGGTACAGCCTTATGACCGTAGTCATTTGTGCTTGGCCGGAGCCATTTTTGATCCCGAGTGAGGTAGTTTGGGCATCTATATCGAGGGTATGCCTTTTAGGGGTCTTACAAGTTCGATATATAGCCTAAACTTTGAGATCGGGTTTATGCCTTTAGCGAGGTCTTACAAGTATGGTTCGTGCCTTGCTTGAGGTCTTACAAATGATGTTGCTGCCTTATGTAGGTCTTGCAAGACCGAGTATGCCCGCTCGGGGTCATACGGCCTCGGGTTTTTTAATGAATAGTGATTGGCGACAGTCCCCAAGTCATTGAGGGTAATTCGGCTCGGTAGACATTGCGATGGAGATGGCGATTTGACGGCAGTCCCCGAGCTTATCGAGGATTTCTCGGCTTGGGAGCCATTACTTGCAAACTTGGTGCTGCCTCATTCGAGGGCTTACGATTCCGGAGTCTCCGGCCCGGAGTCCATGTGGCTTTTCAGTTTTCGATGCCAGTCCTCGAGTGTTCGGGGAATTTCCGACCTTGGAGATGTTTTGTGATTTTCATGCTGCCTCGTTGAGGGCTTATGAGTTTGGAGTCCCGACCTGGAGGTCGTTCACGTGTTAGATTATTGACGCCAGTCCCCGAGTGTTTGGGACGTTTCTGATAGAGGAGCCGTTTTTGCAAAGAATACCAAGATTCTCTTGACGTGCGAAATGCTTTGATGTAAAGTATTCTTCAATCACTTGGTACAAGTATACATGCCTTTGCTGTTAGGAGCTTGGTTGTTCTATGCGGACACAGTTCGTTTGACCGTTTGGTCCGGTACATTATTTTCCTATTGGGACCCTGTTCAGCATGTCTTAGCTTTTCCGAGAAGGTGATCTTCCAGGGGGGTGCCCCCCAGTATTCGAGGTCGATTGCAAAAGAAGCCCTGAATACTTGTTTAGTTTGCTTTAGGTAGCATGTAGGTGTTGCCTCGTTAAAAACCTTGCCGGTAAAACCCTTTTTGGGATGAAAACCCGATCGAAGGAAAAGAGTGCAACGCGTGCTTTTGAAACCTAAGGCCTTCAAGTTAGAGAGTGCTTTGGCCGCTTTGATCGAATACCTGCACATACGTCAGCGTAGAATGTAATTGAAAGAGAAAAGAGACGGTCATACCTTAGTGTGGAGCGCGCCGGCGATGTTTCAACCGTTTGTTATGAGGACGCGGTATGGTCCTTTGCTTCGTTTGGTTCGGACTTAGCCGAGGGCGTAGCTTGCTATCGTTATTTTACTGTTTGATTATCCTTTGTCTCCTTCAAGGGTGGATGCACTGGTGTTGGTGTTACATCGTGCACCGCGAACATTTCCCGCCGCATGCTATTCCCCGTAGACAATTTTAATCCCATCCTTTGTCGGGAATTTCATCATTTGGTGGAGGGTGGATGGTACTTTTCTCATGCAGTGTATCCACGGCCTCCCAAACAAGGCGTTGTACCTCATGTCTCCTTCAATGACATGGAATTTGACATTTTGGGTTATGTCGGCCACGTTGACTGGGAGGGTGATTTCTCCTTTTGTTGTTTCACTCGCCTTGTTGAATCCGTTGAGGACTCGAGTGGTGGGCACGATTTGGTCAAGCAATCCAAGCTGCTCTATTACCCTCGACCTGATAATGTTGGCCGAGCTACCTAGATCCACGAGTACACGTTTTATTTGAAATGTATTTACGAGGAAAGAGATTACCAGTGCGTCATTGTGAGGTTGAGACAAGGTCTCAGTATCCTCTTTGCCGAATGTGAGGGCGTCTTCGGGTATGTACCCCCGGGTTCGCTTCTCTCTGGTGATGGATATTTTTGTCCTTCTCATCACGGGTTCCTGTGGAGCATCGATGCCTCCCAAGATCATGTAGATGACATGTTCTGGCTCATTTGCTTCGTTCTTCTTGGCCGCCTCTCTTTCTCGGAACTGATTTTTGGCCCGATCATTAATAATTCTCGGAGGTGACCTTTATTGAGTAGTCTGGCTACTTCTTCTCTGAGCTGGTGGCAATCCTCGGTCCTGTGGCCATGTGTGTTGTGAAACTCACACATTAAATTATGATTCCTTTGTGAAGGATCCGATTGCACAGGCCTTGGCCACTTGGCATCTCTGATTTTGCTGATGGCGAACACGATGTCTGATACATCAACGTTGAAGTTGTTTTTTGACAAGTGAGGTGCCTCTGCTGGCCCCGTATGCTTATCAAACCCGGTTCTATTGACGATTCCCCGAGGATTCTGTCCTCGGTCCATCCTTCGATCGGTGCGGGGTACGTTGCGCCTCGGGGCGTTCCTCCTATCTTCGATGTATGGTTGATATCTTTCTTTGTTTGGCTTCGGTTCCTTTGTCAGGAGTCTACTTAGGTATACCGAGCCCGAGGGGGCCCCAATTGGTCGTCCTGGACCCTGATTTACGACTGGTATTGATTGTGCACATCCGACCAAGTCACGGCCAGGTACTCGACCAGGTTCTGCTTTAGCTATTTCGAAGCCACCGAGCTCCGTTCGTTTAGACCTTATGTGAAGGCCTGTACTGCCCAGTCATCAGAGACCGGTGGCAGTTCCATTCGTTCCATTTGGAAGCGAGATACCAACTCTCGCGGCATCTCATTATCTCTCTGTTTAATCTTGAAGACATCGGATTTCCTTGTTGCTACTTTGATGGCGCCAGCATGTGCCTTAACGAAAGAATCCGCTAACATGGCAAATGAATCTATCAAGTTTGGGCCCAGGTTGTGATACCACATCATTAACCCTTTAGAGAGCGTTTCCCCGAACTTTTTCAGCAGGACGGAGTCGATCTCGTTGTCCCTTAGGTCGTTGCCCTTTACTGCACAAGTGTAGGCGGCGACGTGCTCGTTAGGGTCTGACGTTCCGTTATACTTTGGGAGGTAGGGCATTCTGAACTTCTTTGGAATGGGTTTCGGGGCCGCTTCCTGTAGGAATGGCTTCTGTACGAACTTCTTTGAGTCCACACCTTTCAAGATTGGGGGCGCTCCTAGAATTTGGTCGACCCTAGAGTTGTAAGTCTCGACCTTCTTATCATTGGCTTCTATCATTTTCTCGCCCGATTCGATCCTTCTGGTGAGGTACTCGAACATATTTACGATGACGGGATTGGCCATCGACCCATTATCACTCGACCTCTCTGGTACCTGTTCGGCCGGGGGAGCTGTCCTCGGTGGTATTGTGCTAGGGGTTTTCTGGTGTCTTTGCAGCTGAGCTATAGCCAACTGTTGTGCCTGCAACATTTCAAAAATAACATGAAGGCTAACCTCCCGTTCTCCCTGGGCTGGGGTTTTCTGGGCTTCTTGTTGGTTGCCTTGGTGCATGCTCCTGTTAGTGTGGGAGCTTATTTCGATGTGTTGAGCGTCGCGCGAGACTTCGTCCACCGGAATTGGTCCTGGTGCGTTCTCAAGGTTTTGTGGTGGCTCACCAACACCTGGAACGGCCACACCATTCTCTCCGTGGTTCTCAAGGTTATTGTTTACTGAATCAGACATTCCGACTTGAAATCAAAGATCTTTGGACAAGAAAAAGCGTGAAAGATAACTTGCGTTGTGTAATGGAACCAGCAAGAAAATAATCACTATTATTTTTAGCCCCACGGTGGGCGCCAAACTGTTTACCGTGAAAATGGTAATTACAACTAAATTTGATTATGGGACTCTAAAAATACGTGATCTATTTTTATGTCGGTTGTTAAGCAGTTGATGCTATGTTTGTGAGACTTAGAAGCAAAATAAGAGTTAAGGATGAAATGATAATCAAACCGATAGGTAGACAATCGGGGGCCTCGAGCTTGTCGATCCGGGGCCTCGAGGTTGATTCCAGGGCTCGACCGTGAGCTATCGAAGGTAGTCGAGGTATGACTAACAGTTATGATAAAATCATAGAAGGCTCTTTATGACCAATGATAAGCAATAAATGATGAACAATGATGAAGATAATAAATGAGAGCAATAATATCAGGAAAATATGTAAGAGAGCAGAGAGAATGTTGTTTTATATCTCTTATGGAGCAGCTGAAGCAACAGATCCTTTACAATATGACAAGGACTCCCTTTATATAGGAGGGAAATCCCCACATAGTAAAAAATACATTAATTACATAGATATGGGGATGGGATGGCTGAATGACGCCCTAATTTACCTATTTGCTTTTATTGTTAGATTTTTGGAATAACTATATCTTTTTATATTTACATTTTAACTCGCCTACTTGAAACTTGGAGTCTTGAGTGGGATGATTCAATGGAGGATAAGCTTAGGTGGTGTTGTTTGCTCTCTATTTCCTCTTTTTAGAGTACCATTATCTACCCAACTAGGATACTAAACTTATAATTTGTGTTGTTCATGACATGTCAACAGTTTACATTGAATTGCCACAACAGAACTTGGTAAAACTTACTTTTGCATTATAATTCTCAGTATAGTTTTATGCAAAGGTATACCGTGGTCAGGTATACATATCATGCTGTGCCAAAATCTATCGCATTTCTAGTGCCACCCTCGTGCTTTGGTTTGAATATAACCGTTGCAAAAGTCTAAAAGACCTTTCTTATAAATTACATCAATCGACCAAGATGATGATTTTGTAGAGGAGTGAGTTCTGTTGTAAGTGTGGAAACTCATCTTTTTCCCTTACTTTTTTCCTTTTTATGAATTTTTTATTTATTGAGTAAAGTATATTATCTATCTATAATCGTAGGTGACTTTATCCCAGAATGATCATTGGAAGAGGAGCGTAACTGCCTCGAGTAAATTACATTGGAGAATCAAAATAAGTAATAAAACATAGCAAAAAGAAAGGAAGTGAAAATGTGTACAAGGTAGAAATCGACGGCTCGATTTCACGAGCATCAAGGCGACTCGAGGGTTATCAGTAATCGACCCCGAAAATTCTCGATGGGCGACTCCGAGATAGTATAAGCGGTGACCGGCCCCGAGGAAGGGTGAATTAGCGGTCTCGGCGGATCAAGGTGGAGTTCCTAAGGCGCGTACATATAGCTGGCCTAGTCTAGTGGGCTAGTCAGAAAAGCGAATCAAGGCATTAAATTGTTGTACCGGCCCCATATCTTTGTAATTAATGCATTCGTACTATTTTGGGATTCCCCCTCCTATAAAAATGGGATCTTTGTCATTTTGTAGAGGTTGGTCGCTCAATACTAAGAAACACACGAACATTTTCTGTGCTCTCTAACATATTCTCTTGAGTTCGTTACTTTATTTATTGCTTATATTTATTGTGTTTTATCTATTGTTCTTCATTTATTGCTTATTATTGGGCATAAAGAGCCGTCATTGATTTTATTATAACTGTTAGTCGTCCATCGATTACCCCCGATAGCGTCCAGCCAAGCTTCAGACTCGACCCCGAGGTCCTCGAATAAGCCAGCTCAAGGATCCGGCTATTAATAATTCGGTTTGGTTATCACCTTGCTCTCAAGCTCTAATCTCGTTTCTAAGTCTTTCACATAGCATCAACTATTTGACAACTAGCATAAAAATAGATCACGTATTTTTAGAATCCCATAATATAATTTAATTGTTATTACTATTTTTACGGTAAACAAAATGTAAATGTAAATGCTCAAGTTACATTCGTTAATTTTTTAAAACAATTTTTATCTCTTTCTTTTTTATTAGACATTTAAAATATATGAAAAAGCTATAAAAACATAATTTTAACTTCCAAGAGGAATATACGTATTTATGTACAAAGTTAAAAAAATATAATATTCATAAGATAAAGTTGAAATGTTTCAGACAAAAAAAAAAGTTGAAATGTTAAAATTATGTAACAAAAAACTAGAGGAAACAATATTTTTGTAACTTCTTCAACCACTATTAACTTTCATTGAATAGATCAACCTTTGTTTGGTCGCCTTTAAGCTTCGCATTATATTGCTATATACGACCTTTTTTCAAGTCCACTAATTCGTAAAAATTGTACGGGGCATTCTATTTGGTTGCCCCCATTTAACCTATACTTATATTTTTAAAATTATGTAACCTATATCCTAATTTTGACAACTTCAGACACTTCCTCTTCTTCCTCCTGACCTATGCGCTCCTTTCTTCCTCCTTTTCTTTTCTGATGAGGCTGAGAACAGTTCAATTTAGGACCTGACCAAACCTATTAGTTTTTCCCCTTTTCAAAGAGGATGTGCTTTTGAGATAAATAGTGTAAAAGGATGCCAGTGATTTTGAGCTGACCGTTTTTCCTTGAATTCTATTTTTAATGCTTTTATCACCTATTGTTTCTAGCCGTATAAGGGGAGTTCTCTAGAAATTTCCTCTCAAAGTTCCAGGTTATGTTATATATTGCTGGGCAAAAAGTTAAAAATCTCAAAACATCACTGATGTGGAAATTTGCACTACAAATTATCTGAAGTTTGCACTATCTGAAGTTCAAATATAACAAGTTGATTTTGTCCTGAAGTTTGCACTATAAATTGAAGAACTTCGGATTAATTTTCCTGGAGTTTGCACTATGAAATGAAGTTTTCCCGATTACCTTTGCAAGTTAGGCAAAACATCAGGTGAAAATATTTTGAAGTTTTGTTTTAATAAGGCCACACTTCAGGCAAAAAAATTCTCAAGTTCAAACTTCAAACATACACAATTGAAGTGAAGTTTTCCCTTGCTATGAACTGAAGTTTGCCTCATTGCCTTTGCAAGTCAGGCCAAACTTAAGGCAAAAATATCAGAAGTTTTGCTTTGATAAGGCTACACTTCGGGCAAAAAATTCCGAAGTTCAAACTTCAGACATACACAATTGAACTAAAGTTTGCCCTTGCACTATGAACTGAAGTTTGCGTGACTGCCTTTGCAAGTCAGGCCAAACTTCAGGCAAAATATTTGAAGTTTTGCTTTGATAAGGCTACAGTTCAGGCAAAAAATTTTGAAGTTCAAACTTCAGACATAATTTTTTGCTACATCAGGCCCGTATGTCTGGAGTTACCCGAAAAGTAGGTACACTTGCAATTTTTTGTGTAAAACAGGTATAAGTTAAATGGTGACTCAAAAACTGAGTATAGATGCAAATGCGCCCACTAATTCGTATGATTTATCATGTCAAGGATCCTTTTCTGCATTCCCTAATATATGGAGATGAAATGTTTCATCTAATTATTATTTTTACCAAATTATTATTAAACGTTCGCTCTCTTTTTCATACTACTCGATGAAGTCAAACCACCTCCTTTAGTATGTGGATTCTTGCAATATCATTTTTTTCCTATTCAAGTTCATCAACATCAATAAAACTTTGTTTGCTCACCTAAAATAGTTTTTGCAGTTTTATGCTAGGATGGTTGTATACGGTTAAAATCAGGGTAAGCCGATTTTAAGGCTTTGATGGCGTTTTCGAGCCCGACCTCGGTAGGATCGAAGCGCAGTTCAAAGCTCGTCCTCGAAGCACTCGCCTCAGTAGGGCACATCGAAGACTCATTGCAACGTACCTCGAGGTAGCATGAAAATCGACGATCGTCATAAAGAGGCAGGAGGCTCCCGAGAGCACGTGATGAGGACTGACAGAGTCTGCAAAAATAGTATAAATCCATACTGAGCCGTTGCACAGCTGTACTAGTAGCATTTATTCTTTATTTATTAGACATGTACTATGTTGGGATTCACCCCTCCTATATAAGGGGGACCCTTGTCATTTTGTAAGCATATAACATATTGAATACAACAACATTCTCTGCTCTCTTTGCTAACACAACTGTTCTACACATTTATTGCTTATTCTTACATTGTTCACTCATTGTTCATTTATTGTTCTTCATCTATTGCTCATTATTAATCGTAAAAGGACATCTTTAAGGCCTTCATTACCATCGATTCTTTATCAATAGTTCATCGTTATTAGCCCCATCTAGACCTCGAGGTCCTGCTTCAGCCAGCTCGAGGCCCAGCTTTGTGACCCCATTGGTTTGCATATCTTTTTCTCTTTACTTATACCTAGCATCTATTACTTAACAACTAGTATTAAAATAAATCACGTATTTTTAGAACCACAAAATCAAATATAATTGTAGTTACCATTTTCAAGGGTAAATAGGTTGGCGCCCACCGTGGGGCTAAATATAATAGTGATTATTTTGGTGCTGGTTTTCTGAAAACACAAGTTATTCTTCACATTTTTTCTTGTCCAAGAGTCTCTGATTTCAAGTCAAAATGTCTAACTCAGAACATGCACGCGAAAACAACGGCATTGGGCTTCAGGGAGAAAATAGTGCAGACGTCGGTGTACCACCGCAAAACCCAGGGGTAGCACCAGCAGATGTCGGTGTACCACCACAAAACCCAGGGGAGGCACCAGTACAAATTGCCATCGACGTGAGCTCACGGAACGCTGCACATGTCGATGAAAGCTCTCCTACCGACGGAAGTGTGCGCGGTGAGGAAAGAGACGTTAGTCTTCAAGTTACTTTTGAAATGCTTCAAGCACAACAAGTGGCCATTGCTCAGCTAAAAATCACCAAAAAACTCCAAGCACAGTAGCACTGGAAACGGCTCCTCGAGTCGAGCAGGCACCGGAGAGATCGAGTAACAATGGGTCAGCAACAGACCCCGCTATTATGAAGATGCTCGAGGACCTCACCAAAAGGATCGAATCAGGAGAAAAAAAATAGAGGATAACGATAAAAAGGTCAAGACTTATAACTCAAGGGTCGATCAGATCCCGGGCGTACCTCCGATCCTGAAGGGCATAGATTTAAAGAAGTTCATACAGAAACCATTCCCACTAAGCGCGGCTCCGAAGCCCATCCAGAAGAAATTCAAAATGCCCGATGTCCCGAAGTATAACGGGACCACGGACCCCAATGAGCACGTTATCGCCTACACTTGTGTTGTAAAAGGGAATGACTTAAAGGACGACGAAATTGAATCAGTCCTGCTAAAGAAATTTGGAGAGACGTTGTCGAAGGGAGCCATGATGTGGTACCATAACATACCCGCGAACTCGATAGATTCATTTGCCATGTTGGCAGACTCTTTTGTCAGGTCACACGCTGGTGCCATTAAGGTCGCCACCAGGATGTCCGATGTCTTCAAAATCAAGCAAAGAGATAACAAGATGTTAAGGGAATTTGTATCCCGCTTTCAGATGGAGCGGATGGAATTACCATCGGTCTCTGATGAATAGGCAGTGCAGGCCTTCACTCAGGGCTTGAATGAACGAAGCTCGGTAGCTTCGAAGCAGCTAAAACAAAATTTGATCGAATATCCCGCCGCGACTTGGGAAGATGTACATAACATATACCAATCAAAGATTAGGATCGAGGACGATCAATTGGGAGGCCCCTCTGGCTCAGTATATCCAAGCAGCCTCCTAGCAAAGAAATCAAAGTCTACAGTAAGGGAGTCGAAATCAGACAAAGAGAGGTATCAGCCATACTCCAAAGATCAAAAAGACACTTCGAGGCGGAACGTACCTCGAAAAGAGCGGAGAGTGGATCAGGGCCAAGAATCCCGAGGACTTATGGGCAAGATCGGGTTTGACAGGCATTCGAGGCCAATTGGGGCACCCCGATTATCAGAATACAACTTCAGCATCGATGTCTCAAACATCGTATCGGCCATAGGTAGGATCAGGGATACCAGATGGCCAAAACCCGCACAGTCAGACCCTTCTCGAAGGAACCCCAACTTGATGTGCGAATTCCATGGCATCCACGGCCATAGGTGTCACGCCCCAAAATCCGAAGAGCGTGACCAGCGCTCAATCGAGTAAACCCGACTGAGCAAGCCTGTTAGGTTTCATACTACCCAAATTCGTCTTTGAATAAAGAGGAAATGTACACCATTAATCAAATTCTATAAACATGTCATTAACGATTTCCATTTCATTTCCATTAGCAACTTCGTTCACAATTTTGAAGATATTACAAGTTTTATACATCATTGCCAAACATCAATATTTCTATTTTAATTCCAATACCCGACACTACCCACAACCTGTCTACGGAGCCTCTAAATACAGCTGAAGAGTAAGATGGAAATACCGACAACAAGGCTCCGGCTATACCTCAAAATACAAAGTACATGATAAATAACGGTACAGGACCCCGAAATGAAGTGGGGCTCACCAAGTCAGCTGAAAGGAAGATGCGTCACTAGCTGCGACCAACACTGCCTGCTATGGAACCACCTACATCCATTTAAAGATGTAGCGCCCTCGGCAAAAGGGACGTTAGTGCCGTCGAATAGCACTAGTATGTATAACTAAACACCATCTCATTAGAAAGAACTATCATACAAAGACAAAGAAATCATGAACACCGTCTCATTAGAAAGAACTATCATACAAGAATAAAGAAATCATAAAGGTCAATCAAAGCTTTAAACAATCACCACATCATCAAATCGGAGAATCATATAATTTTCACATAATTTCCATAGCTTTAGGTTGGGGTATTTCATACTATTGCATCATCATTTACATTACTACCGCTTTCTTGCGCGGAGTCCGATCACGGCCCGATCGGCTAAGCTGCCTCATTTGAGACATATACCTCAATCACTATTTCATTCTCACTTTTCGGGTTCAATACCAACACAATACCACCATGTGTGTAGCATGGCGTCCGATCACGGCCCGATCGGCTAAGCCGTCTTACCAAGACGTTTCCCTTTTCCATCAATCATCTCATTTCAATTTTTATTTCACATATATCAGTTTATTGGCACTTGGGGCCACAATTATCATATCATACTTGGCACTAGGCCATATTTCGTAACTCACATTCCACATCACTTTCACTTTCAACATCAAACTTGCAATTTATGATAATGGGAACATACAAGAGCAATTCAAGTTATAAGCATAGAGAGGAATTCTCATGATTCGGCATAATAATCACAATTTAAACTTGACTTGAAATCTAGGCAACTTAGCATATAGTTCACACTCTTCACATATCCCCAATTTACCAAGAATAGCACATTGAACACATTGAGACACACCTTTCACATATATTCCTGCAACACCAAATCCTTTGAAATAACAAATACTACATAAATCAAATTCCCGGACTTACAACATATGCGGGGTCACCATGGGAGCTCAACTTCTAAGAAGAGGGGATTTTAGCCATATGTACCTCAAAGAGCTTTTCCTTATGTTACTACAACATTCCGGAAATTCTAGCAATTCCAATCCACTTTGAGACATAACAAAATTGAACACAAATTAGGAAGATATTCATGGTTTTGGCTCATTTGAGCATTTTATCTAACACTAGTTGTGCATCTTGATTTCCTTCATTACCCAACCGAATCTTTACTTATTCGTGTTCAACAATCTTCCCACAAACCTAATTTGTACATGCATGTATACATAATACTATTACACCCAAGAATCATACCTCAATAACCCATCTTATACCCCAAACTCGAAATTAAAGTCTAATGTATAGAACCTTACCTCCTAGATGAAGAACATGTGATTGGGTTCTTTGATTCTTGAAGACTTGAGCAAGATTTGGGTGATTATGAAGCTAGGCTCCTTCTTTCTCTCTCTATATGCTCTCAGCTCTCTCTAAAATCGGTAGAAAAATGACCCCAAATGAAGCTCTAAAGCCTATATATTAAAATGGGGTCGGGTTATAAAAATAGGAAAAATAAGCATCCGAAATTGGGTCTGTGGTCGCATAATGGACGCAAAACAAGAATGTGGGTCGCAAAATGCATCACGGAACTAGTGCCCAAAACTGGGCTACACTGGTCCAGTTTGCGACCAGATTTGCGGTCGCAGATCAATTAAGCAAACCGCATAATGGTTTTGCAATCGTAGAACTGACACAGGATCGCATTTTTCCAGCCTTTAGTAATTTGATCATAACTTTGTGTAGGAATGTCCAAATGATGAACGGTTTAAAGCGTTGGAAACTAGACTCGAAGACCTTTCATATGATAGGTTTATCATCACATAAAACCCTTTATGTATTTACATATGCTCGTTCAAAATGTGGACTTGTGCAAACTCATTTGGAATTTTAGCCTATTATGAAATTTTCCAATTTGACTTAGACTTAGGCCCCTCCTTGGACCCCACATTACTTATTATAAGACTTATACACTTGTTTACCAAATCGAATTGATGTCTATCATGTTAATAGCACATAAAACATTATAATTAGTCTACCTGGCACCACGAAGTCCTAAATTACTTAGCAAACTTTTCCGGGGCCTTACAACAGGACCGAGGATTGTAGGCAGCTCCGAGAAGAGGTGGGCCGACTGATCGACGAAGGGCACCTCTGGGAATTCCTAGGCAATCGAGCCAAGAACCACTTTCGGGAAAAAGAGGTGGACAGAAAAAATTGTCCAGAAGAACCTCGGTAAATCATTTACATGATCGTTGGAGGAACCGACGTTCCGCGGGGACCCAAGTTCAAACGGGCCAAAGTGTACGCCACAACGGCAAGGCAAACTCAGTGTTATATACCCAAAGGTGCCCTTGTATTTGTAGAGGAAGACATCGAGGCTTTGTCCCAACCACATAATGATGCGCTGGTAATTTTTTTCTTTTGAATAACGTTCAAATTAAACGTGTGCTCGTGGATCCAGGTAGCTCGGCCAACGTAATCAGGTCGGAGGTAGTAGAACAGCTCGGACTGTCCGAACTGATCACACCCACCTCTCGAATCCTCAATGGATTCAACATGACAAGCGAGACAATGAAGGGAGAAATCATCCTCCCAGTCAACATGTCTGGTACGGTTCGAGACACCAAGTTTGAGATCATCGAAGGTGACATAAGGTACAATGCCATACTTGGAAGACCGTGGATACACAACATGAGGGCGTACCATCCACTCTTCATCAGATGATGAAATTCCCAACAAAAGATGGTATAAAGATAGTGTACGGAGAACGACGTGCAGCAAAGGAGATGTTCACGGTAAGCGATGTAGCACCAACAACAACCCTCCCAGTCCAGGATGAATCAGGGAACAGGATGACTCCCGAGGGCTAGGTGGTCTGTGAGCATTTGTACGAAGATGATAAAGAAAATTTCCTCACTCCTCGGACCTTCGTTCCTCCTGAAGAGTCGGACGCAGCAAAATCAACGGTCGAAGAACTCGAATAGGCCATCTTATCGAGCCTTTTCCAGATCGAAAGGTATACCTGGGGACGGGATTAACCCCCGAACTCAAGAAAAAACTCATCTAATTTCTGATTAACAACATTGATTGCTTTGCCTGGTCCCATTTAGACATGATAGGCAACCCGCTGGAGATAACCACCCATCGACTAAGTGTCGATCCCAGGTTCAAACCAGTGAAGCAAAAAAGGAGGCCTCAATCCTAGGTAAAACATGCGTTCATCAAAGACGAGGTGACAAAACTCCTCAAAATAGGATCAATTAGGGAGGTAAAATACCCTGAATGGTTGGCTAATGTAGTAGTGGTCCCCAAAAAAGGAAATAAATTAAGAATGTGCGTAGATTATAAAGACTTAAATAATGCATTCCCCAAAGACTCATTCCCGTTGCCCGACATCGATCGCTTGATCGATGCCACGGCCGGCCACGAGACCCTCACTTTTCTCGACGTCTACTCCAGGTATAATCAAATTCAAATGAACCTATAGGACATGGAAAAGACTTCGTTCATCACAAAATACGGTACGTACTGCTATAACGTAATGCCCTTCGGGCTAAAAAATGCAGGAGCTACATACCAATACCTAGTTAATAAGATGTTCGAACATCAAATAGGCCAATCTATGGAAGTTTATATTAATGACATGCTAGTTAAATCCCTGCGCGCAGAGGACCATCTGACTCATTTGCAGGAAACAGTCAATATCCTTAGAAGTTACAACATAAAGCTAAACCTCGAGAAATGTGCCTTCGGAGTTGGATCGGGCAACTTTTTAGGCTTCATGGTATCGAATAGG
Source organism: Nicotiana attenuata (assembly GCF_001879085.1). Classification (NCBI taxonomy): domain Eukaryota; kingdom Viridiplantae; phylum Streptophyta; class Magnoliopsida; order Solanales; family Solanaceae; genus Nicotiana; species Nicotiana attenuata. The sequence continues at coordinate 9,874,545 of NC_031997.1, read as the reverse complement.
GGGATTGAGATCAACCCCGACAAAATCAAGGCCATTGAAGAAATCACAGTGATAAACAATGTGAAGGCCGTACAGCGACTGGCCGGGCGGACAGTGGCCTTGGGCCGATTAATCTCAAGATCATCAGATCGAAGTCATCATTTCTTTTCCTTGCTCAAGAAGAAAAATAGCTTTGAGTGGACTCCGGAATGCCAACATGCTTTAGAGGGATTAAAGCGGTATCTCTCGAGCCCGCCTTTGCTCCACACCCCGAAGGAAGATGAAACGTTGTACTTATATTTGGCCATATCCGAAGTAGCGGTAAGTGGTGTGTTGGTTCGGGAAGAGCAAGGTACGCAGTTCCCTGTTTATTACGTAAGTCGGATTCTAGGAGATGCTGAAACCAGGTATCCACACTTAGAAAAATTAGTTCTTGCATTAGTAAGTGCAGCTCGGAAATTAAAACCTTATTTTCAATGCCATCGTATATGTGTTTTAACAACATATCCTCTTCGAAACTTCTTGCACAAACCAGAACTATCGTGCAGACTGGCCAAATGGTCCATTGAGCTCGGAGGGTATGATATAGAGTACTAACCCCGGACGGCCATCAAGTCCCAAATTTTGGCGGACTTCATGGCCGATTTCGCGCCTGCCCTCGTGCCCGAAGTAGAGAAAGAACTTTTGCTAGAAATGGGCACGTCATCAGAGGTATGGACCCTATTCACCGACGGTGCCTCGAACATGAAAGGGTCTAGGCTCGGCATCGTTCTGAAACCACCTACGGGCGGTATGATTAGGCAATCTATAAAAATGCCAAAATTTACTAACAACAAGGCCGAGCATGAGGCTATGATTGCAGGTTTCGAGCTAGTCAAGAGCCTAGGGGCAGAGATCATCGAAGCAAAATGCACTCCCTTCTAGTAGTCAACCAAGTAAATGGGTGCTTCGAGGTTCGAGAAGACAGGATGCAAAGATACCTATACAAACTTCAGGTGATATTGCATCGTTTCAAAGAGTGGACCCTGGTCCACATTCCTCGAGATCAGAACAGCGAGGCCGATGCACTCGCGAACCTGGGGTCGTCCGTCGAAGAAGATGACATACTCCCAGGGGCTGTTGTACAGTTATCCAAGTCGGTAATTGAAGAAGGCCGTGCCGAGATCAACTCGACAAGTCTAACATGGGATTGGAGGAATAAATACATTGGCTACTTGAAAAACAGGAAGCTGCCCGCAGACCCAAAAGAATTGAGGTCCCTCCGAGCCAAAGCTACCCGATTCTCGCTCGACAAAAATGGAACACTATTCAGAAGGACTTTCGACGAGCCTCTAGCCATATGCTTGGGATCGGGGGATACCGATTACGTACTTCGAGAAATCCACGAGGGCACTTGTGGGAATCATTCTGGCGCCGATTCTCTAGTTCGAAAGGTCATTAGAGCAGGCTACTATTGGGACTTCATGGAAAAGGACACCAAGGAATTCGTTCGAAGGTGTGATAAATGCCAAAGGTTTGCCCCAATGATCCACCAACACGGTGAATAGCTATATTCAGTCTTATCACCATGGCCGTTCATGAAATTGGGGGATGGACATCGTCAGCCCCCTACCAACAGCGCCAGGTAAAGCCAGATTTATTCTGTTTATGACTGACTATTTCTCAAAATGGGTGGAAGCACAGGCCTTCGAGAAGGTAAGAGAAAAAGAAGTCATCGACTTCATCTGGGACCACATCATATGCAGATTTGGGATTCCATCCGAGATTGCTTATGATAATGGGAAGCAGTTCAAAGGCAGCAAGGTGACGAAATTTCTCGAAGATCATAAAATCAAGAGGATCCTATCAACGTCCTATCACCCATGTGCAAATGGACAAGCCGAGTCCACAAACAAGAACAGCATCCAAAACTTGAAAAAGAGGTTAGAAAATGCGAAGGGAAAATAGAGTGAAGTATTGCCCGAAGTACTATGGGCATACCGAACAATATCAAAATCGAGCACAGGAGAGACACTTTTCTCTTTAGTGTACGGGTCCGAGGCTTTGATACCGGTTGAGGTCGGAGAGCCAAGCGCCAGATTTTGATATGCAACCGAGGACTCGAATAGCGAGGCCATGACTACATCCCTCGAGCTACTAGATGAAAAGCGAGAAGCTGCACTAGTCCGAATGGCCGCCCAAAAATAAAGGATCGAGAGATATTACAACAGGAGAACAAACCTCAGATACTTTAGAGTCGGGGACTTAGTCCTAAGGAAAGTCACCCTCAATACCCGGAATCCAAATGGGGGAAGCTAGGCCCAGGATAGGAAGGATTGTACCGCATCCTCGGAATAGTAGGCAAAGGGTCCTACTAACTCGGTACCATGGAAGGCGAGCAACTTCCAAGCAGTTGGAACATATCAACACTCAAATGCTATTATTGCTAAAGTATAACCTTCTCCCTTTTCGCTCTATGTTTCATACTAATTTCTCACAGGTGTTCGACGAGAAACGCCAAAGAACCTTTTGACTCGAAGACCTTGGGATTTAAAGCATGCGTTGCAGTCTTTTTCCCTTAGACCGGATTTTATCCCGAACGGGTTTTACCGGCAAGGTTTTTAACGAGGCAGCATCCATATGATACCTAAGGAGAACTCATCAAGTATTCGAGGCTTCTCTTCAATCAACCTCAAATACTGGGGGGCATCACCCCAGGAGGTCACTTCTCTGAAGAAATCAAACTATGCCTAGGAGGACCTCGATAGGAGAATGTTGCATTGGGCCAAACGGTCAAATGAACCGTGTCCACATAGAATAATCGAGCCTCCAAAAGCAAAAAGCATGTACGCATATATCAAGTAATCGAGGAAGCCTCTTTGCATATCAAAACACTTTGCGCTTCAAAGAAGTTCACTATTGTCGCGCAAAACGGTCCAAGAGCCAAAAAACTCTCAAACACTCGGGGACTGTCTTCGACAGTCAGCTCATCGGGTCGTCAAAAACTCGAAATCGTAAGACCTTGATCAGGCAACCTCGAGCTCATAAGCCCTCACTGAGGCAACATCAAATCTGTAAGTCATCAACAAGGCATGCTCAAATCTATGAGACCTTAAAAAAGGCATAACCCCCGACATTAAGGCCAAGGCTATATATTCGAACTTGTAAGACCCCTAAAAAGGCATACCCTCGATATAGACACCAAGGTCACCGCACACGAGGACTAAAGGCTACGGCCAAACATAAAGACTACGGTCGAACTAAAAGGCTACGGCCGAATTAACGCGGCTTAGAGACGTCCGACTGCCGCCATAAAACTAAAGGCCTCCAAATACTTCGAAAGTACTTTGAAAAGAACCGGTTAATCAGGCTACCCTCGGAAAAAGCAAAGGAGCTTCGATAATATCAGCCCCTAAACAATAAAAAGGCTTCGAAAGCAATCAGCCTTCGATGGAAAGGTTTTGAAAACTCAACCTTGGAGCGGACCTCCCGAGGTGCTCAGCTATCGTCACATATCGACTCATAATCAAGGTTCTCATTTGAGCCGTTGAAGAGTCGGACGAACATAAAACATGCCAAGGCATAATCAAAACTTCAAAAGTCTTTAGCCAAACTGAGGAAAAACTATAGCCATATCAGAGGTCGCATCGACCCAACCCAAAAAGAGCCTAAGGGCCAATGCGTAAGAGCCCAAGGGCCAGCTCAAAGAGCCTAAGGGCCGATCTAAAAGGGGGCAGTATGTTAAAAACCCAAGGGGCTTATATTATAAGTTGAATCAACATCGAACCAGGCAAAGGGAAGACAGGAAATGATGAAAAGCAAAGATCTTTATATGTATATAAAAAAAGTCCACAAAGATATATTTGCAAGGCTCGTGTATGGAACCCTCATACAAAAAGGAACGAATAAAAAACTAATCTACCGCAGGGGTTGATAAATAGGGATTTTGCCATGTTTTATACTCCTTCTTGCTTACGCTTTGGTTATAAATTGTTACAAAATAGTCCCAAAAGGCTCATAAGTGTGCTTGATTGCAGGTTTGATCGACAAAGTGACGAAATGTCAAGGATCGGCTCAAAAGGGAGTGAAACCTGCCCAAGTATCAAAGACAAGGCAAAATGAAGATATAAAGGCCTAGTGCGGCCGTATTCGACTTTGTGCGGTCCGCACTAGGTAGATTCAGAGAGTTGGCATTTACGAGCTTCAAGCAATGCGGCCGCTGTATATATTGTGCGGTCTGCGCTGAAGGCTCCACGGTCGCACGACCATTCTGTGCGCGGAGTAGAGATTCAGAGAGTTGAAATTGCCAGATTCCAAGCCTTTGCGGTCCGCGGTCATCTTTGTGCGGACCGCGCTAGCTGCCTCCGCGGCCGTGGTCCATTTTGCGCGGTCCGCGGAGCCCAACTTTAGAGAGCCAAGTTTTGAAATCCAAGAGCCTTGTGCTGCCGCGGTCATTTTTGTACGGCCCGCACTGACCCCTCAGGGGTATTTTTGTCCAGTTTTTTCAGCTCAGTATAAATAGAACATTTTACCATTTTTAGGTAATCAGCTAATATCATAATTGAGCTGCGCTCGTGAGAACAACTTTTGTAGCTATTTTTGGCATCTTAGCTTCAAATTAACGATAGATTCTTGTACTTTAATTTAGTATTTAATTAATATGTCTTGTTCTTCATCTATTTCTTCATTTTCTCCTTCAAGCATGTGTAGCTAAACCCATTAGCTAGGGTTGTGGCTCAACCCTAGTGTGGGTAATTGATGGGTGTTGCCATCTAGGGTTAGATCGACTATGGGTGTTTGCTATTTGCGTTGATTTTATGTTTTAATCTATAAATTGGTGGTTGCAAACACTGATTTGTGCTTTGTGGATTTGACTCTTCTTGAGAAAGAGAGTCTAAGTCCCCAAAATTGACCTAACAAGGAATTGGGATGGACTCATGAGAAATGATAGTCCCAATTAACGGGTTAAACCTCGAGAGAGTAATCACCCTACTTGAACCCTAGTTGCTTGATCTAATTTGCCTACCCATTTGGCCTCGAGAGAGTCAATTGGGCAAAATCACTCTCTCTACCGAGAGGTGTGAGAGTGGGTAAAATTATGCAACGGTTATAGCATAAGCCCTAATTATGTCAATCAAACCTTAGTAACATCTACCCGTCAATTAGCCACCTAGGTAATGTCACAACCCTAGTGCCCTTCTTCCCATTAGATACAACCTTGGCAATTATTTTGTAAGCATAGTCTAGTTTCAATTAGTAGCTTGATAATAGTAGTTTATAATTGAAATACCCAAAAATGATAAGAAGATCAATTAAGAACATACACGCTATTCTAGTCTAAGTAGATACCCAACTCCCTTTCTAGCTCTCTAAGGAATTCGATCCCGACCCTCATATCGGGTAAAAGCTATTGCGAACCTCTCTTCCTACTTTATAGTAGTGTGGAGTTGGCAGCGATCACTTTTTGGCGCCGTTGCCGGGGAGCTAAGGTTTTGGCTATCTATTTAGTTAGTTTTGTGTGTTGTTCTTCTTTCCTTCTTAATTACTAATTTGTGTGTGTGATTACTACAGGTACCCAATGGATTTAAACGCGAATGACCCTCTTGGAAACGTGCTTGCGGGGGAGGAGGTAGATGAAATTGGAGAGTATGAGGTGCCTCTTGTACCTCCCGGACCAAGACGAGGCCGCCAGGCCAATGCTAATGACAATGTTCTAGACCCTCCTCCGCCACCTCCAAGAGAGGCTCCCAGAGTGCTACCAAATCAAGGGTACGTGAGTGCTATAGTCCCTCCCAGAATCCGGGCGGGCAATTTTCAGATAACCAATGTGATGTTGACCTTACTTGAGCAGCGTGGGTATTTCATGGGCGTTGCGGATCAAAACGCCTACAAATATCTAAAAGGATTCATGGATACATGTTGGGGTAGCAAGCAGATGAATGTGTCCGAAGATGCTCTTAGGTTGATACTTTTCCCATTCTCACTCCGGGGAAGGCATTGGATTGGTTAGAGAGACTCCCCAATCATTCCATCACAACTTGGGATGAGTTGGCGGATAAATTTATTGCTAAATTCTTCTCACCCGGGCACATGGCGGCACTTCGAGATGAGATATTGGCTTTCAAGCAAGAACCCACGGAACATTTGTATGAGATTTGGGAGCGGTTTAGAACAATGGTGAAATAATGCCCAAATAACGATATGACCGAGGCGATGATTCAACAAACCTTCTATCGGGGCATCAATACTACAAATCAATGCATAGTCAATCAATTGGCCGGGGGTAATTTTATGAAGTTGTCTTATGACGAAGCTTGCAATATTCTTGATGAGATGGCCGACACTTCTTCGGCTTGGCAAAGTAGGGCCAATGTTCCTCAAGGTGACCCTACGGTTATTCATTTGCATAAAGAGTTACACGACCATGGACAAGCTATAGCGGAGTTGACAACTACTATGAATCAATTGGCTAAGGCACAGTTGCAACAAGTCCAAAACCCTCGCCAAGTGAATGCTATGGAAAGTGTTAATTTGCTTACCAACAAGAGAAGGCAAAGGAGGCAACAAAATCAAGGGAATTTCGAGCAATTTGATAATGAGTGTGATGGGTTCCAAAATGAGGGTTATGATGAGCAAAATGAGGAGGTACAATATGTTAACAACTATCAAGGCAATAGAGGCAACTCTTCAAACCAACAATGGCGACCTCAAGGAAATTGGGGCAATCAACAACAAGGTGGTGGTAATTGGAACAACAACAATCAAGGCGGTAATTGGGGGAACAATAATCAAGGCAACCAAGGGATTTGGAATGGTAATAACAACAATTGGAACAACAATGGTCAAGGCAATTGGGACAACAATAGAAACCAAGGAAATCGGGGGCAAGGCTTTCAAAGACCCCCGATGTACCAACAACCGAACAATCCACCCCCGTTCCCTTCTCAAGGATCTAGTTCTTTGGGTAATGATATGGGAAGAATAGAAATGATGTTCGAACAAATGATGAAGAAGAACCAAGATTCCGATGCTCAATTGGCTTCCCACAATAACTCCATTCGGAATTTGGGGGTACAATTAGGCCAAATCTCTCAATCGTTAAATACTCACCCAAAGGATGCTCTACCAAGTGATACGGTAGTGAACCCTAAAGGTGGGAACAATCATGTGATGGCGGTTACAACAAGAAGTGGAAGAGGCGGTGATGTGCATGCCTTGAAAGATAAGCAAGTTGTGGATGATGATATTGAGTTGCGGGAAAATGATGTACCTTTGATAGTTGAAGATGTGGTTGAGAACAATGTGAACAATGAAGTGAGGATAGATATTGATGAGGCCGAGGTGGAAACTCAAGACGCCGTGAACCCGTCTAGGGAACATATGATTGATATGCCCGAGCCGGTGGTGCCCAAAGTCAAGGCACCTTTGCCTAGGCCACCTCCACCTTATCCTCAACGGTTAGCAAAGCAAAAGAGTGACAATCAATTCAAAAAGTTCATAGAAATGACGAAAAGCCTTACAATCAATGTGCCCTTGGTGGAGGCACTTGAACAAATGCCGGGCTATGCAAAGTTCATGAAGGATTTGGTCACAAAGAAGCGTTTCATGGATTGTGAAACAATAAAGATGACTCACCAAGTCAGTGCGATTGTGTATTCTATGACCCCGAAACTTGAAGACGCTGGAGCTTTTACTATCCCTTGCACTATCAGTAGTGTGGAGTTTGCTAAGGCCCTTTGTGACTTGGGGGCTAGCATTAGTTTGATGCCTTATTCAGTCTTCAAGACTTTGGGAATCGGGCAACCTAGGCCAACCTCAATGAGACCTCAAATGGCGGACCGGTCGATGAAGTGGCCTTTGGGTATAATTGATGACGTACTTGTCCGGGTGGACAAATTCATTTTGCCGGCGGACTTTGTGATTTTGGATTGTGAGGTGGACTATGAGGTCCCAATTATTCTAGGGAGACCTTTCCTTGCAACGGGGAAGGCATTGGTTGATGTTGAAGCGGGTGAACTCACTTTTAGAGTAGGTGATGAGAAGGTCGTCTTCCCTGTTTGCAAATCCATGAAGCAATCTAATAACACCGAGGTGTGCTCTTTTGTAGACATTGTCACAGCTGTGATAATGGATGATACAAGTTCTATGATTAATGTTGAAGACCCCCTTGTGGTCGTGCCTCTAAATCGGGATGTCAACGATGATGCAAGTAGAGTGAAGTGCATAGATGCTTTACATGTTATGGAATCTTGTGAGCCTAGTAAATTGTCTTTGGATCTTGAAAATCGGGAAACTTTTGCAAACCGGGAGACTCCACCAATAAAGCCAACAATTGAGGAGCCACTGGTGTTGGAGTTAAAACCACTTCTTCCACACCTCAGCCCCACAATCTTTAAGCCCGAAAGTATCTTGGAGGATGCGCAACGCCTTTCTTGGAGCATCAAAGAAGATTAAATGAAGCAGTGCCTGCAATGGTGACATATCCTCATAATGTGTTGACTCTTACAAGAACAGTCACAGGTTGGCAGGGTTGCATAGACTATGGACAATTGAACAGAGTGCCCTGCAAGGATCGTTATCCCTTGCCATTCATTGATCGGATGCTAAACCAACTTGCTGGGCGTGCTTTTTATTGCTTCTTGGAGAGCTTGATGAGAGCCACGTGGTGGTGCTTCTTGGTTTGAAGTGATGTGATGGTAACCCGCGTCGTGCCGCGACGTTAAATCAGGCGCTTCTTGGGAGGCAACCCATGTGTTTTTCTTTTTGTTTTTGTTGATTTTCTTGGTAGTTAGGATTGATTTTTGAGCTAATTAGTTGTGAGATGTTGCAGGGATTGAGTTGATGCAGTGCAGGGCATGAGTGCAAAAATGTCAAGTCTCTGAAGTTTCCAGTGCAGCCGCACGTCCATTTTGTGCGGTCCACACTGGTATGAGCAAGAAATGATGACTCTCTGAAGTTTGCCACCGCGGTCGCATTCCATTCTGTGCGGACCGCAGTGGACCTCCGCGGCCGCGGTCACTTTTGTGCGGACCGCGGAGGTTGCCTTCTCAGACTTCTGCTAAACAAACCCAGCACGGTCCGCGGTCCGTTTTGTGCGGCCGCGCTGGTGGGTAAGACTGGGTCCCACACCTTTTTCTATAAATAGTCCTCAAGGGTCTCCTTTTACCTTTTTCGAACCCTAATCACTCGGGAGCCCTAAAAAGTTATTGTTCATTCTCTCTTTTTCACGAAACTCTTTGCTTAGATTGAACACTTGCATTCCATCTTCACATCTGGTAACATTTCATCCATTTTTCTTTGTTTAATTTTATAGCTTCATTTTATTTTCATGACCAGTAGCCCATAGCTTCTTCTTTTTCTCATTTTTCTCTATTTGATTAGCTTAGGTTAGTTTTAGTTACTAGTCTTTGTGTGAATTATGTGCATAATGAGTGGGAAATTGAGTAGGGACAAAGTAGGTGATGATTTGAACAAAATTGCAACAAAAACTTAAACCCTAACTCAGTGCCCTAAATCAGCACCCCTCGCGGACCGCGGTCACTTTTGTGCGGTCCGCGGTGCATATGTTCTGAGAAATGTCCTGTGCCAGCGCGGCCGCATTGCACTTTGTGCGGTCCTCGCTGACCCACTGTGGCTGCGATACCATTTTGTGCGGCCCGCGGTGGTGAGGTTCGGAGAGCTAAGTTTGGGGGCTTTAAATCTGTGCGGACCGCAGTCATTTTTGTGCGGTCCGCGGTGGCTTCAGTGCGGCCGCACTGCCATTTTGTGTGGTCCGCACTGGCCTGTTCCAGCAACTGTTTCTTCAACTGCTGAGCTTTTGTTCTGCAATTTATTCTGCATCTGTTTCACTGCCTGTGCTTAGACTAACAAAGCTAGATGTGTGTGTTTGCAGACAATGGTTAGACAACAAGGAGGCAAAGGAACAAAACAACCCGGGAGAGGTGGTTCCTCCCGAGGGGGCAAAGGAAAGAGAGTGGTAAAACTCACTCCCCAAGCTCGGGAAAACATCAAAAAGACCCGAAAGTTGATAAAAGCTGCAGATAAAGCTGCTTCCCATTCTTCCGGGAGTGAGTATATGCCATCCCAGGACATCTCCTTAGACTCAGTCCCAACTCACAACACCACCCACTTTCAATTGACTAATACCCTCCAGCATCACCCACTATCAAGAGGCCAGTAAATGTAGTTTTTGATTCATCTGAGGGGTCGGAAGCAGGTAGTGGAGACGACTCCACCTCCCCCACAGCTTCATTATCTAGGGAGAGTGCAGGCGGAAATGAGGAGGAGGTACAGGGTGCTGAGGGTGGTGAGCCTCAAGTCGGAGGCGTTGCTAGAACTAGAAAACCTGAGGAGTAGGAGGATAGTTTTGTGAGCCAAGTTGCATATCATAAGTTTAGGAAGTGGTGGCCGGTGAGACATTTGATGCCGGAGAGGAGCTTTATTGACAAAGATCTACTTCCCCACAACCCGAACGTGCAAAGGGAGTTTAGAACTAGAGTGGGCTGGGAGTTTTTCATGGAGAAGTGTATTGAGGCGAATGAACATATGGTTAGGGAATTCTATTGTAATGTGGCCCACATCGTCAAGGGTTCTACAGTGACCAAGGTTCGGAACAAAAAGGTGGTGTTCGACGGGCAGTCTCTGAATGAATATCTAGGCTTCAATGAAGAGGACGAGACTCTATACTTGGCAAAGTTAGAGATGGGTGAGGGGGTCCGTCCATGGTTAGCACAATACTTGGCAATCCCAGGTACTGTTCCTGAGTGGTTGACTGCGGGGGTAAAATTTTTGAGGGGGACCCTGAACTTCGAAGCTAAGGGTTGTGAGACTTTCGTTTGTAGCAGGTTGGACCCTACCACACATGACCATACTCTTCCTATCTCCCGGGCTGTGTTAGTTGCATCAATCATGGCGGGTTACCCCATCAACATGGGGAATGTGATGTCCCGCATCATCTCTCTTGTGGGTGTGGAAGCTAATCGGAACTACCCTTTCCCCAACACTCTCTCTATGTATTTCCGTGACTTGGAGGTGTAAAAGAAGCCGTATGATGTCAATGCCAAACCGGTTGCTCCATTCTCCTGGTACAGTTTGAGGGGGCCAGACAACCCCAAGGAGAAGAACTACAAACCTCCTACTTCTGCCCCAACTGGCCAGTCTGAAGAGCCAGTTGAGGTAGAGGCCTCCACTGAGCCTGCCTCCACATCTGCTGTCATGCCTCCCGGACCTTCCACTACTGCAGATTTGCCTCTTGGTCCTTCCACCTCAGCTGGCCCGGAGATTCCATCTTCCCGGGCCCATCCTATCACTGCTCACAGACTGCACTAGACACTTCAGAGCCTGAACAACTGGATGTATACTGCTTCATCCAAGTTGTCCACTTTGACCTCCACCATTGTAGCTCAGTCGGCTCCCCCGCCAGTTCAGGTCCTACAGTCTATAGAGGAGGCTTTGAAGAAGTTGCTTGATAACCAGGAGAGGATCCTCAGCACCCAGGCCAAGTTGGTGAAGGCAGTGGCTTCACATGGCAAGGCTCTCAAAGAGCTTGCCAAGGAGCACAAAAAGCTGCGCAAGACACGGGCTTCCAGGGAGTCCGTGAAGGAGCTCAGGGCGGATGTAGAGAGACTGAAGGCAGACCAGTTGCCTTTAGATTTATTATTTGAGGATCCAGCTTCAGCAGCAGTCCCAGCAGCAGCCACAGTTCTGGAGCAGTTACAGAGGCCTCTTAAGAGGAAGAGGACTATCCTGAGAGCAGATGATGCCATTATCCTGTTGACAGACCCACCGGAGGCTTCCTCCAGTCAGCCACAGGATGTACCAGATCCACAGCTAGTCCAGGCCCAGTCCCAGGTCCCAGCAGTTGAGCAGCAGGAGACCGGGAACCAGTCTGAGGTTCCCGAGCATACCGAGAATCCGGGGACCACTCATGTTCCTGTGCAGATGGATGAGGCTTAAGGAGTCCTCATATCCTTTCACTACTTTTTGGTGCTTATTTTTGCTTTAGTCGGCATTGGGGACAATGCCAGCTTTTATTTGAGGGGGTGTGCCCTATTTATCCTTGGATGACTGTATATATATATACTGATTTACTTTATGCTTTCTTTGATTTTCATTTGGTCTATATATAATCTTGCATTTAGTTACTTTTATCATACTTTTTTATCTTTCTTTTGGTCTGTATATAAAGTTTCATCGTTGTATATATTCATTCCCTGTTGTATATTCTTTCCCCTATTGTACATATTCATTCTATTTTCTATTTTCGCAAAAATATTTCGTTTTTAGCTTCTTATATAGGCTCGTAGCCTTTTGTTTTATTTTGGACGTTTTTAATAAGCCTTTGGTTTTCTTAATTCCACGGTTCTTTCCAAAGGTGGAGTTTTGTGTGAACCGGGTGGCTCTTCCCAATGATAGATGGCGTGACAACCTTCTTAAGGGTTTGAGTCCGTTTTTGTTTTTTGTTTTTGGTAGTTTGTAGTTAAGGGTACCTCAAGCAAAGCTTCACTTGGGCCTAGCACATTTGCCTTTGATCCCATGGTCAAAGACAAAATGTTGTGTTTAGGATGGTGAAAGTCGTGGCCTTGAGACTCTTGCGTTGGCCAATAATCATCAAGTGGTTTTCCGAGACCATTGTGTGCTCAAATCAGATCTAAGTTCGTTGTGGGCCCCCGACTCGATGTCTTTAGCAATCCCTTAGCTTGTGTGGTGAGAAATCGAATTGCGAGTCCAAGTCCCGAGCCATTGGTCTAGAACTTGCTCTGAATGTTTGTTGAGGCAAAATCCTAAGTGAAATTTGACTTGAGAAGTGATTATAGGCCCTCCTTGATCCAAATGATAGTTGAACAAATTCCATAGCCTACCAATGATATGATCCCTAGTTAACCCTTTTGAGCCTTAGACCTTTTTCTTTCAAGAACCATGTTACAAGCCTATACCCGTTCTAAAAGATACCCTCTCTTGGCACCCGATCTTTCCTTGAGCACATGGCAAAAGCATAAGTTTGGGGGAGAGACGAGGATGACAACAAAGTGGTATGAGGCACAAAAATGAAGAAAAGGAAAGGCAATGAAAAAGAAAGAAAAGCAAAAAGACAAAAAGAATACTCAAAGTGAGAAAGAATAAGAAGGGATTCAAGAAAAGTAAAAGAAAGAAAGGTGTGGAAAAATTGAAAAAGGAGAAAAGAATTGAAATGCATAAGAAAGAGTGACAATGTGTCTCTCTAACCCCTTGGAAGAGGTGAAATGACTCAAAGGAGTCAAGTGAATTGCGCCAAATGAGTCAAAAGAAGTGCTTAAGGGAAGATTGAACCCACTTGAACAAAAATATGTCCTATCCTTACCCAAAAGCCTTCACAATGACTCCACAAAAGCCCTATATGATCTTGAGTTGAATGAAGCTTACATTAGTGGATACTTACATAAGGGGCAAGCATATGGTACTTAGAGCCGGACTTGCGACCTTTTCTTGAGAGAGATGAGTGAATTCCCATTAACCTCGATTTGTGTGTCAATACTCTAAAAAGGTGAGGTTTGCCTAGGGATAGTTGAGGATGTGTGAGTTTGGGTTCCACAATGACCAAAGTAATTGAGAGAGTTCTTTGATGTAATGAGTCAACTCTTGATGCTCTTGTGTCACACTAGATCCATGGTTTTTCAAAGGTTAAAAGTTGTTAATGATTCATTCGTAATGAGGGCAATTGTTAGTCCCAATTGATGCTTGTTGAGGATACTTTAGGACAGCTGAAAATACTTGGATTTTCCCTTAAGGGGTGGGTCTTATTTTGTTTGCTTGAGGACAAGCAAAAGCTTAAGTTTGGGGGAGTCGATAACTAGGGATTTTGCCATGTTTTATACTCCTTCTTGCTTACGCTTTGGTTATAAATTGTTACAAAATAGTCCCAAAAGGCTCATAAGTGTGCTTGATTGCAGGTTTGATCGACAAAGTGACGAAATGTCAAGGATCGGCTCAAAAGGGAGTGAAACCTGCCCAAGTATCAAAGACAAGGCAAACTGAAGATAAAAACGCCTAGTGCGGCCACATTCGACTTTGTGCGGTCCGCACTAGGTAGATTCAGAGAGTTGGCATTTACGAGCTTCAAGCAATGCGGCTGCTGTATATATTGTGTGGTCCGCGCTGAAGGCTCCGCGGCTGCACGACCATTCTGTGCGGTCCGCGGAGTAGAGATTCAGAAGTTGAAATTGCCAGATTCCAAGCCTTTGCGGTCCGCGATCATCTTTGTGCGGACCGCGCTAGCTGCCTCCGCAGCCGTGGTCCATTTTGCGCGGTCCGCGGAGCCCAACTTTAGAGAGCCAAGTTTTGAAATCCAAGAGCCTTGTGCGGCCGCGGTCCATTTTGGGCGGCCCGCACTGACCCCGCAGGGGTATTTTTGTCCAGTTTTTCCAGCTCAGTATAAATAGAACATTTTACCATTTTTAGGTAATCAGCTAATATCATAATTGAGCTGCGCTCGTGAGAACAACTTTTGTAGCTATTTTTGGCATCTTAGCTTCAAATTAACGATAGATTCTTGTACTTTAATTTAGTATTTAATTAATATGTCTTGTTCTTCATCTATTTCTTCATTTTCTCCTTCAAGCATGTGTAGCTAAACCCATTAGCTAGGGTTGTGGCTCAACCTTAGTGTGGGTAATTAATGGGTGTTGCCATCTAGGGTTAGATTGACTATGGGTGTTTGCTATTTGCGTTGATTTTATGTTTTAATCTATAAATTGGTGGTTGCAAACACTGATTTGTGCTTTGTGGATTTGACTCTTCTTGAGAAAGAGAGTCTAAGTCCCCAAAATTGACCTAACAAGGAATTGAGATGGACTCATGAGAAATGATAGTCCATATTAACGGGTTAAACCTCGAGAGAGTAATCACCCTACTTGAACCCTAGTTGCTTGATCTAATTTGCCTACCCATTTGGTCTCGAGAGAGTCAATTGGGCAAAATCACTCTCTCTACCGAGAGGTGTGAGAGTGGGTAAAATTATGCAACGGTTATAGCATAAGCCCCAATTATGTCAATCGAACCTTAGTAACATCTACCCGTCAATTAGCCACCTAGGTAATGTCACGACCATAGTGCCCTTCTTCCCATTAGATACAACCTTGGCAATTATTTCGTAAGCATAGTCTAGTTTCAATTAGTAGCTTGATAATAGTAGTTTATAATTGAAATACCCAAAAATGATAAGAAGATCAATTAAGAGCATACACGCTATTCTAGTCTAAGTAGATACCCAACTCCCTTTCTAGCTCTTTGAGGAATTCGATCCCGACCCTTATATCGGGTAAAAGCTATTGCGACCCTCTCTTCCTACTTTATAGTAGTGTGGAGTTGGCAGCGATCAAGGGTCACTCGGCCGGTCGGAGCTCCCTTAGAAGATATGCCTTCAATGGCTTGGTCCTCGACCCCCAGAACGTCAACGGCCTCTTCCCCCTCGGGGACTTCGCCTTCATCTTCATCATCCTCCGAGCCGCTGCACGAGCCACTGGCTGAACCATCATCGAAAGAATACAAGGCTGCTGATTCCTCCTCTAGGGCCTTCACCCTCTCTATCTCAGCTGACAAATCGATTCTCCCTGCGTACACATCCTCGGGAGCCTGTCTTCGAGATTTCAATCGGGCATGCTACAAGGCTCGGGTCCGTCCGAGCTCAGCCTCTTCAGACACCTTCCTGGCCCGAGCATTTGCAGCAGCAATATCTTTTCGGTACGAGGACATGAGCTCATCAGCTTCAGACTTGGATACAGATAGCGCGACGACCGATTCAGCATAAAGATCCTTATACTTACTACTATCCGCCCTCGCATCTTGAAGATGACGCTCAACGGAGATAAACTTCCCCTGAAAGGCATCTCTCTTGGAGGCTATCTCATCCACACGCTGCTTGAGTTCGAGAATCTCCATATCCCTGGCTCCAAGTCCCTCCCTCATCAGGTCATCTTTCTTCTCAAGCTACAAAGATCAACCCAAAGGCGTTAAGTGCCAAAGTCGGACAAACACGAAAATAAAAACATACGAGGACTGTATTACCTACTCAGCAAGGTCAGTCCACTATTGAGACATCACCTCTAAACGAGTCCGAAGGTCATGAAGATTTTCCTCCATTTTAGTTAAAAGGGCTCTGAGCTCGTCAACCTCAGACGAGAGCCTCCTACACTCTTCCTCACAGCGGGTTGACTCAGCTTGGGACTTAGCAACGACTCGATTATAAAGCACTACAGTCTGAAAGCATAAAAGAACAAAATCAGTAAAGATGAGGATTGAAGCTCGAAGCGTAGTCAACGACGGATCACCTATTTGCATAGCCTCTCGACTTCCTCGAGGATGAGCGACGCGTTAAGTTCAGGATTTTCTTCGACCCCAGTAAATAATCCTTCAAACAAGTCATTCTCCCCGAGGGATGCCCCGGCATCGAAAGTCTTTCTAATGTGGACATCCCGTATCTCCCTCAGAGATAATGCCGGACCCAACGGAGAACCATCCACGTCCATAACTCTAGTTGGATCGATTGGGGCCTTCTCTTGCCTTCGGGGAGCCTTAGAGCTGGGATCCCTTAACTCATTTACCAAAAGCCCCTCGGCTCAGGGAATGTCTTGGTCACCGACCGGCTCAAGGGCATTATCTGATCCATCCTCGAGAGCCTCTTCGGCCCGAGGTGGGACAACATCAGCAACTTCTGGTTTGGAAACTTTCGGCTCAACAACCATCGGCCCAGCAAGACCTGAGGCAGACACACTTCCTCTTCCCCCGGGCGCATGCAGGGAGTCATCCTCCTCTTCGCCCCCAGCTCGGGGACTCTCCGTTTCTTCCGAAGTTAGGGCCGCTGAATCAACCTTAGGCTTTTGAGTTTTTGCCTTCTTCGGTTTCAAGGATTTAGTCGGCGATTTTCTTTTTCTCTTCTTCTCCTTGGCAATATTTGAGGTACCTGCCTCCCCGGGGGAGTTTTCCCCCATCAAAGAGGCATCTCCCAGGTCTGCACAAATACAAAGGGCAGGAGGTACGAAAATTGAGAATACGGCTAAAGGATACCTTCTGTGACGAGCTCAAGTACGGTAGAAGAAAAACCTTACCATAGTTTTTAGCTTCCCATCGGGCCTTGGCCAGATCGCGCCACGCGCGCTTAGCATACGGGCAAGTCAAATCAAGCTGGCGAACCCAGCCCGAAAGATCCTTAACTGCACCAGGGTACCACTCAGCAGCTGCACCATCGAGGGAAGTTAGTTCAAAAGGAAGAATGGTCCTAAGGAAAGAAAAAATATTTAGTCGATATATTCACTTACGGTTCATATTCCACTCCTCGGGGAATGGCATCCTTTTAGCAGGAATTAGATCCGAGGTCCTAAATCTCGGACAAAACGGCACATCCACCCCCTGCTTGCCTTCGTCGGTACAGGCAAAGAAAGCCTTTGGGGCCCGATGTTGAAGCTTAATCAGACCACCTCGGTAAAGTTGGGGGATGTACATCCTAATCAGATGGTCGAGGGTAAAAGGTAGCCCCTCGACCATGTTTGCAAAGTGCCTAATCATGTAAACAACGCGCCAGAATGATGGATGAATCTGGCCGAGCGTCACCCGGTACTGTCCGCAGAAGTCAAGGATTACGGGGTCTATAGATGGCGAGGATGGTCCTACCGGACCCAAGGTAAAGGGATATGTGTATACACTAAGGAAACCGGGTTTGACTGTTGTTATATCTTCCTCCCGTGAAGGTACCTCCACTTGCACCGCCTCTCCCCAGCGGCAGTCGGTTTTCACCGTCCTAGTGTCGGTTATCAGGCTGATGTATCGGGACATGGGTTCACACCACCCCGGTTTCGAAGAAAGTTTGTCAACCGTAAAATTGGGGGATGTCTCACAGGGTCCGGGGATGCATTCCTCAAGACTAGGAGGCGTTGTGGCCTTGCCCTTAGACGAGTGTGAAGACGAAGAAGCTTTATCACCTTGGGGAACGGTTCTAGAGGTCTTCGCCATTTCTACTAAAAGATTTCAGAGGAAAAGAGATAAACTGGGTAAGAAACGAGCACAGGAAAGAAGTAAGGAGAGCTTTTTAAAGTTCGAAGATGTGATGCATAGAAAGGAGTGAAGGATTGGGGTATTTATAGGGGCCAGTAGTGCACATTGGGGAAAACCCAGGGATGGCCAACCGTCGTAATCAATTCGAGGCTTTTTTGAGAGTTGTGGGAACGTGACTTTTAAAATCCCTTTTTTGTCACATCAACCGCTCGTGTGACGTAACTGCCATAATGATGGATGCATTGAAGAGTTAAAGAATTCAAATCATTCCTTGATATTTCATTCCAAGGAACACGGGGACTATCTGTATACGGTTGAAATCAAGGAAATCCGATTTTAAAGCTTCGATGGCATTTTCGAGCCCGGCCTCGGTAGGATCGAAGCACAGTTCAAGACTCGTCCTCGAAGCACTCGCCTCGGCGGGGCACATGGAAGACTCATCGCGACGTACCTTGAGGCAGCATGAAAATCGACGATCGTCATAAAGAGGCAGGAGGCTCCCGAGAGCACGTGATGAGGACTGACAGAGTCTGCAAAAATAGTATAAATCCATACTGAGCCGTTGCACAGCTGTACTAGTAGCATTTATTCTTTATTTATTAGACATGTACTATGTTGGGATTCACCCCTCCTATATAAGGGGGACCCTTGTCATTTTGTAAGCATATAACATATTGAATACAACAACATTCTCTGTTCTCTTTGCTAACACAACTGCTCTACACATTTATTGCTTATTCTTACATTGTTCACTCATTGTTCATTTATTGTTCTTCATCTATTGCTCATTATTAATCGTAAACGACCATCTTTAAGGCATTCATTACCATCGATTCTTTATCAATAGTTCATCGTTATTAGCCTCATCTAGACCTCGAGGTCCTGCTTCAGCTCGAGGCCCAGCTTTGTGACCTCATTAGTTTGCATATCTTGTTCTCTTTACTTATACCTAGCATCTATTGCTTAACAACTAGTATTAAAATAAATCACGTACTTTTAGAACCACAAAATCAAATATAATTGTAGTTACCATTTTCAAGGTAAACAATGGTAATCAACAACAAAAAATTAACAGTGAATTATTAACTTTACATTGATTAAAATGTGACTTGAAACTAACTATAATATAAATAAATTTTACTTAATGACATATGTAAAGCTATAGGCGTTGTATCATGTAGTGGGACTACATCTATAACCTACAAGTTCAAAAATAATAAAGGTCAATAGTACTTTTGTTTGGAAGATTAACTACAGTTTGTGATTGGCATGCATATAAATCAAAAAACTAAGAAGTCAAATATAAAAGAGAGAGATCGCTCAAATTTTAAAAGCGAGACTCATTAAAGTGTAGGTAATGCCGTCATCACCAGAAAATATGAAGGAGATAAAAGACACAATAATTAATGTCAGGGGAACATCTATATCATTTGGATGTAAAAAAAAAAAAAAAAAAAAAAAAAAAAACCAGGTTTTAGATTAATAATTTAAAGACAATAGTGTCATTGGTCTTGACTCTTGAGTAACCTATATGTATCAGTAAGATTGTTGCTCGACCACATGATTTACTAGTTTCAGTATGAACTCACACTTTTTTAACTCTAATCTGGTAAAATTATTATATATGTAATTTAATCAATATTTAGGACTAATGTTTGCTTGATACAAAAAAAAAAAAAAAATTATTTTGTTTCATCTCGATTGAAATTACAACCTGTCATTATAAATTTTTTATGTTTTTACGATCTTTAATAGTAAAATTTGAAATTTAATCTATTTGGATTTGAAAACGAAAAAGAATCTTTATTTTTTTGTATGTTCAAATGTTATAAAAAGGTTTATCGCGCATATCTAATAAGGTTTTTACGAACAAATGCACTTGTAATTATTAT
This sequence comes from Nicotiana attenuata, assembly GCF_001879085.1. NCBI lineage: Eukaryota > Viridiplantae > Streptophyta > Magnoliopsida > Solanales > Solanaceae > Nicotiana > Nicotiana attenuata. Next base: position 9,854,671 of record NC_031997.1, on the reverse strand, counting down.
ACTCCCTCCGTTCTATTTAAAGATGACACTTTCTTATTAGTCTGTTTCAAAAAGAATGACACATTTTTATATTTAGAAACAATTTAATTTTAAACTTTTCATTTTACCTACTTTATTCTTAATGATAAGCTTTTATAACCACATAAACATTATCACTCCACAAAATTTTTGCCCTTTAAACTTTAGGATCAGATGTTTCAAAAATCATTTTTTTCCCCTTAAACTTTATGATAAGTCAAACTAAATCATCTAAATTGAATTTTAAAAACTAGGTATAAGATCCGTTATTTAAAAAAATAGGTGTTTATCGGGCGGGCTGGAACGGGTTGAACAAAAAAAAAACCAGCCCGTCCATTATTGGACCGGGTTGGTTAGCGGGCTGGGATAACGAGCTGGTAGCGGGTGGGAATTTTCGGGTTATTGTGGACCCGTTCGGGCGGGCCGAGCTAGTGTAATTTTTTTTTTGTTTTTTTAATTAAATTTTGATCGTTGGCAACGGTCCAAATAATTTAAAAAAAAAAATTGTAACGATAACCGCGCTGCAACCCCTTAACGGGCTTAGCGGGTACGGTGCACCATTATCCAAAATATGTTCGTCCAAAACCCGCCCCGACCAACCCGTCCCAACCCGCACATTAAGCTATAGTAACGGGCTAAACCGGACTGACCCAGGTTGAAGCGGGTTGAAAACGGGTCAGCCCGGCCCGATTAACGCCTATAGTTAAAAATAGCATCAATAGGCCAAAGTGGCGTGAAAATATTGAACTTTTAACGGATGGCAATCACTGTGTGCTCCGTCGTCATCAGCGTTGCGAATGACTCCAAATTTTATTTAAAAGAAAGCACAGTGCTTCACGCAAACTGAGTTTGTATTGGCTCGCAGGGGTTCTATTCATCACACAAACAGCCCCACAGTGCAACTGTCTGCTTCTGGATTGTTAACCATGTCAGTGATTGCTCTTTTCACGGCGGCGACGAAGCTCGCCGGAGTCTTAGTAACGGTCACTGTTGCCGCCAATGCTTTTTCCTACTCCGTCTACCGGAAGAAGAACCTCAAGCAATTTCGCTCTCCCATAGACGACTCCGCCGATGTTCTTGCTCACTTCAATGTCAATCCCTCTGGTAATTGAACTCCCTTTAGCTTCTGAACCTAATCGAAAACATTTCAATTAGCCTACTCTATCTGTTTCATTTTTTTTATGGAAGTGTGTGATTGAACATGGAGTTTAAGATGCTATGGAAGGAAAGGAATTTGGTTAATATAGTTCGACAGAGAAGATGTTATGTACAAGTTGAGCGAGTACGTTTTTCCATTTTGGATGGTCAGTTGATATAAATTGACTTCGTCAGTAAGTTAAATGAACATTTGGTCTAATCATTGTGAAGCAAGATTTTATTTTAGCTTATGCTTACTTAAAGTCTGGATAGAAAGGTGGATGGTCCCTTATCCCTGAAAAGAAAAAGAGGAAGGTTGATGAGCCTTACCTGAATATCCACCTTCCTAAAACTCTTATTCATCCTACACTTGTATCCCCCATATTCTAGGGTTTCAATATGATTTTTGTGACCGATACATGCTGATAGCATTCTTATGTGAAGTTAGATTAAGTTAGTATTCTGTGTGCTGCAACTAACTTCACATTAGTGTTCAATAATCCGTGGTTTCCCCGTAGAATACTCGAGGGGGGTATTATGTTATCATACAGTTTAATGCTGTAAATATGTTTATCTTTTCAGTTATACAACTCTTGCTGCAGTTATATGGTTCATCCCTTCACATAGATGCATATGATTGTCCACAAGAAATTAACATAATTATCGAATATCTGTATGTGTGAGTTTGTGGTTTGACCTCTCGGCAATAATATCTAGAAGGGGAGAAAGGATTCTTTTTTGGATTGGCTACAGCACCTGCACATGTTGAAGACAGGCTCGATGATGCTTGGCTCCAGTTTGCCGAAAATACTTCCTGCGACCGGTCAGAATCACATGAACACACGCACCCTCAACCAGCAGATGCTATTATGGCCTCTGCTACAGGTGATGGTGGATCTCAGCAAGCCCCCTTAACTCAGAGAGAAGCTACCAAAACAATAAAGAGGAAAAAGTCCCTTAAGATAGCCATCGAGGCACAAATAAGAGGATTTGAGAAGTACGTAGAAGTGGAAGAGCCAACTCCAACTGAGCAGTGTGATCATAATGTTGCTGCCTGGCATAACGTCCCACACCCGTAAGTTATGTGGTTCGGCTTAGACACTTCTATTGAAGTCTCAGAAATTATGGGTGCATAGCATGCTGAACTCTAACTAAACTAAACTCGTAAAGCTTTGCTCTCTGAACTTGTGAAGTCTCGATAACCTGATATTAAATATCAATAAACCCATTATCCACTTTATTTGCTTTGACTTGTTGAATATTTGGGCTTGTCTCAGGGAGGAAAGGTTAAGGTTTTGGTCTGATCCTGACACTGAATTGAAATTAGCTAAAGATACTGGTGTTCAAGTCTTTCGAATGGGAGTAGATTGGTCCAGGATCATGCCTGAAGAGCCACTCAGTGGATTGAAAGAAACTGTAAGAACTTAACAATGAAATGCATTAGTCTACTTTTATATTGTTATTGTATTCTGTATGTTAACCATTCTTACATTTTGTGCTGACTCCTTGATTTCTAAAACTCACTTTAGCACATAAATATAACCTACTTCTGTATCACTAGAAGCATGCCGTTTTGGACGTTATGGAAATGGATTTGATGTAAACATCACCTGTGCTAAGTATCACCAATTTCAGGCTATTGTAAAATTTGTTTCCTCTGTTCCGAATTTCATATCAGCCTTTGTTTTTGTTTTCTGAAATTAATTCCCCCCTAAGAAGATCATATCTTCTACCCAAAGTAATATAACACCAGAATTTATGTGGACTTGCTGGTACTTTAATAATAGAGCCTTTCTCTTTTTCACTTTTCTAAATCTGGAGTGAGAGGTAGCCCTCACGTGTTCTCCCACCTTACACTAAAGAATATATTTTTTGATTCTTATCTTTTTCATTTTTGGTGTCAAGGCAAAATCAGATTACATTTTGATATTCTTTTGGGGAGGGGGTTTGGGAGTATGAAGTTCACGTGGTTAAAGTAATGTGGTGCATATGCTTTACATACTCCCTAAGACATATTAAGTTACTTGATATATCCTGTAGGTCAATTTTGCGGCATTGGAGCGATATAAATGGATCATCAATAGGGTCCGATTCTATGGGATGAAGGTCATGCTGACATTGTTTCATCACTCTCTACCACCATGGGCAGGAGAATATGGGGGATGGAAATTGGAAAAGACAGTTGACTATTTCATGGAATTTACCAGGTTTGGTTACTGTATATTTTAGTTCTTCAGGGTCAGGCTCATATAAAACAACAACGACATACCCAGTCCCACAAGTGAGTTTTGGGAGGATGGAGTGTACGCAGACCTTACCCCTACCTTGTGTGAGGTAGAGAGTCTGTGGGATCAGGCTCATATATATCAGATAATTACCCATCATGTAGCTTAAATTATAGGTACTTGATACTTGTTCTTTACTCCTATATCCTTAGTCTGCCAATCAACTATCTAAATATGATTTACAATTTGGTAGCAATTATGGACAATCACATGTAACACACTTCGTCAACCAGCATAATTATGCAGTTCATGTTTAACACTGTAACGGGCTTGCAAGTGATACTCTCCTGTTACTAATGGGTATGTGCTCCATTGTTACAGGCTTGTTGTTGACTCTGTTGCAGATATAGTGGACTATTGGGTCACTTTTAACGAGCCTCATGTCTTTTGTATGCTCACTTACTGTGCTGGTGCCTGGCCTGGTGGTAATCCTGATATGTTGGAGGTTGCTACTTCTGCTTTACCTACTGGTGTCTTCAATCAGGCCATGAACTGGATAGCAATTGCGCATTCAAAGGCATACGATTATATCCATGAAAAGAGGTATCCAGCTACTCCATGTACTTCTCTTTCTCTTTTCACTCCATGGTACAATGAGATCTTCATTTCCCCATCATGTTTAAAGGCATTTCAGTGACTTCAAGTTTGTTATTTGATTGATTTTCTTTCTACTGTTTTAGAGTTTGTTGTTAATATTATTTTTTTCTTCCGGAGAGGAATTATTGTGAGATTGGACTGATCCAAAAAAAAAAAAATTTATTGTGAGATTGGAAAGATGTTTTTGAGATGTGTACTACACCACTACATTAAAGAGCTCCATATACCCAGAGGCAGATCCAGGCTTCAAGAGGATTAGTGAGCCTATACTACCTTTAACATAGCCGTTCAATCTGATTATATGGAATTTGATGGTGATAACAACTAAATAAGCAATTTTAGTTTGTTGTACTATCAGTACCATACGTAACGATAAGACCAAGGATGTGATTCAAAATCATAGAGAGATACTATAGCATATAGGGATTAGACTTCGAAGAAAGAAAGATATGAAACTTTTTTTGTCTTTGGGAATTTTATAACCAGTATCAAATTTGATCTAATCTTATTTTGTAAGAAAATATCCTACATCTATTAAATGCAATTTTAATTTAATTTATTAGGTAATAACTAGATATTACTTTGCATTTTATCTTTATTTGGTGATACTAGATATTAATCCAAATTTTTTAGTTTCTTAGAGATTTATGTAGTATTTAAAAGAAAAATCATGCATAAATATCTTAAGTTAAATATATATGCTAAATTGTGAAACTAGTTACTAAGTATATGTAGGGGTGTTCATGGTTCGGTTTGGATTCGTTTTTTCCTAAAAAGAAATCAAAACCAAATAAGTCGGTTCTTCAAATATTGAAACCACCAAACCATTGAGTCGGTTTTTTATCGATTCGGTTTTTATCGGTTTTTGTCTGTTTTCGGTTTTTTCGGTTATTTATTGGTTTTTTTCTTAAATATGAGACATATACTACCAAACACATATTCCGGCGACTATATTTTCAACGTTATAGTATCAAACTAATTGCTCTTTGAGAAATCTATCATTTACCAAGATATATTGATGATAATTGAATCAAATAGTGATAAATAATTTAAGTAGTCAATTAAAAATCGATTATTTTTAACATGAAATAAATTCTTGTATTTAGCAAAAGAAAACTACCAATCAAACTAGAATGTAAAGGCAAACAATTAGATTATTATAATAGCGAAGAACTAGACTAAAAATACAAATGACTAATATGTACCATAAAATTTTAGAAACTTTATATAAAAATATACATATATATAGGTGTAAAAATAAACTTAATAGCTACTTTTATAGTTGGTTTGGTTCGTTTTTTTTTTTTTAAATTAAAACTAAAATCAAACCAAATTTGATCAGTTTTTAAAGTTCAAAACCAAAACCTAACCAAACCTAAAAAGTATCAGTTTTTTGGTCGATTTGGTTCGGTTTTCGGTTTGGTTCGATTTTTCGGGTTTTTATGAACACCCCTAAGTATATGTATATAGATAAATAAAATGTTAATTACTGACTGAAGAAGAGAAAGTTCAAAGAGAAAATAATTCTATAGAACCGGTTGAAGCAAACCCAATCAATATTCCCACTCTTTTAGGAGATAAATTTTTATATAGAGAATAGGATTTCACCTAACCTACTAGTTTCTGGACAAAGTGCGTTACACGTGTATTCCGAGTTATTTTTTATAAGATTTTGAATAATCGCATGAGATTACTAAAACATTCTTTTGAGTAAGAAATAAACCAAGCGACTGTTTGTGGCTGATGAAATTAACAATTAGATATTAATATTAATAAAATTCAATAAATAAGGTAGAATAAGATTGATCCTCCAATTAGGAAAACATAGAGAAAATAAGGGTAAAAGGTTTACAAAGAAGAGAGAGAAAAAATAAATACATTGCTTGGAGTAAGAAAGGGTGCCACACTACCTCTATATAGATCAAGATTATATTTATATATATACATATATATATATATATATATACACACACACACACACAAGACAGTGAAGCGTCCAATACTAATATACTCTCAATAATCTTGAAGTACATTTCTATACAAAAACTTTCTTATGCCAAAGGGTGTTGTCAATATGATCAAACTTGTAAGTTGGTTAAGGAAATAATGGCTTTGGCTCCCTAGCAGTAGGCCTTGCATATTTTGTTCCTTTGTGGCCTTAGAATAAATGGCATGCATCAACACATAGTACTCCTAATAAACACTAATGATACTAATGTTACCAAACGACTTTTTGTGACACTAAAAAATATTGGCAAAGAAAGCTTAAACCCTACACACCAGAAAAGGGAAACTGAAAGTCCATGGAATAAGTATGGAGGGAATTTAATACATATGTGCAAAAATCTGTTGTGAAAAGGAAAAAAGAGAAATTTAATGGCAAATACATGAAATTAAACACCAACCAAACGTGAAGCTTTGTATCTTCAGATATAGGGTAAACTTATGCCCTTTTATACACACACACACACACAAAAAAAAAAAAAAAAAAAAAAAAAAAAAAATTGAACTTATCCCTAGAAAAATTAGAGTAAATTACGAGTACGAATTAGATTATTATCTGAAGAGCCAGATCAGGAAAGTTCTTAATGACCAAAACACCTTATTGGGAGTTGTTAAAGAAAAACTCAGCCCTTTCATACTGTGAGAAAGCACGGGAGAAAATATATTATTGATGTATATTCATATGTTACAATGAGCCCTATATATATACACACATAACATGTCCTACTCCTAATATATATTGGATTAGGGTTATTTATTTACTCCTATTTACATGACTATTCTAACACTCCCCCTCAAGCTGGTGCATATAAATCATATGTACCGAGCTTGTTACATATGTAGTTAATACGAGGACCAGTGAGGGACTTGGTGAAAATATCTGCAAGCTGATCATTCGACTTCACAAACTTTGTAGCAATATCTCCCGAGAGTATCTTTTCTCTAACAAAGTGACAGTCAATCTCAATGTGTTTAGTTCTCTCATGGAACACTGGATTTGACGCAATATGAAGAGCAGCTTGATTATCACACACAAGTCCCATCTGACTAATCTCACCAAATTTCAACTCCTTGAGCAACTGTTTGATCCAAATTAGCTCACATGTCGCCATAGCCATCGCTCGATATTCTGCTTCTGCACTAGACCGAGCAACCACATTCTGTTTCTTGCTCTTCCAGGACACCAAATTTCCTCCTACCAAGACACAATATCCAGACGTAGAACGTCTATCAGAAGGTGATCCTGCCCAATCAGCATCTGAGTATCCAACGATCTGCTCATGGCCTCGACCCTCAAACAATAAACCTTTGCCTGGAGCTGATTTTATATACCGAAGAATGCGAACAACTGCATTCCAATGACTATCACACGGAGAATCCATAAACTGACTCACAACACTCACAGAAAAGGAAATGTCAGGTCTTGTCACTGTAAGGTAATTTAATTTACCAACCAACCGTCTATATCTTGCAGCATCGCTAAGAGGCTCCCCCTGTCCTGGCATAAGTTTAGAATTCGGATCCATCGGAGTGTCAACCGGTCTACAACCTGTCATTCCTGTCTCTTCAAGAATATCTAAGGCATACTTTCGTTGTGAGATCACAACACCTGAGCTAGACTGAGCGACCTCAATACCCAAAAAATACTTTAGTTTGCCCAGATCCTTAGTCTGAAAGTGTTGCAAGAGATGTTGCTTCAATTTAGTAATACCATCCTGGTCATTGCCGGTAATAACAATGTCGTCAACATAGACCACCAGATAAATACAGAGACTCGAGGCAGAATGCCGATAGAATACAGAGTGATCAGCTTCACTCTGAATCATGCCAAATTCTCGAATTACTGTGCTGAACTTACCAAACCAGGCTCGAGGAGACTGCTTTAGACCATAAAGTGACCGACGCAAGCGACATACAAGGCCACGAGACTCCCCCTGAGCAACAAACCCAGGTGGTTGCTCCATATAAACTTCATCCTCAAGGTCACCGTGTAAAAAAGCATTCTTAATGTCCAGCTGATAGAGGGGCCAATGGCGAACAGCAGCCATGGATAGAAAAAGGCTGACTGATGCTAATCTTAGCCACAGGAGAGAAGGTATCACTGTAATCGAGCCCAAATATCTGAGTATATCCTTTGGCAACAAGACGAGCCTTAAGACGATCAACCTTACCATCCGGACCAACCTTGACTGCATACACCCAACGACAACCAACAGTAGATTTACCTGAAGGAAGAGGGACGAGCTCCCAAGTACCACTCGTATGTAAAGCAGACATCTCGTCAATCATAGCCTGTCGCCATCCTGGATGAGACAATGCTTCACCTGTAGACTTAGGGATGGAAACAGAGGACAAAGAAGATAGAAAAGCATAATAGGGTGATGACAAACGATGATAACTCAAACCGACATAATGGGGATTAGGATTAAGGGTGGCCCGTATACCTTTCCGAAGTGCAATCGGTTGATTAAGAGGAGACAAGTCCGCAGTATTAGCAGGGTCAGGTGCAGGACGTGAATCAGCTGGACCTGATGCTGGGCGCGGACGACGATGATATGTCAAAAGTGGTGTTCCTGTGGCAGGGAGTCTAGGAGGAGCCACACTAGACTCCTCAACGGCTGGAATGGATAAGACTTCTATAGCGGAAGGTGAAGGAGGAGCTATAGGAGACTCGGGTAAGACTTCTGTGGCGGAAGGTGAAGGAGGAGCTATAGTAGACTCCTTAAAGGTCGGTATAGGTAAGACCTCAGATATATCAAGGGGGTCAGAAAGGTCAGAAGAGGTAAAGAAAGGTTTAGACTCAAAAAATGTGACGTCAGAGGACATAAAGTACCTACGAAGATCAAGTGAGTAACAACGATAGCCCTTCTGAACACGAGAATAACCAAGGAAGACACACTTGAGAGCACGAGGAGCTAACTTATCTTTCCCAGGGGCTAGGTTATGAACGAAACAAGTGCTCCCAAAAACACGAGGGGGAACAGAGTATACGGGTGATTGGGGACACAATACTGCATACGGTATCTGATTCTGGATGGGAGAGGAAGGCATCCGATTAACTAAATAACAAGCTGTGAGAACTGCATCGCCCCAAAAACGCAGCGGAACATGAGATTCAATGAGAAGTGTGCGAGCAGTCTCAATGATGTGCCTATTCTTTCTCTCTGCAACCCCATTTTGCTGAGGGGTATAAGGACAAGAGGTCTGATGAATAATTCCTTGAGAAGTCATAAACTGCTGAAATTGAGAGGATAAATATTCTAAGGCATTATCACTGCGAAAAGTGCGAATGGAAACACCAAATTGATTTTTAATTTCAGCACAAAAATTCTGGAATATAGAAAACAACTCAGAACGATCTTTCATTAAGAAAATCCAAGTACATCTTGAATGATCATCAATAAAACTAACAAAATAACGAAATCCCAAGGTTGAACTGACTCTACTAGGACCCCATATATCAGAGTGAACTAAAGAAAAAATAGACTCTGCGTGACTCTCAATACTACGAGGATAGGAGGCTCGGGTATGTTTCCCGAGCTGACATGACTCACACTCTAATGTGGATAAACTAGACAAACCAGGCACCATCTTCTGAAGCTTGGATAAGCTTGGATGTCCTAAACGTTTGTGAATTAGGTCCGGAGGATCTGTAACTAGACATGCCTTGGAGGATTTTAGGGAGTTAAGGTAGTAAAGCCCTTCTGATTCAAGTCCTGTTCCAATCGTCTGCCCTGTACTGCGGTCCTGCATAATAAAAGAATCATCAATAAAATATATACCACAATGGAGGGCACGAGTCAAACGACTAACAGATGCAAGATTAAAAGGACAGCCAGGGACATAGAGAACGGAATCTAGAGTGACAGAGGGTAGGGGATTCGCTTGTCCAACTCCTTTTGCTTTGGTTTGAGACCCATTGGCTAAAGTAACAGTGGGAAGAGACTGTGAATACGCAATATTTGACAAAAGTGATTTATTACCAGAGATATGATCAGAAGCGGCTGAGTCCACAACCCATTGTCCAGGAGGACTAGACTGGGAAACACAAGCAAAAGAATTACCAGCAACAGAAGTATTAGTCTGAGCAACAGAAGCTACTTGTGGAGATGTCTGCTTACTTGCTCGATACTGAAGGAACTCATTATACTCCCCTTCAGATAAAGAAAATCCCTGGTTACCTGTAGTCTCAGTCTGAGCAACATAAGCATTTTTGGTTGGGCGGCCATGTAAAGAATAGCATACATCACGAGTGTGTCCAAGTTTATGACAATAGGAGCACTTGGGTCTAGATCTTCCAAAACGACCTCCTCCTCGTCTATTTTCCATAGTATGAGATGCCCGATTGTCCACTGATTGGGATACGAGGACAGATGAGTCAAGTGTCTGTGATGAGCTCACTGGGTGACTAGGTGCTGCAGCAAGGCGAAGTAATCGAGAGAATAATTCATCAACTGAGGGGACGGTTGGACTAGCCAAAATCTGGTCACGTACTGAATCAAGGTCATTAGGGAGTCCAGCGAGTGTAAGAACTAGAAACATCTTCTGTCGTTGCTCTTGTTGTTTTTCAATACTAGCAGAAACTGGCATCAACGTCTCAAATTCTTCCATGACTGCCTGAACTTGTCCCAAGTAAGTAGACATATCTAATTCCTGTTTCTTCAAGCTTGTCATTCGCGATATTACATCATAGAAACGAGATATGTCATTAGTGTATAGATTACGAGCCTTTTCCCAAACTAAATAACATGTCTGGAATGGACGGAACAAGGGCATCAACTTGGAATCAATAGATCGCCACAGGATACTACATAACTGAGCATCGACCTTCTCCCACTGTGTTTTGGCCTTTTCATCACCTTCGCTAGCCTTTTTTGTTAAATGATCTTGAACTCCTTGACCTTTACACCACAACTCGACAGATGAAGCCCAATCTAAGTAGTTTGAACCTCCCATTAAAGGTTCTGAGGTAATCATAACACTGGAACTGCCAGAACCCGGGTTTCTAGACCCGAAAGCATCGACTCCCAAAGACATGGTTGGATTATCACCAAATAACAAAAAGAATCAACTGAAAATTCTCTGAAACAGATGAAGAAAACACTGTGTTTGCCGGAAAAGTACTGTAGCTGCCGGAAAAATCAGTGTAGTCGCCGGAAAAACTCAAAGTGGTCGGAATCAAACGAAAAAGGTATGGACAGACTCGGAATTACTAGGCGATCCGACTGTCCAACTGGAAGATTTTCAAAAAATGGCCGAAACAGTGCTCACGCGCCGGCGCGTGGGGGCGCGTGGGTCAGATTTGCCGGAATATCGCCGGCGCGTGAGGGCGCGTGAGGGGGTGTTTTCCGGTGGGGTTTACTGGGGTTTGGTCGCCGGAGCCTTGGGAACCCTGTGGTGGTGTTGGTTTTTGCACAACACTGATAATTAGTGACTTTGACGCAATTAGTCACTTAGGTCACCGGAAAATTGCACGGTGACTGAGTTGTTTCTTCCCGGATATCGTTGGAATGATGCACAACGATAAATTTCTCACGGTTGCTCTGATACCATGTGAGAAAGCACGGGAGAAAATATATTATTGATGTATATTCATATGTTACAATGAGCCCTATATATATACACACATAACATGTCCTACTCCTAATATATATTGGATTAGGGTTATTTATTTACTCCTATTTACATGACTATTCTAACACATACTATCTCTTAAACTAATGCAACTGCCAAACAAATTATGACTTAAGAGTACGCTCTATGCATATGATATACTACTTGTTATGTACTAGTGAAAGCAACATTATATATTTTAAATTCTAGCCTTTGATCACGAAACATCTTCGTGAACACGTGGAGGGAATAAACCAATTACGAGAGGAGGAATATCACAACCCAAAATCCCCACCGCGGGGCCGTGATGGCGCCTAACGTCCACTTGCTAGGCAAGCCAACATTAATACACAATTACTCATTTTAAAACCAATTTGGAAGCAGTTTAATAAGAAATAAAGCTGTAGAAATTCAAAATAGATATAATAACTTCAAACGTTCAATAAAAAGTTAAAATCTTAAAAAGATGAGTGTCTTTAAGCGACTATAGATAACGAAAATTACAGTTTAGCAAATAGTTATTCTATTTAGTGCAATGACAGTTCTACAACAATTTATTCACAACAATCAAAATGAACAAAAAAAAAAAAAAGAGAGAGAGAGAGAAAAAAAACAAACAAACAAACAAACAGAAGCAAATACATGCTAAGCCTTTGAAAAGTGAACATTGTGCTAAAAGTGAAAATGGTGTACAAGAGCGTTTGGCAGGAGTAGTATTTGAGACGTGAACTACTCAAGTGTTGGTGCAACTTCAGTTCAAATTTTAGGGATGTCTTTAGGTGATTTATTTTTTCGATAGAGAAGTCTGCTACTAAGTCCTCAAATTGAAGGAAAGTGACATTTTTGTTACAGATATGGAACAGGGTTCTTTCTGGTATTTCCAGGCATAAAAGTACACATGTTCTTGAGAAATAGATCCTAAACGTTTTAGTAAATGGATAGAAAGCTTGCACATACTATCTGGAAAGCAATATTGTCCTACTTCAAGTTAATAGCTCATTGCAGGCCATTCCGGTCCATAACTTCCAAATGGAAACCATAGAGAAACTTTAAATTTTTTGAATACCTAAAGTTGCAAAGACGTGCTTTCTTAAGCTGTAGTATCGCTTCTTCATTTATTCCTTTGTACTTCGTCAGGAAATTGAGTCCTATTTCAGCACAATTGAACTTCGGTTTAGCAGCATGCAGCCCTTGTGCATTTGATCATTTGGAACATTTTAATTAATACTACTGTGCGTTCTATCTTGATTTTCTTCTGCCCTTCATCAGTCTTGATTTCGTTTGATTGTTCTTGACCTATGTTACTCAGCAAACCAGCTAATGCCATTGTTGGAGCAGCTCACCATGTCTCATTTATGCGTCCATATGGACTATTTGACATCGCTGCCGTCTCACTTGCCAATTCTTTGACTCTTTTTGCTTTTCTGGATAGTATTTCCGACAAGATGGATTACATTGGAATCAATTACTATGGACAGGTATTGGAGTGTTTGGACAAAGTTCAAATGGAAAAACTCTTGTTCTGCTTTTCTATTGCCTCATTTTTTTGACATTAAACTCTGTGCTTCTTTGACTTGAGCAGGAAGTCGTCTGTGGTGCAGGATTGAAACTAGTGGAGACAGATGAGTACAGTGAATCTGGGCGTGGAGTCTATCCTGATGGCTTGTTCCGTGTGTTGCTCCAATTTAATGAAAGATACAAACATCTTAATCTTCCCTTTGTAATCACTGAAAATGGTGTTTCCGATGAAACGGACTTGATTAGAAAACCATACTTGTTGGAACATCTGCTTGCAACTTACGCAGCCATGATAATGGTTTTGACTCTTTGGACTTCATCTCTTAATATATTCTAAGACTTCACCAACTTTATTTGATTGATTATGTGGACTTGCTTCTTTTTACTAATTCAGGGTGTTCGTGTGCTTGGGTACTTGTTTTGGACTATCTCTGATAACTGGGAATGGGCGGATGGGTATGGTCCCAAGTTTGGACTTGTAGCAGTTGATCGTGCCAATAATCTTGCTCGGATTCCACGTCCTTCATACAATTTGTTTTCAAAGGTAACCCTTCTTTCTGATATCTCCTCGTATTCTTCTTGATAATTTTGCTGACGTCATGATTTTCAGATTGTAGCATCTGGAAAAATAATGCGGGAAGACAGGGAACATGTGTGGGGTGAGCTCCAAACCGCCGCTAACGAGGGAAAAAAGAGACCGTTCTATCGAACGGTGAATAAATATGGCTTAATGTATGCAGGTAATACCGAAAAGTCAAGTCTACTTTTGGCCTGAAACAGGTTCCAGACAATTCAAGATTTTAATCAAAATTTTGATTTATATCTCCTTGGAAATCTAAATAAAAGGCATCTAATTGGACCAAATTTTAGATCTAGAGTAGACATACTGCAATTTTGAATGTAAAAGAAGCTACATCATGATGGATTCTTCCAGATGCTAATTTGGTGCCACTGCTCGGTAGTTCCATTTGTCTGTTGATCTAGCCATAAATAACTTTCATATGAAGGATTTCTGATGTCTTTACTCATGGTTTAATCTCGTGGTTGACCTTTGTCGAGTATTTTTGCTGTGGTTGGTAAACTAGGTTAGCTTAAAGGGAAATGTCACTTTAATTGCCTTAATAGTTTAGCAGGCTACCTCAAGCATGACAGTTGCATGGGAGAACAAATTCTTTTTTTGTTTCCTCAATGATAAAGAATGTGAAAATTCTGTTTACACAGTGATTCCGCCCTCCTTATCTTCACAAGTATTACAAATTGCCAATTATTGCTAATGATCTGTTCGTTTCTCAGGAGGCCTTGATGAGCCCATATGGCGACCTTATGCAAAAAGAAATTGGCGGTTTGGGCACTATAAGATGCAAGGTTTGCAGGATCCTTTGAGCCGTTTTGCACGATGTCTTCTGCATCCTTTCTCACACAAAAACAAGGCAGAGACTGAGAGAGAGAGTGGTACATTGACTCGTGAGCCTCTCATGGCAAATATCTAGTTACTACTGCATCAGATTGTTTAAAAAATTCTCCTTGAGAATCCTTAACTGGATGCTATAGTAAGGTATGCCTGTCAGCAATGGCCCTGCCTTTTTTCCCTCATGGATGAATATTATTTTTCCATTGAACGCCTTTTTTCCCTGATGTTATGATTAGGAGATAAATAAGATCATGCAGAATGCTATTATTTCTGTAGTATATTTTAGTACTATGTATAATTAGTTTCTTATTAAGCTTCTTTAATATTTATTTACTTAGGAATCTAAATTTAGATGGAGGGTATTGTTCTTTATCTAGGGTTTTGTGAAGCCTCTGACTTCAACTCTGCTTTTAGTTTTTTATTTTACTAGTCTTAGAGTAAGCATTTTGCTTGTGTACCTTTATCAATAATATAACTAACTTCTTATGAACAACATAAATAATATTGAAAATAGTTTTGCCTTATAGAATAAAAATTAACAAAAACTTGCCAGTTCTTGAAAATAATGTGTTAATCATGTCTGGTGTATGGATCCACTTTAGTAATTTTTCCTCCGGTTTGCTTCAGTATTTACCAATTGTAAAAACGATATATGGAATAGTCTTTCTTTTTGTAATGTTTGTGCAAATCCTAGCTTGTGTACCTATTTTAACGATTATACAATTTAAAAAATATTTTTGTTCGCCCGCCAAATAAATTTCTTTTCTTTCTCTCTCCCAATTGTTCTTTCACCACAAGAAATTATAGGATTTATTTATCTCTCAAGTATTCAACTGAAAGTTTTTGGGTAGCTTCTTTCATTAAACTTTTTTTCTGATATTTGATGTGAATAATATAACATCTCCAACAAAATGAAATTTAAACTTTTTTTCATGAGTTTATGTTATTAATTTTATGCATTGTGCATATAGAAACGCTAAAAACCCTTTATCAAATTCACTTTATTTTGTTTATTGTTTGTTCTTTTTTTCCTTTGTAACCAAAAGAGTATACAAATTCTTTTTCTTTTGAAAATAGTTGTTATATTCTTCAAAATCGTGGCTTTACTTATAAAATTATCATCATTTAATATGTTGGTGCATGCTTTTTATATTTTATTTAAAAGCAATCATTTCACCATAGTGCATGTCATCCTATATAATATATTATTTTATGTAAGTGTGAACTTATGCAAAAGACACAAACATGTTTAAATGATATTGTTGTAATTTTTCAAAACCATGTGTAGTATATATGTAAATCTTATTGTAATTATATCGAATAAGAATTCAGTTCCTAAAGCGTTGTTATCCAGCCCTTCCCCGGACCCTGTGCATAGCGGAAGCTTAGTGCACCAGGCTGTCTTTTTTTCTTTATGTATAGTAAATATTTAGATGTTGTTATAATTATATCGAATAAGAATTCAATTCCTAAAGCGTTAAAGAAATTAATTTGATATTTGACTTGACTTTTATGTTTGCAGAATCATTAGTGTTATTAATTCCTTCCAGCCATTATATCTCTCCCTCTACATCTCCCTCTTTCAAATTGTTATATATTTTCCAAGTTATTTATTCTAATTATTGCGTGTAGTTTTTAAATATTATACAAAAAAATTAGTGAGTAGAAAATATATAGTTTGGGTAGGAAGTAGTTCAAATATAATATGAAGATGTATTATAGGTCATATATATAGTCAAAGGTGATATGGAATTAATAAAGTTACTTTACATTGTTTAAATAAAAATATAATTTATATAAGTTTTTTGAAATTTTTATTTATTTAAAAGTCCTAAATATTTAGACTTTGTACATAGTTTAATAAGTAAGAATTTAATTTTATTGATTTCAAAGTTTTGAGCAACCTGTGCTAAGTGTTTCGAATAGTAAATCTTAATATGTCATATCTTGATTATAGAAAAGAATGGCTTAAACGGAAGAGAGATACTTGCGATGAATAATTATTCTTATTAAATGGTTCGTGAATAAGGTAAGTAAAAACGTATAATGTTGAATAGTGGTCCTTGACTAAAAGCGTGGTTTAATTAGTTGGAGTGAATACAAAATCTTAACTGATACCAAACTCCTATAAATTAGGACTTTTTACATAATAGCTCTAATAATAAAGATTTAATAATAAAAAAATTTAGTTAATTTGAAAGTTCTAAATATTAGAAAACTAATTTCAATTAAAAAAATTTCAAATGTAAAATTAAGTTTTAAAACGACATTTCGTTACTTCGTGCTTTTAATATAATAAAATATGAATATAGTTTATATTTTGACAAGTATGAGCACTGGGCTAGACATCTTTTGAAGACCCACGGAGGAGTTGGAACATGCATCTGACTTGATATCAATAAAATTAAGAGTAGTCGGTAGATGTCAGGGCAGTCAATCTTGCATAACTAGTTAGGCTTTGGATCTTAAAATATTTCAATTTTACACTTCGCGCATCGTCAGTGGCGAAGTCAAGGATTTCCTCTAGGGCGTTCAAATTTGAAAGAAGTAAAAAAAAATTCCGACAAAGGGTGGTCAACCAAAGTGTGGCTTCGCCCTTGCGCATCGTGCGTGTACTTCGTATCATCAGTATTTCCTCCGTTTCAGTTTATGTGAGTCTATTTCCTTTTTAATCTGTTCCAAAAAGAATGTCCCCTCGCTAAATTTAGAAGTAATTTAACTTAAACTCCCAATTCTACCTTCAACGAGAAGTTTTTATAGCCACAAGTGTAGGACAACAAGTTTTAAAAGTCTCATTTTTTCTTAAACTCCATGCCCAGTCAAATTGGTTAACATATGGAGTAATATTTTTTGAAAAATGATGTAAATATTATTAAAAATATGTCTGACTTGTAAAATTAAAGGAAAGTATAAGTTCTTAAAATTGATCAATATTGACTCTGTTTAGCTAATTTTGTAACCAAAAAATATTGCCCACATTGACCCAAAAGGTCATCTTTTGTTTTAGAATTCGTTTTCGTGTTCTGAGGTCTTGAAAACCTCCTTTTATCTCTCCTCAATTTGCGTGCGCAGTCCGGGCGCGATACCGGAAAGCTTTTGTGTGAAAATTTAAGAAATAATAATTTTTTGGCTTAAAAATATAATTTTAGTTGACTTCGGTCAACATTTTGGTTAAACGGACCCGGACCCGTATTTCGATGGTCCCGGAGGGTCCGTAGAAAAATATGGGACTTGGGCGTATGCCCGGAATCAAATTCTGAGGTCCCTAGCTTTAGAAATCAATTTTTCAAGAAAATTATTTTGCTGGTTTTTAAAGGAAATAAAGAAATAAATTAATGTTTGAACTTGTTGGTATCAGGCCCGTATTTTGGTTCCGGAGTCCGGTACAAGTTTGCTATGATATTTAAGTTCTATCTGCGAAATTTGGTGAGAATCGGAGTTGATTTGAGGTGATTCAGACGTCCAGTTGTGAAAATAGTAAATTTGAAGTGTTGTTGAGGAAAATCATGAGTTTGAGGTTAAATTCGTAGTTTTTGATGTTATTTTAATGATTTGATCGCACGAGCAAGTCCGTATTATATTTTTAAAATTACGTGCATGTTTGGTTTGGAGCCCCGAGGGCTCGGGTGAGTTTTGGATAGGCCACGGAGTGATTAGAACTTAAGAAAACTCAGATGTGCTTCTAGTGTTTTGCACAGGCCTCTGATCTCGCAAATGCGAGATCAGGCTTCGCAAATGCGAAGTCTGCCGGCCTGGGAAATGTGACAATATTGTCGCAAATGCGAAGAAGGCCTGGGAAGGGCAACCTCGCAAATGCGAAACTTTGGCCAGAATTTACGAAGGCCCCAGAAGTCGCAAATGCGGCATGTGTCGCAAACGCGAAGGCAGCAGTAAATTCAAAGGGTTTGCAATTGCGAGCCCCTGATCGCAATTGCGATAATTGCAGCCTGTTAAGTGAGATTTTAGACGGGATTTTCACTTCACTTCTCAAATTTTCAAACCCTAAGCTCTCATAGGCGATTTTCTTGAAGAGAGTTCTTCCCCAAATCATAGGTAAACAATTTCGAACTCATTTTCTTCAATCTATTTCATCTTTTTGCATGATTTCATCTCAAAATTTAGGGTTTTTCATGGGAAATTGGGTGTTCTTGGATAGAATTTAGGAATTTCAAATTTGGGGGGTTTAGACCTCAACTTGAGGGCGGATTCCGAAACTAATTGTATATCCGGGCTCGAGGGTGAATGGGTAATCAGGTTTTGGTCCGAACTTCGAGTTTTGACCAAGCGGGCCCGGGGTCGATTTTTGACTTTTTGGGAAAAATGTTGGAAAATCTATAATTGTGTATTGAAATTTGTTTCTTTAGCATTTATTGATGTTATTAAGTTAATTATTGCTAGATACGAGTGAATTGGTGGTGGAATCGAGAGGTAAAACGGTGATTGAGCTTTGATACACCCTTGGCTTGAGGTAAGTGTTTGGTCTAACCTTGACTTGAGGGACTAGGGATCCCCATCTTGTTTGCTATGTGAAATATCATGTGTGTGGCGTATAGGTGTGGTGACGAGTACCTATGCATCACCAAACTACTTGTTTAGCCCGTTTCCTTTTCCCGTTTTCTTATATATTGCTTTCCTGCCTTAATTGCTACTTGCTCATAACTGTTTCCATGTCTAATTGCTTCATGTTAACTATTGTTCTCTTTGGTGAATTATTTAATTGTTCCATGTTAATCGTTGATGTTCCCGTTGAAGTATCATTGATTTCGTAGCTTCATTTTATTACCCTGTTGGCTTATATCGATTTATTGGTGCCTTATGGTGCACCTTGGTTGGTCTTGCTGAGTAGTTTTCATTGGAGAAGTTTCATAATCGTAGTGATATCCCATTGTGTGGATTGAGGTATAAGTAATGTGGGGGATTTGAGTTATCTTGTGAAACTCTTGTCTTTATTCTTTTGTGTTTGGTGCTGATATATATATTGGGATCGGATTGCACGCCGCAACAGGAGGAATAAGGGTGAATTGTGATTGTCTGGTGGGATCGGGTTGCACGCCGCAACAGGAGGAATAAGGGTGAATTGTGATTGTCTGGTGGGATCGGGTTGCACGCCGCTACAAGGAGTAATAAGGATGGACAAGTGGGATCGGGTTGTGCGCCGCAACAGGAGGAATAAGGGTGACATGTGCTGAGGAGTAATAAGGGCGGACAAGTGGGATCAGGTTGCACGCCGCAACAAGGAGGAATAAGGGTGAATATTGATACTGTGTTGTTTATATGATGGGATCGGGATGCGCGCCGCATCAGTTGTTGTTTTAAGTATTCATTTATGCTGAAATGCATTACTGTGATGTTGAAACACCCTTAAGGATTGGTTATAGCTGAATACTAGTGGAACAACTGGGCTCCGGATTTACTTTATGCCAGTTATTGCTTTATTACATTCTGTATTCCCTTTCTGTTTAGTATAGACTGTTGCAGGTTGTATATGTTGTAGGCCCCGCCGTAGCTTCGTCACTACTTCGTCGAGGTTAGGCTCGACACTTACCAGTACATGGAGTCGGTTGCACTGATACTGCACTCTGCACTTCTTTTGCAGATTTCGGAGCTAGTGGCTGATCGAGAGGTTGGTTGCTGTTGCTGCTTCCCGGAGACCCAAGGTAGTCCTGCAGGCGTCCGCAGGCCCTGGCGTCTCCTTCTATCCTACTTCATTTCTGTTTTTATTTACTTTCAAGACAGATGTAAACTTTTGTTCAAACCCTTATTTGTAGTATTCGTAGACTGTTCGTGAGTTGTGACACCAGTTCTGGGTGGAAATTTATTACGGTTTTATTATTAGTATAAAGATAATCTTTTAAACTGTGTTCTTCCGCTTTTATTTTCAATGATTTACTTTTGTTAACTTGTAATTGTTAAAAAAATAAAGGGAAAAGATAAAATAATCTATAACGTTGGCTTGCCTGGCTAGTACAATGTTAGGCACCATCACGGTCCCGACGGTGGGAAATTCGGGTCGTGACACATAAATCCTCATATGCCTTGTTAAAATTTTGATCCATGAGTTTTGTATTTGATTTAGAAACTCAAATAGAGTAAGCACAATGTATTAACTTGTAGTATTAACATTTTTCACTTTCCACTGAAACCTTTACACGTCTTTTTAAGAAATTACTTTAAAAGGTAATTAACTGCATATAGTAAGCATGCAGATCAAAGCAGTAACGTACGCAGGATTTTTTATAAGCGGTGTCACTATTTTTAGTAAGAGGCTCGTAACAGTCAAAAAGTATTTTCTGGAGCCAAGGGAGTTCGAACCCAAGACCTCTCACAACAAACTTGAAGATGTCAACCACTAGACTACTAAGTTATTTTGTTGCAAGTGCTGTCACTTTTAATGGTTTTATCTTGTATTTTTATTTTACTTATTATTTTTATATATATAAATAGTAAAAGTTTCGACGAAGCGGTGTCCCGTGACACTGCTTGGGTCCATGTAAATCCGCCCCTGGATCAAATATGATGGAACAACAAAGATGATCATTGCCATTATAAAAGAATTTTTTTATTATCTATATTACTTTTGAAACTTATTGTTACGATCCAAAATCCCACCTTAAGGATTGTGATGGCACCTAGTCCCTAGGACTAGGTAAGCCTAGCACATGCTGAGTTATTAACAGATTTAAACTATTAAATATAAACCAGCAAATGACATACATAGCTAAAACGATCAATAGTTGTATATTTTTCGAAAACTGGTAGTACGGAGTCATATGCTCTACTGAGAGTGCACTAGAAATCACTAAATACAATACTTTTTGGAATTAAAGTAAACATTAGCAATAATCAATAGAAGGTGACTCCGAGGCCTGCTAGCAGACATGTAGGTATACCTTGAAGTCTCCACAGCAACTCTGATAAATAGCTCGCTAACCCCCAGCTTGCTTTTAGGTACCTGGATCTACACAAAATGTGCAGAAGTGTAGTACGAGTTCACCATAATCGGTACCCAGTAAGTATCAAACCATAATCGGTACCCAGTAAGTATCAAGACTAACCTCGGTGGACTAGTGACAAGGTCAAGTCATGACACTCATTGTCAAATAACCTATACAGAATATCAATATATAGCTAAAAACGGAAAAGCAAAGTAAATAAATGGCAATAACGGGTAATTATGTGATAAAACAACAAAATAATCAAAGCACGGATAAAATAAAAGTGATAGCAATTAAGGAAAAAACAACGATAGTTCTAACCATCAAACCATTCCGACACAAGATTTACAACAAGAACCACCCCGAAGTACCACACTTCATAATCACAAATCACGAGTCTCAAATCACGAATCATATACACATGGAATCTCATGCCCACTTTATATATCACAATCTGCCCGATGTAGTCACATGCTCAATATCATAATCCGCCCGGCGTGATCGCAGGCTCAATACAACAATCTACCCGGCGTGGTCACTGTCACGACCCAGCCTAGTGCCGCGACGGATAACCAATGCTTAAGTGCCGATCATCACTAAACCTACTAATAATCTACTAATCATGAATATAATTGATAAACTAAACAAATATAAGCATAGCTGATAAGTACTGTACAATCTGGAAAGCCGACAAGTCTAACACAAGTTGACATATAAAAACACTAACTGCAGAGGTGCATAACTATTGACCTCTAAATTGAACAAGCACTGGACGAAACATGGCCCCATCATATCCAAACTAGATGACTATATACCTACCAAAAAGAAAAGCAACTTCGGGAGTAATCGAAGTGACTCCAATAGCTGGTGGATAGCCTACTGATGTGGCTCAAGCGCTGATCTATATGTACCTAGACGACATAAAACACAACGTCCCGAAAAGGATGTTAGTATGATATGTAAAAAGTATGTAGGGTGGGAAGCATATGTAAAGCGTACTAAAGTATGACTATAAGCTGAAAATCTGAATATAAGCTAAAAGGTAAACAAGAGTCTGAACTAGAAACTGATCTAGAACTTAACCGAAGTTTAAATTGAAATTGTGTTCAATTTGAACAACTATTTGAACTGGTACCTATCTGGTGTTATGGGCTTTATCCCCCAATCAGGTAACTATACAACTGAGCTAGCCTCATGTATAGTCGTGCAATGCAAACTATAGCTATATACGCGTACATAATATGCCTAACTGGCATTATGGTCTATATCCCCCTAGTAGGTAAATATATAATCAATAGGCACGACTGATGTTATGGGCTATCTCCCCCCAGCATATAATCAATAGGTCTTCGCTTGTGTTATGGGATATGTACCCCCAGCATAATTAATGTAAGCATTTTTGAGGCATAACACGTGTGGCATCATCATATTGACTCATGAGATCATGAAGGAAACAATAAACGGAATCACAAACGTAATCCAACGCTCGTCGCCTATAAGTTGGATGGAGGAGCCTATCCCCATTTTAGGAACTAAGTATGTACATGAGATACTAAGGTTAATTAACTCATTAGAATCCCCCTAGAATAAATTTAGAACCAATGAACTCAAGATTTGTCCATCTCTTTGAATTTTCAAAAATTGCGCCAGAGTTTCCCCTAAAACTGGATGATCCCCAAAAATAACAGCAAGTACCACAATATACACAGGAATGGATAATCGTCCAAGATGATAACATCAAACTAAATGAGATCCAGTTATCCACAATAGTGTCAAACCATCAACAAAACGGAATTGTGAATGTAATGTCGACTCATACTGGCTAACTTGTGACATGAAAGTATAAATGTGATTTAGGAATAATCTTTTCACGACCCGAAATTCCCACCTCCGGACCGTGATGGCGCCTAACATTTCACTTGCTAGGCAAGGTAATGTTAGAATAATATTAGACATTTTAAACCATTTTAATTTAATTAATAACGAGGAAACAAATGCGAAAATAAATTCTGAAATAAAGTAATTAATCCATAATAATAGCGATGTCTAAAAACCATCCCAGAACTGGTGTCACAAGTGCACGAGCTACTAGAAAAATACAAATAAGGGTCTGAACGAAATAAAGTTGTCTGAAAGAAAATACACAACCAAGATAAGTAGAAGGGGACTTAAAGCTGCGAACGCCGTGCAGCTATACCTGAAGTCTCCTGTGGATAGCTGAATCTGAGCAAATCTACTGTGCACCGCTGGGATCAACTCCGGTATCTGCACAAGAAGTGCAGGGTGTAGTATGGGTACAACCGACCCCATATACCTAGTACGTGTCGAGCCTAACTGATAGGTTATATGTGTATCCCTGTTGTGTTTTGATGATCTAACAACCTTACTGATAAGAATCAGATACGAAACCAGATACACAACCTCAAGAACTTAAAGATAACCAAGTCTCCAGTTGGAGAGACAATCAACTCTTCAGGGTTAAAGGAACAACATAGGGAACAGTAGAGGGACCAGATAGCTACCAGTTCCCGAGGAGACTATACAAGTCAACTGCCCTAGCTGTAAAGTTACTGCCTACACACGCTATAGTGCAGAAACAATGCAGCAGTCAACTTTATGGGGAATGCCCTTAAACTAACTTGTTTACATCATTCAAGTGGTGTGACAAATGAGATATTAACATTAAGCAAAGGTAAAACAAATCACTTGCACATTCAAGAACTCATCAAGCATTCTCTCAAGTCTATGCCAATCTTGCAAGTGATTCTCAAGGGCATCAAGAACGAAGAACAACATAACCAAGGACCAGTTACATGTATTAAAGTTATTACATGTCCTTAGTTGTGTTGTACCTTTGTTAAAGCACTCTGCTTGTAATTCCTGCTTAGCTTAGTTAGAATCATTGTGTAGGAAATTTTTGTAAATCATAAACCCTTGTGTTTGTGTCTTGGCTAGAACTAGTCGAGTTGTAAAGTCTTTGTAATAGAGTTATTACAAAGTGGCTTGTAATAGAGTGTTACAAGTTAGTGAGGGATTAAGA
The DNA here is from genome assembly GCF_001879085.1 of Nicotiana attenuata. NCBI lineage: Eukaryota > Viridiplantae > Streptophyta > Magnoliopsida > Solanales > Solanaceae > Nicotiana > Nicotiana attenuata. The sequence goes on along the minus strand of NC_031997.1, from coordinate 9,830,113 downwards.
GGTTAATTCCTAAGTTACAATAGGTTGTAATCTAAAATTGCTCAATAGTAAAGTTGAAATCCTACAAGGGTAGGTCGTGATTTTTGATCCTGTAAGCTGGGAGTTTTCTATGGAAAACTCCATTTTGCCCTATACTTTCTGCAGTGTGCGTGTGTTTTGTGGGAACTAATAGAGAAGCTGGTTCTCTATAGTGTTTGGTGGACCCTTAAATTCTATCAATTGTTATCAGAGCAGGTTCTTTCTATCAGGTTAACACCTAGAAAGGATCCTCATGGCTGCTCCTCCAAACTTCGAAGAAGGCCAATCTACTTACAGGCCACCAAGGTATAGCGACCATTATTATGGATGGTGGAAGACTAGGATGCACGACTTTATCATGGCTGAAGATTTCGAGCTTTGGGATGTCATCTGTGATGGACCTTTCATCCCTATAAAAACTAGTGGTGACCCAGTGGTAACTGTTCCCAAAACAAGAAAGGAATTCAATGACGCTGATCGAAAGGCCATAGAAAAGAATTTTCGTGCAAAGAAAATTCTTGTTTGTGGCATTGGTCCTAATGAGTACAATAGGATTTCAACATGCCAATCAGCTAAGGAGATCTGGGAAGCTCTCCAAACAACTCATGAAGAAACAATGTAGGTAAAGCAGTCTAAGATTGACATGCTAACCACATAGTATGAGCTTTTCAGAATGACATGCCAATCAAATATTTGGGGTTATGAACTCAAACCCTCGATTTTAGTCTTTTCTGCCCAGTGATTGCCGCTTCTGCTCTCATAGGACCACATCTGTGGCCCCGTACCTGCGGAAGAATCATCGCAGGTGCGAAAGCCACTTAACTGGGCTGGGGTCACATCTGCGGCCACATCTACGAGCCTGCATCTGCGGTCCCCCAGCCGCACCTTCGATCCTAGCTTCCAAGGTCCATATCCGCATTTGCGGCTCCATACCTGCGGTCCAATATCCGCAGGTGCGAAAACAACAGGTGCAACAAACTTCAGCAAAGGCATATGTCCCAAACCAATCCGTTAAGCATCTGAAACTCACCCGAGGCCCTCGGGACCTCAACCAAACAAACCAACCAATCCTAAAACATCATAAGAACTTAGACAAGCCCTCAAATCACATCAAACATTGCAAAAATCACGAATCAACCTCCAATCCAAACTTAATGAACTTGAAATTTCAAAATTCCACAACCGATGCCAAAACTGACCAAACCACGTCCGATTGACCCCAAATTTTGCACACACGTCATATTCAACACTACGGACCTACTCCAGCTTTTGGAATCAGATTCCGACCCCTATATCAAAAATTCCACTATCGGCCCGAAACTCCAAAAATTCAACTTTCGCTATTTCAAGCCTAAATGAGCTACAGACCTTAAAAACACAATTCGGACATGCCCCTAAGCTCAAAATCACACAACGGAGCTAATGGAATCGACGGAATTTCATTTCGGAGCTGTCTTCACACTGTTCCGACTACGGTCCAAATTCTAATACTTAAGCTCTAATTTAGGGACTAAGTGTCCCAAAACACTCTGAAACTCAAAATGAATCATCCCGGAAAATCATAATAGCAGAAAAAGATATGGGGGAAGCAGTTAATAGGGGATCGGGACATTAGTTGTCAAAACAACCGGCCGGGTCGTTACAACTGATATGGCCTATCGGACAAAAAGGTTTCAAAAAAGGGTTCACATAAATGGAGGCATTCCAAAAGGGGGTAGCTCTAGCAAGCCAAAAGGTTATGACTTATGTCATAAGTGCGGCAAGCCAGGACACTTCATCAAGGATTGCCCTCTTCTTAAGCAAGATCAGTACAAGCACAACACTGATAAAGCAGCTAAGAGGAACTAGGTTCCTGAGAAAAGATTTAAAAGAAAAGATGCCACTGACAACATTGTGAAATAGGCTCTTGCTGCATGGGGAGACTCTTCCAGCAAATTCGGAGAAGATGATGGGCAAGGTGACAGCTCTATAATGGCAGTTGAAAGTGAAGCAGCTGAGTATGATTCTATTTTTGCCTTGATGGCGCAGTCTGATGATGATGGAGATGACGACGATGATGATGAGGTAAACCTTCTGGATGTTCAAAGAAATTTGAAATCATATTCTCAAAAGAAGCTTATATCTTTGGCAAATATTTTAATTGATGCTTATCACAATCTCATTAATGATAAAAATGCACCAACCACGGAACTAGGAGAAATAGAACACGAGAGAGATGATCTAGTGGTGGTTGCGGTTGATCTAAGAGAGACCATTGATAGTTTAAAAGGGGAAAGGGATACCTTGACTGAGAGAATTGCAAATATAGAGCACGAGAGAGACGACCTATTGGTGGTAGTTGTAGACCTAAAGGAAACAATTGAAGAACTAAGAAGGGAAAATAGGCCTGTGAACACTCAAAAGGGGAAGGAAGTTGCAGGTAAGTCACACCTTAAGCTTGAAAATGAGTTAAGATTAGTGAAATCTAGTTTGTGTGCCGAGCTTAAGAAAAACAAACCACTTCAGGAAGAACTAGGAAGTGTGAAGAGTGATCTTGAAAAATCACTTAAGTGGGCCTGGTCCTCTGATGTTATCACTGCCTTGTACACAAACAATGGGGGAAACAGGTAGGGAATCGGGTTCCAAAGGGAAAAGACTCCTTACAAGCCTCATAGCAAGTACGTCACTGTACCTGACAATTGGCTTTGCACTCACTGTGGCAACACTGGGCACTTTAAAGAAAATTGTAAGGCCAAAATTTAGTCTCAACAGAAAAATAAAGTTTTTGTTGAAAAAGTAATCGTTGCTAGGGAACCTGGTCTTTCACATAGAAAACATATAATGCCTGCTTGGATAAAAAGATCCCTTATTCACCCCTTTCCTCATTACAAGGGACCCAAATTTGTTTGGGTTCCTAAGTCTAACCCTTGATTTCCTTGTGCAGGGAAAAATGAAAGGGAGCAGTCAATAGTGGTACATGGATAGCGGCTGCTCGAAGTACATGACTGGAAGTACAAATAATTTCCTTTCATTGAAGGCCCTGCAGGGAGGGAGTGTATCCTTTGAAATGGCAAGAAGGGATACATTCTGGGAGTTGGAAGGATCGAGAAGTCTCTTTCCCACTCCATTGAAAATGCGTACTACGTGAAGGGGTTGAAGTATATCTTGCTGAGTATTTCCCAAATCTGTGACAAGGGGATCTTAGCTGTCTGAGTGTTGTTGATGATAATGCTGAGCTATGACACAGAAGGCTGGGTCATGCAAGTTTCACGCTGCTGAACAAATTGGTCAAGAAGGACCTGGTTCGTGGTCTGTCCAAGTCAAGCTTCAAGCATCACAGGGTGTGTGATGCATGTGTAAAAGGAAAGCAAGTCAGATCCTCTTTCAAGCCCAAAAAGGAAGTTAGCATCTCAAGGCCACTTGATCTCCTCCACACGGATCTATATGGACCTATGAGGGTGCCAAGTAGAGGAGGAAAGAGGTATATATTTTTGTCATTATGGATGACTACTCCAGATTTACATGGACCTTATTCCTCAGAACTAAAGATGAGACTCCAGCTGACATAGAGGAACCTGGTCCCTCAATCACAATATCTGAAGCAGAAAACAGAGTTGTGGATTCTATACATGGAACTCCAACTGATGAGGTGAGGAACAAGACACATGATCAAATCCAGAAGAACCTGGTTCCTCTCTTAATATTCAGGTGTCCAACTGGAAGCACAAGAGCTCACACCCTCTTCAAAACATAATCACTCCTCTTGATTCAGGAATGCAAACCAGATCAAAGGAAAGAAACTCACTTGCCTTATCAGCCTTTCTCTCTCAAATAGAACCCAAGAATATCAAGGAAGCATTGAAAGATGCAGACTGGATTACAGCTATGCAAGAAGAGCTCCGTCAACTTGAGAGGAACAGTGTGTGAACCAGGTTCCACGATCTGCTGACAGAACTATTATAGGAACCGGATTGGTATTCAGAAACAAACTTCATAAGTGTGGAAGCATGTTTTTAAACTCGACAAGGCTTTGTATGGGTTAAAGCAGGCTCCCCATGCTTGGTATGAAAGGTTTTCAAAATTCCTACTAGAAAATGGCTTTACAAGAGGGAAAATTGACAACACTCTTTTTCTGAAGAAACGAGGAAGGAACCTGCTCATTGTGCAGATGTATGTTGATGACATCGCCTTTGGAGAAACAGTTGACTCTCTATGTGAAGAATTTGCAAAACTCAAGGGGAGTGAATTCGACATGAGTATGATGGGAGAACTAAATTTCTTCCTAGGACTTCAAGTGAAGCAAACTCCCAAGGGGACAATGATAAGACAACAGAAGTACATCAAGAAGCTGTTGAAGAGATTTGACATGGAGACATCAAAAATCATTGACGCTCCCATCACCACAACTACTCGTCTAGAAATGGATGAACCTGGTTCCCCTATAAATCAGACCATGTATAGAGGTATCATAGGTTCACTTCGGTAGCAAACTATATATTGTTTTCGGTGTGGATCTTTGTGCCAAGTTTCAATCCAATCCAATGGAATCTCATCTGAAAGCTGCCAAGAGAATCCTAAGATATCTCAAAGGGATGCAGGACCTGGTTCTTTACTATCCCTTAGGAGATAACCTTGACATAATAGGGTATGTTGATGCTGACTATGCTAGGTTTCTGGTGGATAGGAAAAGCACTTCTGGCATGGAACTTTTTCTGGATTCATGTCTGATTTCATGGGGTACAAGAAAAAAAAACTCAGTGACCCTCTCTACCGCAGAAGCTGAATATGTGGCTACTGCATCTTGTTGTGCTCAACTATTATGAATTAAACAGCAGTTGGAAGATTTTGGTGTGTTCTCTGAGTGTGTGCCCTTACTATGTGATAATACTAGTGCAGTCAACATGGCCAAGAAACCAGTTCAACACAAGAGAACAAAGCATATTGATGTGCGACATCACTTTCTCAAAGACAATGTTGAGAAAGGGCACAAATGCATGAAGTTCTGCAGCACAGAAGATCAAATTGCAGATATATTCACCAAAGCCCTGAGAAGAGAGAATTTTGAAAGCAATCGTCTGGCATAGGGGTTGATAAAACCCAACTGAGAACCTGATCCCTCAATGAACGGATATGAAATAAATGTACAGGTAAAATTAGCTAAAAAGTGTTTTCTGGAAAAGTCTAACGCATCTCTATACCATTACAGGTAGACACAGATGAAGATTAAAGAGAAAACAAACAGCTAATGCATTCCATGTTGGTCAAAGGATGAGGCTTACATTTGCAAAATCTGTCAGGGAACCTGGTTCCCTTGACATAGGTTAGTAGTTCCTTTGTACTCTCATGCCAATTTTTCAAACGGCTGAAACGGTGCCATGTCATTAAATTGTCAGTTTCCCTATTTCTCGCTTTTTGAACCCAAGCGTCTCATCTGAAGAGACCCGACTACCCCAAAAAAATCTTTCTTCAACCCACTACACTCCACCATGTCTGAAAATCATTTACAAGAATAGGAGGCTAAAGAAAATATGCTGTCAATAGCTGCCGAGGAAACTCTGGTTGGAGGTTATGAGGTTGTATTAGAGTCTTGGGGGGGGGGGGGAGAAAATGGCGCAGAGGTCAAGGGTAGGGAATTGGTGCCTGTCAAAATTTTGGCACCTAACAGTACTACTGGGAACCAATTGAGTGACCTGATCCCTCCGCCCAAGAGGATCCCTCTACTTCCACTTGGGATAAAACCCATGGTTCTCCACAAGAACCCCAGGTTAGTACTAATCCTACTCCCTCTCCTCATTTCTATGCTGAGCCATTGACAATTGTGGTTCCTGAGATGCGATCTTTGTCTGAGGAAGAAAAGGAGGATAGTGAAGAAGAAGATTATGATAATGTGGCTATGGCGAGCTTTATTAGTTCTAGGAGAAGAACGGCACCTCCCCAGGGGTCGTCGTCTAAGAGACCCATCATGGGGTTGCAAAAGAAGGAAGAACTTGAGTCCGTCTTAAGGAAAAGTAAAAAAAAGGAAAAGAAGAAGAGGAGATTGGTGAAAGATGGAAAAGTTGTCAATGAGAAGGTCCTCGCTCCTGCACTAGTCGTGAATGTGGTTGATGAGGTAGAAAAAGAACCTGGTTCCTCATAGAAGACCAAGATTGGTGACACCCAGGACGCTGTCAAGAAAAAGTTAAAAAAACAAAAACAAAAGGTGTTGTGGGGCCGTACATAAGGAAGCTGAAGGCAAGGAATGCCATTCTCGAAGGTCAGCTCAGTTAGGTTCAGGAGGCACCTAGTTCCAACAACTCTTAAAGCACAGAGGTTATCCGTCTGATAAGAGAAAATGCCGACCTCAGGAAACAGGTTGAGGACCTGAAGGAGAGACTGCTCAATGAGCAGGTTTCAGCCAATGCTTGAATGGACATCCTTCTTCGAACCCTTGCCTCCTCATCTAGGCCTTTCCCTTCCAGTGCTCCTAAACAATGTCCCTTTCCCAAGTGTAAAGTTCTTAGTGTCTGTCCTCTATTTTAGTTCTGATGATGTTTATGATTGGTACTTTTGTTTTTGCTGTTTTTATTTTGTGAATGTGTCTGGAAACAATGGAACTGCTCCTTGCTTAAGCTTCCTCCTTTTGCTGTGTATGCCTTACTCTTATGTTCTATTTTTAGTCATGTTTGTGTGCACACATGTGGCATGAGTTAACCAATATGGACTTCTTATTGCTTAATGCTTGTTAATGATCTTTTTGTGATGCCAAAAGGGGGAAAAATAATTGAGGGGGAACAAGATGGGGAACAGATTCAGGGGGAATACAGGATATGCAAATGTCATTCTGGTTCTTAGGGGGAACTTGAATTATAAGTTTGTCATCATCAAAAAGGGGAAAATTGATAGGTTATATGTATATCCCTGTTATGTTTTGATGATCTAACAAACTTACTAATAAGAACCAGATAAGGAACCCGATACACAACCTCAAGAAATTAAAGATCACCAAGTCTCCAGTTGGAGAGACAATCAACTTTTCAGGGTCAAAGGAACAGCAGAGGGAACACTAGAGGGACCAGATAACTACTAGTTCACGAGGACACTGTACAAGTCAATTGCCCCAGCTGTAAAGTTGCTTCCTGCACACGCTAAAATGCAGCAGTCAACTTTATGGGGAATGCCCTTTACCTAACTTGCTTACATCATTCAAGTGATGTCATGAGATATTAACATCAAGCAAAGGTAAAATAAATCACTTGCACATTCAAGAACTCATCATGCATTCTCTCAAGTCTATGTCAATCGTGTAAGTGATTCTCAAGGGCATCAAGAAAGAAGAACAACATAACCAAGGACCAATTCCATGTATTGAAGTTATTACATGTCTTTAGTTGTGTTGTACCTTTGTTAAAGCACTCTACTTATAATTCCTACTTAGCTTAGTTAGAAGCATTGTGTAGGAAAACTTTGTAAATCATAAACCCTTGTGTTTATGTCTTGGCTAGAGTTAGTCGAGTTGTAAAGTCTTTGTAATAGACTTATTACAATGTGTCATGTAAGAGAGTGTTACAAGTTAGTGAGGGATTAAGAGGTTAATTCCTAGGTTTAAAGTCTTTGTAATAGAGTTATTACAAAGTGGCTTGTAATAGAGTGTTACAAGTTAGTGAGATTAAGAGGTTAATTCCTAGGTTACAATAGGTTGTAATCTAAAGTTGCTCAGTAGTGAAGTTGAAATCTTACAAGGGTAGGTCGTGGTTTTTGATCCCGTGAGCTGGGAGTTTTTCACGTAAAACTCCATTGTGCCATTTACTTACTGCAGTGAGCGTGTGTTCTGTGGGAATTAATAGAGAACTCGGTTCTCTATAGAATTTGGTGGACCCTTAAATTCTATCACTTACATTACCTGTACGCAATAATAATATTGACAATAATAGGAAAACATGAATAGAAATTAAACAGGTAAACCATTTTAGCAATCGATCCAACTCGCCCTTCATAACCAATCCTTATTTCAATTAATTTTCGTTGCGGCGTGCAACCCGATCCCACAATATATTCATATTCAGTTCTATTACGGCGTGCAACCCGATCCTCAATATATTCATTTTCAATTCCGTCGCGGCGTGCAACCCGATCCTCAATATATTCATTTTCAATTCTACTGCGACGTGCAACCCATTCCTCAATATATTCATTTTCATTTAATTTCGTTGCGGCTTGCAACCCGATCTTCAATATATCTTTCATTTTCAATTCTTTTGTGGCGTGCAACTTGCTCCTCCAATATATTCACTTTCATTTCTTTTGCGGCGTGCAACCCGCTCCTCAAATAATATAATTTACCAATTCTTATAAAATAATTTTCTCCAATAAATGCAACAACTAATATGGAATTATATGACAAATAAGCATACAATAATTATAATTTATTTAGGAAACAAGTAATGACAAGTATCAATTAATTGTGGAAATTAAGGAGGGAATAGGCAATTTAATATTTAGTATGCTAAATGTCAAGCAGTAGCTAAATCACATAGATCAAATAAGCATATAGCAACCAAAGCATGGATTCAAGGCATAATATTGAGCAAGGAATATGAGAGAAATAATTAATATAACAACTAATTCATGATTTAAATTATTTATGATTTTCAAATAATTCTGCAAACAATTAATTTGACGACGTATAGACACTCGTCACCTCGCCTATACGTCGTCCACATGAATTTCGCATAACAAATAATTCAAGGGTTCTATTCCCTCAAGTCAAGGTTAACCACGACACTTTCCTCGCTTTGTAACCAACTTCAAGATTCCAATAAACCTTTGCCTCGCAAATTCGTGTATGAAAGCATCAAATCTAGTCACAAATAATTCAATATAGTCAATATGAATCGTAGAAATTAATTCCATATGAATTTACTAATTTTTCTAGATAAAATCCGAAATTTATTTTAAAAATAGACAGCAGGACCCACGTCTCGAATCCCGAAAAACTCACAAAATCCAAACATCCGTTCCGATACGAGTTCAACCATACAAATATCGGATTCCAACATCGAATTGGCTATCAAATCTTAAATTTTTATTTTTGGAAGATTTTATAAAAATCCCAATGTTTTCCATCTAGATCCGAAATAAATGATGAATATTGACATGAATTTATGAAATATAATCACTTTCGGATATAGAATACTTACCCAAGCCGAAATCATGAAAAATCCCTTTGGAATCGCCCAAATCCGAGACTCAACACTCAAAAATGAGTGAAAATGGCTAACACCCGATTTTATGTATTCTGTCCAGCATTTTTGCACTTGCGGACTATATTTTCGCACTTGTGGACTCGCTTTTGCAAGACAAAGCTTGCATTTGCGGAACAGGGCTGCCCAGCAGAGGACCGCATCTGCGGACCTTCACGTTGCAGAAGCGACTGCGTAGAAGCGCGAAGGAAGTCGCGGAAGCGAGGAGGATTGCACCTGCGATCATGGCACCGCAGAAGCGGGCACCGCATCTGCGCTCTATGCTTCGCAGAAGCGAAGCTTCTTGCCTGGCCTTGGGGTCGAAGAAGCAACACTGCCTCCGCAGAAGATATCACGCACTTGTGGCCAAAATTGCGCAGGTGTGACCAGAACCAGACCTGGGCAGCTTGTTCCAAATGCTCCGTGGCTTGTCCGAAACTCATCCGAGGCATTCGGGACCTCGTCAAAATATACCAACAAGTCCTAAAATATAATACCGACATACTTGGGGTTTCAAATCTTGTTAAACAATGTCGAATTTAAAATTCACACCTTGATTCAAACTTTTCATTTTCAAACTTTCCAATTTACAAAACTCGTGGAAAAACATATTAAATGAATCCGGAATCACTTCAAATTTGGCACATAAGTCATAAATTACATAACGGAGCTATTCCAATATTCGGAATCTCAATCTGAATCCGATAAAGTCAACTCCGCGGTCAAACTTTGGAAATCTTTAGCCTTTAGATTTCTAGTTTCCGTTAAATGGAGATAAGTTGAGCTAGGGACCTTCGAATTCGATTACGGGAATACTCCCAAGTCCCAAATCACGATACAGACCTACTAGAACTGTCAAAACACTGATCCAGGTCCGTTTGCTCAAAATGTTGACCAAAGTCAACTCAGTTGAGTTATAAAGCTCTATTTCACATTTTAATCCATTTTTCATATAAAAACTTTCCAGAAAATTTTACGAACTATGCACGCAAGACGAGAAATGATAAATAATGCTTATCGAGGTCTTAGAACACAAAAATGAATGTTTAAATTAAAGATGACATTTTAGGTCATCACAAATCTAAGCATGAACACATGATAATTAAGCTTATATAATCTTAAATGAAGCTATCAGGATCATATGTGGGTTAGGTATACATAGAAACATCAAAGGAATGAAACAAATGGAAGCCTGGATGGCATAGGCCAACCGGGCGATTCTCTTCTATTTACCGTGAACATGGTAACAACAATTAAATTTGTAAACTGGGATTCTAAAAATACGTGATCTATTTTTATGCTAGTTGTTAGAGCAGATGGTGCTAAGAATATGAGGTTTAGCGATAAGATACGAGCTAGAACAGAGTAATAATCGAACCGAGGGGCTTGCTGCCCTGGCTTCGGTCCGGCCGACGGGGGACCTCGAGGCCAATATCTGGGCCCAATCCCGAGTTATCGGGGGTACTCGGGAATGGGACGACAGTTAGAGTATAATCAAGCAAGGCTCTTTATGGCCAACACTAAGCAATAAATGAAGAACAAGTAAGAAAGTAATAAATGCCAATGGTAGCTTTGAACGAGTAAGTTAGAGAAAAGATAGAGAGAGAGAGAGAGAGAGAGAGAGAGAGAGAGAGAGAGAGAGAGAGAGAGAGATATTATTGATTTTTTGGAGAATAGTTGAAGAAACATCAGCCTTATACAAAGTAGTGTAGGTTTCCTTTATATAGGAGGGGAACTCGGCCATAATACAACATGCACTAGCTGTAAAGTATGGAGATGGGACGTCTAGACGCGACGCCTCGGCGTAGGCTCTGGATAGGCCGGCTCTGTTAGACTTAGCCGTGTGCCTTGGGAACTTCCCCACCCATTCCAGCTTCAACCCCTATCTTCTTCGAGTCGAGTCTCGACGAACCCCGAGGGAGGGGACTCGATCGTGACTCCATGTCCTCGGGGCCTCGAGGCATTCTTCCGAAATGGCCTGATAGCGAGAAATTAAGTCCTCTGGTTTCGCCGCATACAGAGAGTCTCCATGTTTCCCAGAACGAAGTGATGGGAAATGATTCTGACACCTAACTCCTCGAGCCCTTTACGGTGATGTCATACCAATGATGCGACCTGTGGCGCGAGCTTTTGTGTCAACCAGGGTGTCCCATGGACTCGGGCACTTTGACATCATTACTGCCGATTCCCGTTCTCCAAGGTGAACGTACCGCTGCCAATTCGGTTCTTCAAGAATGCAGTAATTACGTCCGCCGGTCAATCTTCCCAAGCCTCGATGACTGTGTCATTACCCCCTATAAATGGGGGTGCCTTGGCGTTGTTTTTCCTATCTCTGTACCTTCGCTGGCTCATTTGCCCATTTCTTCTTATCGTCCTCCTCTAACCTTGGATATCATGTTTGGGGCTCATGGCCTCAAGGCCGTTAGGCAGAGCTCCCGTAGGCTGTGTTGTGGCCTCTTGCCGGAGATTTTCTTTGTTGATCATGATCACGCTATCCTGTTGCTGCTGTGGTCGTTGTTATGTTCGCCGTTGCTGTTGGTGTTGATCCGAGATGATGATATACGGGGGTCAACTTTCATTGCTCGCGAAAAAGCTCTTCGGATTACATACCGCTGCTCACAAGGGGGCTCGGATTATACACTGCTGCTCACCTTCATACCCCAGCTCGATGTGGTACTCTGCCCCGAGCTGGTGACCTGCGCAGCTGGATATTCCAAGAAGTGGACTCTAAGTAGCCGTGTAAGTGGGACCGAGGCTCACTCGGTCCGCTATCTCTCCGAGGTTCTCTTGGCCAGTGAGGGTCCTCGAACTTCGGAGACATATTGCATTTTTTCGTACCTCCCTGCTCCTTCCACCTTCTTTTTCGTCTTCTCCTCTAAAGTGCTACTTTGAGGGACTGGGGCGAGGTTGTTGAGGGCGTACATCCAGGGACATAATGCTCGAAGATTCTGCCACCGGAGGTATAACTTCGAGGGTAGACAAGGTTTTAGGCTTTTTCTTCATGTATTCCCCTTTTTTTTCTTTGCTTCTGTGTAGGGACCCTTTGTAAGCTCTCGTAATCGTATGTAAGGACCCCTCGAGGGCCATTGTAGACGAATATTTTATGAATATAAAGATACTTTTTTGATTTCTGTCTTCGACACCTGCTCTGTTATTGTATACTCTTGCATACTTTGAGTACTTTGAATGTTTCACTTTGCTGATGATTGCTAATATCTAACCCGGGTGTGAACATTCTTCCCGATCTTCAGCCGATTGAAATGGCTTCTATCCGAGCCCACCGTCATACCCCGGACCCAGCCTAAATTAATCCGATAGGCTCGGGCTGTTTGCACCCCCTAGTTGCATGGAGATAGTACACCGAGTTTTGGAGCTTTCGAGAGTGGTATCCAGAGCGAAGGCCAACTTCGGGTACCTGAGGGTCTGCTTAGGACTTGATGCAGATAGCTTTTTAGAGCGTAGTGGATAGACTTCTGTTGAGGGGTTGCCTATACTTAGGGGATGTCTCGAGCCCTCCCGGAGCCTTCGTGATCGGAGCTTTGCGTGCTTATTTTCCTTTTTTAGAAAAGAAAACCCACGAGTTCGGGCACTACCTCGAGGCTGGAGACAATACAGCTGACTTCTTGAGGCCTAGCTTCTTGTCGATGGATGCCTCTGGGATCTGGCATTACCTCGAGGCTGTATCGAGGCTGCTGGCCTCCAGGGGATCACTCTGGATAGGCGAATCGTCGCCGTTTCCCATATATACGTGGGGTGGCCTTTGCTTCTTTGGGAGATCTAATTATTTTGGGTAGCTATCCTTCCGCCTTGGCATCGGGTCCTTCGTCCCTTTTGGCATAAAAAGCATTGGCGCACATCCTTGCTTGAATCTGTCGACTCTGCCATAGTCATGGTAGCTATTTCGGGGCCGGGCCGGCAGGGAGGGGAGAGTTCTACTCCCAACGCTCAGGATCCGCGGGAGTTCGCTCTGAAGACTGTGTCTTTGATGAAAGAGGAACATCTGGAGGTGGTAAGGAGACACTGCGGATGGAGCGAGGAGATAACGCTACAGGTGCTTTCCCCGTATGAGAGTATTACGGACTCTGCTGATGGATTCTTGAGCGTATACCTATACCCTTTCGCATTTCGCCCCTTTGATAGAGTCGTGCTCGATTTCTGCTAGAAGTATCGAGTCACTTTGGCACATATACATCCGTCGTTTTGGGGAGTGGTGTTGATGATGAGGTTCTTTGCAGAGAAAGCCGGGCTTGAATTCACGCTCAGCCATCTCGTCAGGTTGTACCGGCCCTTTTATCACCGACGCCTGTTAACCTTGCGGTGCTATTCGTCCAAGCCCTTCATTGTGGATGATAAAGAAGACGGCGACCAAGAGTGGATCAGTTGGTTCGTCCGGGTCCGGACGGCTGACACTATCCCCGTGGAGCTCATGCCATTTCCCGAGGGATGGAATTATGCGCGTGAGTGGAGTGTCTCGTGCTTCCTTGGTTTAGCTTATAGCGAAAACCAGTTGAGTAATTTGTGTTTCCTTCCCTTTTGCAGCAACTTCATGGATGCCGGGCGAAGTTCTCGATCTGCCCGGCTGGGTTCGGAAGTTGGCGACCCATTCGACTTGCGATGAGCATAGGTGGCGAGCTGTGTCTCGTGAAAGATGAGAAGCGAAATATCCAGGTATGCGCGTATGCTGTTTTTACCTTGGTCTTCGTGTATTTGAGATGATATTTTCCCCTTTTTCTTTTGTGCTGGCTATGTCGCCGCAGGTATCGGGCGGTCCCTTGGGGCAAGGCTATTTTCCCCCGGGAAGGAGGGGGAGTCGTCGGCCCCCGAACCAAGGGGAGATGGTAATAAGAGGGATTTGCACCCGCAGCGTGATGGAGCTTTAAATGGGGCTCAACGGGCACGTGCCTCCGAGGAGAGGACGTCGCCTGAGCCTGCTGTTCCCGAAGCGTTTGATTTCAAGATAGTGGTTCCTTCGAGTGAATATGCTTTGCCCGAGGTTGGTTCTCCCGGGGCCGAGAAGGCGGGACCAATAGGAGTGTGCTCCGCCTTCGAGGTCCGTCAGCTTCACTTCATGGTGAGTTTTGGTGCGGTCCTTCTGTCTTTCGCATCCTCCTTTCTTTACCGAGTTTTTCCTTTGCAGGCCTTTGATAGGCTCAGGTTTGAGCTGCTCCATCATGGGGTCAGTCTTCGGAAAGCTCTGGACGAGGGTGAGTCCTTTAGGCTCCTTGGTGAGGAGAAAGAGGTTGAGTTGATGCATTGGCGATATGAGGCATGTCAAGGATCGAATTACGAGAGCAATTTGCTGGAGCAGGTAACCTTTCGTAGTGAGCGCTTCGCTCCTTTTGGCCTTTAAGGTTAACCCTTTTGCCTATCTTAGCTGTAGAAAAAGACGGAGGCCTTGGAGTACCTTAAGGGAGAAGTCGACTGCGTTCGGAATACTTGCGGCGAACTGAGGGCTCTGGTGCAGGCTCAAGCTTTGGAGGAGAGGGGTGCTTTGGCTAATGTTCCTGCCTTCGAGGTCCTACTCTGCTTGGCTCGTAACAATGCTACAGTCCAAGCGGATATGATTGGGAAGCTTGAGTCCGATCTTTCGAGGATCAGGGCTGAGATAATCGATGTCCGGGCTGAACCAGCATTAAGTCGGACCAAGGCTGATCAGGAGATGGCGATTTGTGTGAAGAATGCTGCTGATGCCCAAGCTGAGTTGAAGCAGGCCCTCGATCGCGAGAAGAGGAATCGAGGAATATGTCCGTTGTAGATCCCGAAGAGAGGTACTCGAGGAGATCGGTGCCAGAGGCTTCGTTCTCTCGGAGGAGTTGGCTCGAGCAAGGGCGGACGAGCGCGATGCTCAGTCCCTTCTTGCTGACGTCATAGAGGGTGAATCTGGAGCTGGCAGGCTGTAGCCTTTTTTGGAGCGGAGCGTAGATTTTTCCGCTTCTCCATTTTGTACTTGATATTTGTAGAACATGTTTATAGATGGAGAGCGCGCCTTTTGCGCATGTAAATAAGAGAAAACTTGAAGCTTTATCTGTTTTGTATCTCTTTTTTCATTGCTTTTGACCAGGCAGGCTGGTTCTTGGCGTCTGGCGCGAACCCTATGGATCCGGAGCTTACTAGATAGGCCCGGAGGTTTTTAAGTGTGATTTTTGACGTGAGTAGGCGTCAGGGCCTTTGTGCTTTGCCCACCTGCTTAGGCCTAGTCTCTGAGTCAGGCCCAGATTCGAGCCTACCTGACCTCCAATCTCCCGTTCCTGGGTGGGCAGATGGTGACTGTTCTTATTGCTCGCCCTTGGGTGCTCGCGCTTCAACTATTTTTGGGTCCTGTCTCCGAGTTGCATTGCGACTCGTGCTTTAATTGACCCTCAAGTTCTTTTTGTGTCCGCATATACGGACGACGATGGCCTTTGCGCTTCGGGTCGAAGCGACCTCTTAAGGGTGTGGCCCGGAGGCTTGTTTGACTGGAGATAATGGCACTTAGGCCGTGCCCTTAGGCATGTGTAGTTAACTATTTTGGATCCGGTCTCCGAATCGGGTTACGACTCGAGCTCATTTTAATCCTCAAGTTTTTAATTTTCGAGCTGGCGACAGTGTCTCTTATGCTGTTTGGTCGTTCAGACCTTTTAGTGTGCGGCCCGGAGGCTCGTTTGGCTGGCGACAATGGCTCTTATGCTTTTGCCTGTGGGCTTTTTGCAGGCTTTATTTTCCTCTCGTTAAGGTCTTTTTGAAATGATTTTGCCTGACCCATCGTCGTTTCTGGAAGAACCTCGATTTCAAGTCGTTAGCGGCGATGTTCAAGCACCTTGGACGGTTCTTAGCTCGTAGGCCGAGTAGCTCGAAGCCTTGTGATTTGGAGCTGACATGGTCGAAGCTCGTTTGCCTGTTAAGGGAAGCTTGTTTTAACCGGTTCTTTTCGAGGTATATTCGAAGTAATGGCGTGTGATTTTGTTAGCAACAGTCGGGCGTCCCCGAGTCGCGTTAATTTGGCTGGTGCAGCCATTTTTGACCGTAGTCATATGTGTTTGGTCGGAGCAATTATTGATCCCGAGTGATAGTTTAGGCGTCTACACTGAGGGTATGCCCTTTCGGGATTCTTACAAATGCGACGTATAGCCTAAACTTCGGGATTGAGTTTTATGCCTATAGAAAGCTCTTACAATATTTTCATGCATGTTGAGGTCTTACAGTTTTGTCATGCCTGTTGAGGTCTTACAGTTTTGGGTTTTCCAGTGTATGGCGATTGACGGTAGTCCCCGAGTCATCGAGTTTGCTTAGGCTCGAAGGCCGTCGTTCGTGAGCTCGAAGTTGCCTTGTTGGGGCCTTGTGAGCCCGGAGTTCCCTTGTTGGGGCCTTGTGAGCCCGAAGTTTCGACCCTGGGGCCGTGCGGGTGTCGAGTTGTCGAAGCTAAGTCTCCGAGTACTTCGGGACGTATTTGATGGGGGGATATCTACCGAGAGCATGCTGAAGTTCCCTTTTCTGGAGTATGAGATGCCGAAATATATTCTTTTATTACTTGGTGTAAATACACATTGTTTCATTGTTGTGGGCTTGGTCCACGCGGGTGCGGCTCCTTGGACCATTTGGTTCGATACATGATTCCCTATCGAAGCTCAGTCTCCCGTTCCTCGGCCCTTCCGAGCGGATGGCACCTTCGAGGAGGGGGGGGGGTGTCCTTCATCGTTTGGTTGCAGAAGAAAGCCGGTGATATTGTCGGATCCTCCTCAGGGATACGTTGCTCCGCTAAGAACTTTGATGGCGAGACCCTCTTTGGGGTGGAAGTTAGGCCGAGGGGAAAGAGCGCGGCAGGTTCTGTCAAGGCCTTGAGGTCTCCGGGTAGAGTTAGAACTTCCGAATGCCTTGGTCCGGTCTCTGCATACAGGTTAGTGAAAAATATCGAAGGAGGGAGGTAGTTTTCCTTTATCGCGGGATCTGTAGGCGATGCTCCGGGGTCTGGTATGTTCCTGCTATTTCGAGGTGTGAATTCTAATGCAGCCCTCCGCTGCGTTTGATCGGGGTTTGGTCGATGATGCGGTTCGCTTACCCTTTGACTCTTTCGAGAGTGGAGATATTGGTGTCGGCAGTGTGTCGTGTGATGCGGAATTTCCTTTTGCCGCATATTGCTTACTGCCGATGGTTTTAATTCCATGCCTTGCATGGAATTTTCATCCTTTTGGCGAACTGGGGACGACCCTATCTTCGGGCTATGCGCTCGAGGTCGTCTGAACAAGGCGTCCGTGCCTTGTACTTCCTTTGATGGCATGGAAATCGACATTACGGTCTAGGCCAGTCATACTGTACTGAGAGAATGGTCTTTCTCCTTGTCGTGCCATTTGGAATCTGTCAAAGATTCGAGAGGTGGTTGTGTTTTGACCCGACGGTCCGAGCCGCCCCATCATCCTCGGCTGGACAGTGCTGATCGGACCACCTGCACTCATGTGCACATGGTTTATTTAAAATGGATTGAGTGAGGAAGAAGGTTACCAATGCGTTGTTGTGAGGTTGAGACGAGATCTCGATACCCTCTTTGCTGAATGCTAGGGCATCCCCGGGAGTATATCCCCAGATCTGCCTTTCTCCGGTATCGAGTAATTTTGCTCTCCCCTTCACAGGTTCCGGAAAGGGTCGCCGTTCCGCAAACATCGTGGTGATGCGCTGCGGCCCGCTTTTTCGTTCCTCCCGGCTGCCTTATGTACTGGGGACTGAACTTGAATTCGATTGCTCATCAGTTCTTGGTGGCGATTTTTTCCGAGCGGCTTAGCGGTTTTTCTTCGAAGTTAGTGGCTTCCTTCGGCCCCGCCGCTGCACTTGCTATGTAGTTTCCACGCCAGGCTGCGATTCCCTTGAGAGGAAATCAACCGAATTGGTCCGAGCCATTTGACGTCCCTAATTTCGCCTACGGCGAGCACGATACTTGGTATAGCGATGTGGGAATTGCACTCTGGTGAGCGAAGCGCCCTTGCCAGCTATGTGCCCTCGTCGAACCTGGTTTTGTTAATGATTTTTTGAGGACATTGACCCCGGGCCATTCCTCGATTGTCATGAGGTAGATTGCATCTTGGGGCATTTCTCCTGTCCGTGGCGCACGGGCGGTACCTCGCTCCGTTTGTCAGTGGTTTCTATGCCAGGAGCCTGTTTGGGTAAGCTGAGTCCGAGGAGGCTCTCGGACGGTCACCCATGACCCCGGTTTGCGACTGGTGTCGGGTACGGGCATCCGACCGGGTCTTGGCTGGGTACCTGATCAAGCTTTGCTCGAACTGCCTTGAAATCATCAGGCTTGACTTGTTCAGGCTTTAAGTGGAGGCTTGCAGCGCCCAGTTATCCGTGACCGGGGGTGGTCCCGTTCGTTCCATCAGGGAATGAAGCGTGAATCCCCGTAGCGCTTCATTCTCTCTTTGCTCGGCCTTGGATGCGTCGGGTTGCCGTTGTTGTTTCGATGGCACTGGCGTGCGTCTTTATGGAGGAGTCTGCCGGTTCGGTAGGCGAGTTTATGGGTTCAGGTGCTAGGCTACGGCGCTGCATCATCGTTCTTTTAGAGAGTGTTTCCCCGAACCTCTTCGGCAAGACGGGCTCGATCTCATCATCTTTTGGGTCGTCGCCTTTTCCCGCGCACGTATAGGCGGTGACGTGTTCGTAGGGGTCCGGGGTCCCGTTGTACCTAGATAGTTCTGGCATTTTAAGCTTTTCTGGGATGGATTCCAGGGTTGCTTCCTCGGGGGATGGCCGCTACACGAACTTCCACGAACCTGATTCGATCCTTTTGGTGAGGTCTTCCAACATTCTCATGATGGCAGGATCGGCTACCAATTTGTCGTTGCCTAACCTCTCTGGTACCCGTTCGGTTGGGGGAGTAGTTTCCGGCGCTACTGTGCTGGGAGTCTTCGGATGGCTTTGTAACTGAGCGATAGCCAACTGCTGTGCCTGCAACATTTCAAAACTATCATGAAGACTAACTTCCTGCGCTTCCCGAGCCGGGGTTTTTTGGGCTTCTTGTTGGTCACCATGATGTATGCTTTCGTCGGTGCGTGAGGTTTCGTCGACCTATTGTGCGTCCTGTGAATCCGCGTTCGCTAGAATCGGTTCGGGCACGTCATTGGGATTTTGTAGTTGCATTCCGGCAGCCGGAACAGCCATGCCATTTTCCCCATGTTTTCGAGGTTATCATTCTCGACTCTGTTTACCGAGTCAGCCATTTCAACCTGAAATCAAGAGATCTTTGGACAAGAAAAAGTGTAAAAGATAACTTGCATTTTCGTAATGGAACCAGCAAGAAAATAATCACTATTATTTTTAGCCCCACGGTGGGCGCCAAACTTTTTGCCGTAAAAATGGTAACAACAATTAAATTTGTAAAATGGGATTCTAAAAATACATGATCTATTTTTATGCTAGTTGTTAGAGCAGATGGTGCTAAGAATATGAGGTTCAGCGATAAGATACGAGCTAGAACAGAGTAATAATCGAACCGAGGGGCTTGCTGCCCTGGCTTCGGTCCGGTCGACGGGGGACCTCGAGGCCAATATCTAGGCTCGATCCCGAGCTGTCGGGGGTAGTCGAGAATGGTACGATAGTTAGAGTATAATCAAGCAAGGCTCTTTATGGCTAACACTAAGCAATAAATTAAGAACAAGTAAGAAAGTAATAAATGCCAATGGTAGCTTTGAACGAGTAAGTTAGAGAAAAGAGAGACAGAGAGAGAGAGAGAGAGATTATTGATTTTTTGGAGAATAGTTGAAGTAACATCGGCCTTATACAAAGTAGTGTGGGTTTCCCTTATATAGGAGGGGAACCCGGCCATAATACAACATGCACTAGCTGTAAAGTATGGAGATGGGACGTCTAGACGCGATGCCTCATCGTAGGCTCTGGATAGGCCGGCTCTGTCAGACTTAGCCGTGTGCCTTGGGAACTTCCCCACCCGTTCCAGCTTCGACCCCTATCTTCTTCGAGTCGAGTCTTGACGAACCCCGAGGGAGGGGACTCGATCGTGACTCCATGTCCTCGGGTCCTCGAGGCATTCTTCCGAAATGGCCTGATAGCGAGAAATTAAGTCCTCTGATTTCGCCGCATGCAGCTTCTTTTTGCTTTTGTTGTGTTTTGAAGTTCCAAACTAAACTATTTTCTTCCATACATCACATATGGAATGGAATACTATACAAGGATGCAATACATGCAGATATTTTCCATGAACAACTTTTAAAATATCAAGAAGAAAGGCTAGAACATAGCTAAACCAAATCATGACAAAAACGAAACGAAAACCCTACATAGATATTATGTTCTTGCTTCCAAACCTTGTTATCTTTGATCCACACCCTTACTTATACTTGTATAGATAAAATACACAGGTGACAAATCTCCTTAGCCATGAAGGTCTTTCCAAAACTCGAGTTATAAGGAGAAAGGGGGGATGACAAAGTCTTACCTATGTCATAGGGATCATGTTGATATGTTCGCTTCTTGATTTTGGGTTGCAAACGATGAACTTGCTTCAAAACCCAAAGGATATGTTTAGGATGTCTATAGAGATTTTTAGGTCTGATGTGGGTCAACATGAGGCTTAGATACGATAGGTACAACTTTATATATTAAGATAATCCTCAACCAACCTTGTAGGTCCCAAAGGGAGCTGCACGCGTAGTCTTGCGAAAATACGAATATCTCTTTACTCTAATGTCGTATGAACGGTTTAATGATTTTGAAACTAGACTCGTAGATATTAAATTTTATTGGTATATCTTCCCATAATTCCAAGAAAATTAAGATAAAAACTTAGTAACATTAGACATAAACTTTAAGTAAAATTATGAACGTAACTTGCGGCAACTTTTGTCGACTTTTGTTTCATAACTCGTTTTAGTTCAAAACATAACACACGACTATAATATGACTAAAATACCTCATAAAATCATCTCCTTATCATGTTAAGCACCCTAGTACCACTGCAAAAGTACGGGTTAGAACATTCCCAACTTGCCGACTTTCGACGAAACTTATTTTCTTTGATTCGTTTAGCTTCTAAACCTTCCAAACCACTTGGTACTTGCAGTTCATGATTTAAAATATTTGTAACCCCAAGGTAATATGATTATCTTACTTTATGTACTTTCAAAGATGATCTCATTTTGTAGCTTACATCAAGTGACTTACGACGTACTCTTACGTACGAAAATATAAGGCGTAACATCATTCCCCCCCCCCTTTGGAACATTCGTCCTCGAATGTTGATTGATGCGCTTATCAGTCTCATAACCTACAGCTGTTACAAATACTTTAATATCGTCCTTTCCATATAGGAAAATATTCTGTGAATAAATCCAAAGGCCAGGGCATTCCCCCTTTAAGGCCTCTTTCACACACCATGACATGTGTTACGAATTCTTCCAATCTCGTAACTGTTATTACCTTCTATCATGCAGCCTGTACGACTCTGTCCTTGTACACATGCCTATGTGACTCTTCTCTGCTTTTTCCTCCAGCTTTTATCCAATCCTAAGGCCTTACTTTGTGAACATATACAGAACTACGACAAGCTGTCCCTCTGGGCATCTACAGGTGTACTAATGTTCTTCACTCGATACTTTGTCGAACTTATGACTATTGCTATATTTTATTTCATAGCCTTGGTTATCTATTCTTATGGCTAGGTCATACTATACCATAACATCTACTTCGGTTTATTATTACCGAGGTCTGCTACCCAACTCAAGGTAACTCTCTTGTTGCTTATCCTATATGTATAATTCTAAGTCATTTAATGTTTCCTTATTCTGTTCATGTTAAGAATGACAACCTAATCTCATCTCATACTGTGGAAATTTTATCAATCTATTGCTATTTCACCTTAATATTGATCTATAATCTACATTTAATAACTTGAAACCTCTTACGTAGTACATTCTCACTAGGGCTGACATCTCATCGGGGAACATGTGAAGCTATTTTCCTGATCTACCAATGGAAGATACTATACTACAATAACCGCATTTCATAGCATCTCAAAGTGATTCATCTTATGGGGTATTCTAATCCCGTGCAATTCTTGAAATTCCTTCTCTTTGAATCATTACTCAATTAAAGGCCTAAACGTCATCCTTTTATCATTTAACACCAATTACACTCTTCTTTTACTACCGGGCAACATTTCATCTCTTCTAAATGCTTTTATCCTTACTCTTATCTACCTAAAATCTTGTCTCTCTACCATACAGTAGCTAGCGACCTACACATATCATATCATTAAGGAGGTAAAGACATGGGAGATCTTATACTAAGCAGGCTTGATTAAGCTGTGCAGATTAAAGGTGAACATCTGAACATGATGGAGCTCTTCCCAACTTATAAAATAGTTAACATTCAGCTACATTCGACATAACTATAGCCTAACTTAAGAGAGATGACTTGATCTTAACAAAATACATGCAAGGATAGTTACTGATGTTCATAAAGTTGACCTAGTCACCTTAATGAGACTGTTCCATATTATGAGGCTTTTGGATGTATTATCAGTTAAACACAGATATAAGATTTTCATAGTAATGACTCAAGGCTGCTTTAGGGTTAACAAACACTTATGTAAAGAAAAAAAACATTTTGAACACTTAAACATCACATACTTCAACTAAGTGATGAAGGATTAAACCATGAGCACCCATGTATGTTCTAGTTAGAGTCACCAAACAACAATCTCAAGTACAGAACAACAGAATACAGAAAATAGTGTGGTAGACATAAAGAACATTAAGGCATATTAAGGAACTTAATCATATAAGCTATTTGATTTAGAATAAAGTCATCAAGGTCACATAACAACTTAATCAATACTGATTAGAGACACATGAAAGCGTAACAACAGACCACAGATCAACAACAAGTCATTATGAACCGGAATAGATAATTATAGACTAATGACAAACATCACAAACAAAATAATTAATAGAAAGACAACAGCATGTTCATGATCTTCGAAAAAAGAGTCGACAGAGAAAGGGTGGAGGTATACTGACCTCCTTTTATGCAGCACACCAAATAAGATTTAACTTAGTTGTATGAAAACCAAAGGTTCAAGCTTTTGAGCAGGGAAAAAACTTGGAAACAAAAGAAACAGAAACTGGTGAGCGGAGCTTAAGCTTTTGAAATCTTAGTGGTTTTGGTACTTCATATCAATTTTTAGTTCTTATTAGGTCTAGTAGGTGAGAGCATTGAAAGCCCTATTTATAGTGGACATCAAAGGCTTAGGGTTTCATAGATTCAAACTCAGTAGTGGAGAGTGATGATTATCAAGTGATGCAAGCAAGGTCGAGCGAAAATCAGAAAGACGAAGGGGAATCATTAATGATAATTACCTGTGTGTAGGAAATGAGAGATCGGCCATTGAAGCATGAGAGACCATCGGTTGAAACCCTAATACCCATAGGTTATTGCATTTGACCTCTGGATATCGAATGTCAATGATGAAGCCAACTATTGCCCTCATGCTTGCTTCGATTTGAAAGATCATGAGAGAAAATTAGAGGAATTCAAGTTTCACGTTTTGGTCGGTGACCCCGTGATTAGAGCTTTTGAAATCAAATGGTGAAAAGGGAAAGAATAACAATATTTGAAGTACAGGAGCAAAATGAATAACCATGCATGCAATGGATTTGAAAGATCACAAGCGATTTGAGGTTTCATCTTTGAGGTTAGGGTTCAGATTTGAGGATTTCAAATTTGATCGATGAAAGAGGAAAGGGTTCAGCGGGAATCACGGATGCAGGAGACAGTAGGGATGAATCATTGAGCGATTTGAGACCTTGCACAAATTTGTGTAAGGTTTTCTCGATATATTAGGTGATGGGAGTTGAGAGAGTAGAGAGGATAAGGAAAGAAGGGAGGCTGAGTATGAGAGCAAATGATTTAGGGTTAGAGATAAGGGAGGGGGGAGGGGGGTCGTCTCTAGGTTAAGATAAGGAGACGAGATTTGGGCCATTAGATCTGATGGTCAATGGCCCTCATAATTTGGGTATTAACGGATTTTAATCGAGAGAATATGTGAGTTGTCGGATCCATCTGATTCAACGATTGAGATCAGAATTGAGAGGCCTTAAAAATAATGGGAAATCAAGGTAAATTTCGGACCGTTGATTGGATGAATCAACGGCTCGGATGCGTGTGTCTTTCTTACGTGAGTATGGGAGATAGGCTACGTGGCAAGCTCTGATTAGCTCAAATAGAGTGATAGGGATTGCTAAAGTAGACCCGGGGGGAGGGGGAGGGGGGTTGTTGGACTGGGTATTTTCCGGATTGAGCTTTATATTTGGCCAAAATCAATTTTAATTGTAGCCATTGTGTATTTAATTAAAGAATTGCAATTATAGCCTTTAGTCTTTTAACCCTTTTGAAATTAACTTAAATAAAACTAATTATTTTCAATAAAATGTATTAAAATTATAAATATCGAATATACTACCTAACTATTGTTATTAATTATTTATAGAATATTTTGTTTATAAATTATAACACTAGTTTTGAATTATCAACATAGTAATCTAATTAATCAAAATTTGAGAAGTAATTCGTTAAATTAATTATAAAACCTCTATGGTGTATTTTAAAAATTATTTTAATAGTATTAAAATAGTATGCATATTTGTAATTACATAATACTAATAAAAGGTTATTTATTTCAAAATTAATGCTTAATTGATTTATAAAAAATAGGTAATTATTGATAGAAAATACTTTCAAAACATTCATTGTAAATATTTAAGTATAAATAAATCTATTTAAAAAGGGAGGGTTAAAATTGGCCATCAACACTTAATATCCCATCCTTCTTTTAATGCTCTCATAGGGCATAACTGAGATGGGTCTGGCCAATTGTAAATGCCTCTGTTACTGTTGAAAGTAATTTAGAATGCTTATATTTCTCTGCCTGAATTGTAAATATTGATAATCCTCACTAATTGGGTGCCTCGTACCCTTCCTCACCCTTGCTTCTTTTACCTGTTGAAACTTATGCTTTTACCTACTAATACTCCCATGGCCTGTTATTTGTGGTGTTTCTTAGATATTCCCATCATAGGATCTTAAGTAAGAAATTTGCACATCTGGTATGGACGACCTAATAGGGCCTCAAACTGGGCCATGGCATCTAGAACTCTCTCTCTCTACTAGTGCCCTTATCTGCTACTGTATTAGCAATCTGTCTAGCTGTAATCTTTCTAACTGCAAGCATCTTTGTTTCATTAGCAAACATAAGTCCTGATGCAAACTCATATGACTTAGCTCTATAGCACGATTTAGATTTGAAATAAGGGTAACAGACTCCTAAATTCCTTGTAGCTTCCTATTTATATAATGTGGCACACAACACATCTATAAATTATACTCTACTAGACATGAATTGTAGACTCCCTAGGACTGACCGACTTTGACACCAAATTTATCATGCCCCAAATCTGGGGAGGCGAGACCGGCACCCGGTACCTCACTTGACCAAGTGTACTAATCTAAGACCGAGGGACTCTTAACATACAGTGTAGTACTTTGGCCAGCAATGCCACACTGTAGGACAATTTGTGAAACGAAATATAACACTGAATGGAGATTAGCTCAAACCGACCATTTGTTAAAGTGTGGCCGGCAAGGCCGTCATAACAATTGCAGCTGACAAACCAAAAGAATACACCGATGAAGCTGAACTCGGACAACACCTACTAAGGAGGTCTACTCGTCTATCTATCTGAACCTACATGCATGAAATGCAGCGCTCCCAAGGCAAGGCGCCCCCAAGGCAAGGGAGCATTAGTATGAAATATTGTATTAAGCATGTAAGCCAATTGAAATAACTGAATATGAAACTCAACTGATAGTATTAACACTGAAAGTAACTGGGAGTCAAAGATGATCTGAAGATATGCTTACATGTTGATACTGAATCAACTCTCTCAATATAGTAATTAAAATAGCTATAAGGCTTTATAAAGCTCGGTATGGTTAACTGCTCTACCGTAGTACACTCGCTCATAGGCGCTCAGCCATACTAAGTCTCCATATCTAAATCATTACTCGGCCATCCTAGGTTAGCTCAAAGGCACTCGGCCATAGTAGGCTCGGTATATAATATACCATCTGACTAGAGATTGCCAATAGAGGCCTGCCCACCAATTACAGTTCAGTGGTGGTAAAATACTGTAATACAGTGTATACATAGACCCTCTGCTCTCTTGACGGAAAGAAGATAATACTTAACTGAATATGAAGTCTCGATAACGGAGAATACCACAACTTTTGAGGCTAGGATAATGTATGTATATTCAGGAAAATGAACTTCCCTTTATGTCTCGTTATCAAATAGGTTTAGTTATGGGATCATGCCAAAATGAAGGAAAGGTTTAACCTTAACATACCTTTGTCATATACTTAACGACTCAACGTATATATTCCCGAAGACTTCAATCTACATTAAGACAGTAAAACTTGTAGTTAATGCTATAGAAGGACTTACAAACATGCTTCTAAACTAGTAGGTCACTAATAGAAAATCAGACAACATTTTCCCTATTTCTCTTCCATCCAACTCAAACTAGCACCAAAACAATAGGAAAAAAATCATCAACAAGGTATCCAAGAATTCCAGTAAAATCAGATAAAAACCTAGCTCAAAACCCTTGCAAAACAATACACGCACAAACACCTTAATCATCACTTCAATTCTCAAGTTTCATATGTTTCTTTCATCAATTCACTTTATAAACATATAGCCATGCATATCAGTAGAAACCATATCATAATCAAGTTATTTTCCACTATATCTAGCCATAAAAACGTGATAT
Source organism: Nicotiana attenuata (assembly GCF_001879085.1). Taxonomy (NCBI): domain Eukaryota; kingdom Viridiplantae; phylum Streptophyta; class Magnoliopsida; order Solanales; family Solanaceae; genus Nicotiana; species Nicotiana attenuata. Next base: position 9,803,091 of record NC_031997.1, on the reverse strand, counting down.
ATATATATATATATATATATATATATATATATATATATATATATATATGTGTGTGTGTGTGTGTGTGTGTGTGTGTGTGTGTTAAAACAATCCAACAACAGATAACACATCTTTTTTCCTTTCAAGTGTTATCTTGTAATCTTTCACTCCAACACCACAACCAACATGTAAATAACCTTAAACACAACCAACAATATGTTAAACATACCTTAGGCAATAGATACAATTCGAACCCTAAGCTTAACATAGCTCACCATTATTCTTATTCACATCACAACACCATAGAGGGGTTATTTTTCACCTTTTGCTAACTTTAATGCTCGATTATAGTGCATTTTTTTGGAATTTGTTTGGAGCCTTGCAGGAACTGTTTAGGAGGGTTTGATGTGTGTGAGTATGGAAGGAGATAAAAAAATTAGCAATTCTCATCCCAAAAATGAGATAAAAATAGGTGAAAGTCGGCGACCAACCAAGTGGCCCCCGTAGTGGCTGCCTGCGTAGTTTCGTGAAAAATGTGAATATATCTCTACTCTGATATTGTATCAATAAATTGTTTAATATGTTAGAAAAAGGACTCATAGATATTCAATTTGGTGGGTGGATCTCCCCGTAAATCCAAGTACATTGGGAGAAACAATTAGATACATTAGACACAAATTTTAGTAGAATTATGAATGTAAGTCGCAATAACTTTTGGCGACTTTTGTTTTACAACTTGCTTGACTTCAATACTTAACACACAAATATTATATTATTCAAATACCTTAAAACATTACCTCCTTAGAGTATTAAGTACTACTAGTTTTACCCCAAAAGTAGGGGGTATAACATCTTTGATTCATTTAGCCTCCAGCCTAAACGATACTTCATTAACACTTCTTTTAACCCATCATTATCTTTGTAAAGGTCCTTAAACTCTCTGGCTCATATTGATTCACTTAAGACGCATTCAAACATTAAATTGCGGGGCGAAACAATTTCTTCTCCTAATTACAACATCATCAACATGATCAACATATTGACAAGCACAAGCTCAAAAACAACATTATAACCATGATAATCCCCATGATTTCCAGCCATATGAAGTCATATATACAACTCCAAAATAGTCCAACAAGAGACAACAATATCGTATACCACTTCAAGAGCTATCTTGTAGTTCTTCATCCAAACAACTTATCCAACACATAGATTGAAAGTACAAGGGGGGGGGGGGGCAGCAATGCTCATTCCATCCAGCCTGTCGTGCACCTCCTTGAAGGCTTTAACCGCATTCTCCCTTACCCTTTGCACAGCTACCCTGATTTTAGACACATCTGACCCTATTTCCTTTGAAATAGCATGAATAGCATCCACAGTCGACTGTGTGAAGGACAGAAGAGTCTTGATGTCTAAGAGTTGGGAGTCAATGGAGCTGAGCTTTTCACTTAGGTTGGCAGGAATGGGAGAGGGCAGAACACCAGACGAAGGCTTGGTTTCCACAGGAGTTTGCTTCGCATCACTTTCACCCTTCTTAACCCAGGCACCCTTGACATTCACATACCCCATACTTGAGAAGGCTCTAGAGTTGTAGCACTTGTAGACAGGAACAAAGGGGTAGTCTGAAAGCGAAATTTGATGAGCTTCCAGAATGTGGGTGATGGCCATACCGAAAGGAAGACTGGTTGGATCTTTAGCACTCTCAATCATAAAATTTATAACCCAGGAGAACAACTTGATTTTGAGTTTGGAGATGAGACAGTAGACAAAGAAGGTATCCCTTTGAGAGAGGGTTGAGAAGGAACCAGTTCTGGGGAGAAGAGGGTTGCAACAATGTGGGCAAGAACCCTAGTTTCAAAGCTCACATCACTAGGCCCTAATTGATTGGGAAGAGTTTCAGAGGGATTTTCAGCAATACACTATTTAGCCTGGTCAAAGGTGAATTCAAAATTCTCAGGCCAGACATTCTTAAAGAGGGTAGGGAAACCAGAGCAGCGACAGAGGAAAAGAGAATCGAACAGACCACAATCAAGAACAATGCGTTTACCAAGAACAAGAGTTTCAAGCCTATCAGGTTTACTAGAGCGAAGATTAGCATAAAACATACGAACAAGGAGTTCATACACTTTAGGCGGAGAAATAGAGAGAAATTTTTCCCACCCTTGATACACGAAAAGATCCTTTACCTTGCAGTTGAGGGACTCCATATCATCAAGATCCACAACTCTTCCATGGGCGATGGGCTTGTCCTTGAGAGAGATAAAGAAATCCCTATTTGGGGTGTCCTAGAAATTTAGGTCGGAATCGAGTGAGGCAGAGAAATCGAACTTCGATTTCTTTGGAGTGGAAGAGGCAGGAGGATCCTCCATGGGACGCTTACCAGAGGCTTTTTCTCCTAAAAGTTGAGAGTGTTCAGAGTACGCTCCTTGAGAAGAGGCACATCCCTCAGAACGATCAGACCCTAAGTCTACTTGCTCAGGAGGCGCGGAAGAGGGTTTTGCCTTTGAGCGGGTACTTTTTCTGGTGGAAGCAGAGGGTTTTTTGGAAGATTTTACCATGGAAGAAGAGAGGGTTGGTACAGGTTGAAGAAAGAAGATGGAGATGAATGGGACCGAAAAAGGCTTAACTTAAAGAGAAGAGATTTGACGGTTGAGTACAAAAAGGGAAAGAGTGTCAGTCGAAGCGACGTGATAATTGGCTTTCCAACTTCGACTGCAAACTGATGGGAAACAGAATAAAAAGAGAGGGAAAAAACCGACTGCGTAATTAATGCACTGAAAAGGAGTAATTATGACAAGTTTTTGAAAAATAACACTTTGGTCCTAAGAGTTTTTTGAAAAACAAATGATGCCAAGTAATTTTCTCAAAGAACAAAATCTTTCTTCCAACAATGGTTTAGTAAAAATATCAGCTAATTGGGTAGAAGTGCCAACAAAAGCTAATTCTATGTCACCTTTAAGAACATGATCTCTAATAAAATGATGTTTAATGTCTATATGCTTTGCTCTAGAATGATGCACAGGATTTTTAGAGAGACAAATTGCACTAGAATTATCACAAAAGATTTGTATAGGTTTGAAGGAAAGTTCATAGTCACCCAATTGATGGGACATCCACAGGAGTTGTGCACAGCATTGACCAATGGAAATGTACTCAGCTTCAGTAGTGGACAAGGCGACTGATGCTTGCTTTTTACTGTTCCAGGATATTAAAGCCTTTCCTAGTAATTGACAAGTGCCACTCGTGCTTTTCCGGTCTTCTTTATCACCTGCTAAATCTGCATCTGAGAAACCTTCTAATTTAAATGAGTTAGAGCGAGGATACCATAATCCATAAGATACTGTGACAATAAGATATCGAATAATTCTTTTTACAGCAGTTAGATGTGACTCCTTGGGAGCCGACTGAAACCTGGCACATTTACAAACGCTGAATATAATATCTGGTCAACTTGCGGTCAGATACAGTAGTGATCCAATCATTCCTCTGTATTTTGTTTCATCAACTGGAGTACCATGTTCGTCCTTATCCAAATTTGTAGCCGGACTCATATGAGTGTCAATTGATTTTGCATTGCTCATGCCAAATTTTTGGATCAGCTCCTTTGTATATTTAGTTTGACAGATGAAGGTTCCTTCTTCAGATTAATGAATTTGAAGCCCAAGGAAAAATGCGAGTTCACCCATCATGCTCATTTCAAATTCGCTTTGCATGAGGTTTGCAAATTCCTTGCACATAAGAGAGTTAGCACTACCAAAGATAATGTCATCAACATAAATTTGAATGATAAGATTACCTTCTGTTGATCGTTTAATGAATAGAGTAGTATCAATTTTACCTCTGGTGAACCCATGATCAACAAGGAAGGCACTTAACCTGTCATACCAAGCACGTGGAGCCTGTTTCAGTCCGTATAGGGCCTNGAAATATCGCCACTTTTATTTATGTCTTGCATCGGCTGAAAGATCGCCACCTTTATTTATGTCTTGCATCGGCTGAAAGATCGCCATTTTACTTACATTTTTGCATGGCTGAAATATCGCCACTTTTATTTATGTCTTGCATCGGCTGAAATATCGCCACTTTATTTATGTCTTGCATCGGCTGAAATATCGCCACTTTTATTTATGTCTTGCATCGGCTGAAATATCGCAACTTTTATTTATGTCTTGCATCGGCTGAAAGATCGCCACTTTATTTACGCCTTCATGGGCTGAAAGATCGCCACCTATTGCATTTCATAGGCTGAAAGATCGCCAAATTTCCCAAGGGCGTCATTGTTCGGAGGCACCATTCGCATAGTCCGAGAACGCCATGCCATGGCCTAAGGACCCCTTTTACCTCTTGCACATCATTATTCAAAGGCGTCATCGCTCGGAGGCATCATTCTCATAGCCCGAGAGCGTCATTTCATAGCCTGCGAATCCTTTATTATATGCTTCATAGCCCAAGACATCATGGTCTAAGGACGCCATCCTAACCGCCCAAAGACAACATTCATGGTCCAACGGGAACTTGCATCATGTTTAAATTCATGCACAATATATGTGCGTATTGCTTATCTGCAGGTAAACCGGCTAGCAACGGCCGTCTCAGCAGGAGCGATCCCGCTCCAGTTCCCGCAGCCCTATTTAATCTTAACCATCCATCCCAATATAAATATCGCGTCCGTTCTTGAAAGATCTCCATCGGCATATCCCGCCGACGGATCCTGTACTACATATGGCCTGATTCCTGTAAGACCAGGGATATGTAGGCAGCTCAGGAACCATAGCACGGTCAGTCTCTTCAAAACCACTTCACTCGGTCAAAATTGGCCATCATGTCTTTACCCGACAACTCTTTCATCCTTCCCGGGTAAAGAGGGGCAGCTGTTGATACCCAATTTTTCCCTATGTATTTTTACATGCAAATACTTTCAAAATAACATATATAAGTATGCCCAAGTGTTTTAGTATTTTTTTCTAATTTTTAAAGGATTTTTAAATCAATTTATTGCCCATTTTAGCAGTACAAAAACCAAGAATTATTTCCAAAATTATCATTTTTGGTGAATAACTTATTTTATTCTCATATTTATACCAAAATGTAGCTAGGGTAATTTCTATACATTTTTAGAAATTTATTTGGTATTTTAAAAGCCAAATTGCATATAATTGCAATTTTAGCCTATTTTCAGAATTAACAGCATTTTTTAATTATGAAATTGGTTCCAGTATTTCTAAATTAATATTTGTATATTATTAACTGATCCAGTACTTTTAATTTATTTTCGAAATCATTTTACTATTTTTATAAATTAAAAAGGGGAAAAACTAGCTATTTAAAATAGGGAAACTTACACAAATATCCCTAATAAATCTCAACTTACCAACCTCTAGCCATTAGTCATTGACTTACCAAAACTAGCCAACAAAAATTGAAAAACCAAATAATAGGGTTCTTTCTCTCAAAAAATCACATGCAAAAATCACCTTCCATATTTTTAAGCGTGATTAGCAACATTAGATACAAGACGGAAAGGAAATTTATTGGACGGGGTAGCAAATAAGGTGATGAAATACAAAAATCTATACAATATTCCAAAAATCTAAACAAAATAGGAATTTTTTCAATGGGTATAGTTGAAATTCATTGAAATTATATAGATAAGTCAATATACAAAATTTGAGGAAGATTGGAGGTGATTTGGACTGGTTTTGTATCAAAATTCGTAATTAAATCGAGTTCAAAAAGTCTTCTGCGACACACGTATCAAACATGTATCACGCATGTATCACACACACATGTATACATGGATATACATGTGATACACATTGATACAAATATGATACATATGTGATACACAAATGATACACAATGTGATACACATACCATTTTTTTTATGTTCAGCTTTTACTTCGAATTTTTAGTTCAAACCACCTCAAAACTTCACCAAATCATCCCAGAACTGAGATTCAAGCTCCTTAAGTTGTGCCCAATCTATTCTAATAACACCCACTCAAAACAAAGCAAAAATTTGATATTTTTTTGCTACAAATAGCTAATTGGCTAATTTGGCTAATATTAGTAATATTTTATCAATTAGCCAATTTTTGTAATGAGCAACTTATAAATGGACATAGCTGGTAATTTCCCTTTAAATTATGGCCCCATTTCGTTTCAATTATGGCCCAAATTGATTCCCTAATTGACCAAATTTCAAACCCTTAACAGACCAACCCAATTTCAATCCAACCCGCCTCCGACCCAACCAATTTAACCCGCCCGGCCCTCTCTTCTAATCCAGGCCGTTGATCATTTTGATCAACGGCCACGATCATTCCTTGCCTTTTTAATCCCCAAAGACTACCCTAATCCCCCTCATTTTCTTCTATCAGCCGCCTCTGAAATCCCTCTCCTCTCAAACTCTCTCGAACTCTCTCGAAACCCTAGCCTCTCTCATCATCTTCAACCTCAATCTCACCGGAATCCATGGACTCTCAGGCCATGGATAGCTTAAACTCATCTCCCTCTGCTCTTAAACACTTGGTACTCGAAGGTTCGAGGTCTGACCTCGAAGGTTTTCGTTCAGATCTTCGCTGATTCAAGCTTTTATGGCCATCTCCGGCCCAGCTCCGGCACACTATGGTGTTTTGAGCCTGGCTCTAACTTATCCGACTCAGATCGGAACTTTTCCAAGCTTTTCTCATTCTAGAGTTCTTCTGAAACCCTAACTATTCGAGGTTCTCTCCGATTTTTCTTAGATCTGTCACATATCTGTGCTCTAGTTGGGTTTTTAAACAATTTCCCCAATTTTTTCTTTCAAAATTATCTTTTAAAAATCACTTCTCTTCTATTTAGGGTTTTCTGAAAGGTTCAAAATGTTTCTCTGACTTTTCTTTTCCTTTCTTTGTGTGTATTTGTCACGCATGTGCTTCTACTGCTTTCTTATGCTATCTCTCTACTATACATGTCCTTCTGTGCTTTGTTTTTCTACTGTGATACCTATATGTTCTTTTGCTATACTTTTCCGGTATTTTTGTGTTCTTCTACTGTATGTATTTCCTACTGAGTTCATAAGTTTGTTTGCGTTCTACTGAACTTTGCTTGAGTTCTTCTAAAAGACCTCTTTAAACATATTTCCACTATTGTGTTCTTAAGTGTTATTGTTTTCTCTTCTACTGAACCCTGTTTAAGTCCCTTCTAAAAAGGTTTTTCTTAAACATGTTTCTTCTACTACCATGTTGTTCTCTCATTAATGCTTCGAGTTAGTTTCTTCACTCTGTTTGCTATGAATTTTCTGTTGTATTTGCTTGTCTTCTCATGAGATTCTGAAAAGAAATCTTTGAGCCTGTTGCCTCCTCATCTTTGTATTTAACTCGAGTCAGAAACCCTAGAATTTGGGGGGTTTCCTCCAAGTTTGGTCATATGATAAGACTAGGGTTCTGTTTGAGAACCCTGGACTCTTTCAGACTTATTTCTGAGTCTATGAACTAAGTTTGAACTTCTTTGTTTATGATTCTGAACTTTTAAATTCTTCTATGCTAGACTCTTCTACTGATTAGCATGATAGTTCTTCGTGCTTAAGCGTGGCTGTATGCTTTTATATGTGTGATGAATTCTTTCTTCCGAAAAGGTTTTCCAACTTATGATTGATTCAGAATCCTTTTTTTAGTTTTGATTGATTGTTACTGATTTTCCTTAAGTCAAAATCTTTCCCATCTTTCTAACTTGGTTCATTCATACAAAATCTTCAATTTTTGATTTACTAGCTGTTAATTGATTCCCTTGCCTTATTTGCACAAACCGTGTACTATCAAGACTTTTTCCTTAAATATACCTCTATGTATTTACCCCTCTTGTACTGCTTTGAAAAGGTGTTTGATTAATCTCTTTCCTTAATTATTTTTACCCGTTTGAAATCAGAATCCCTTAATTAAAGGGAAACATTGTGAAATTGATTTTCAAACTATTTTCTTACCTATTTCTGCTTGCTTTCCACACTATAAAAGGGCATGACCCTTCTGCACTTTAAAATAACAACACATTACACGATTAGCACACATTACACACTTCAGACACTTATAATCTCACAGTTCTCTTCTAAACTTATAGCATTCTGACTACTTGTTTGCACTTTGGCTTTACAAGACTACTGCTTTTTTTTGCTTGTTTCCTTGAGACTGGTATGTTCTAGTTTTGGTTTAAGCATCATTCCAATGTGTTTACTTACAGCTTTTACATCTATGTCTATTTACTGTTTATGTGAAGTTTAAATGTCAATTAGTATGTTAATTTCCTTTCATATGTTTCTGCTCTGAATCTCTGCACCCCTGTTTCCCTCTATGTGCTTTGAGTTGTAGTTCAGAACATGGCAATATGCAAGTTATTGCCCATGTTTGGACTTGATCCCTTTGGGGATCCTAACTCCTAAAACAATGTGTTCTAACAGGCTGGTGGGGTGTGCCAGCATTTCCTATTGCTAGGTATGCCCACTAGCCTGTCTTTGCCACTTTCCCTTTTCCCCTTTTCAGAATTTCTTCTATGCACTTACACTCATTCCTAGTTTCTAAGTTCTGCCCCCCTCCTGTGAGCTATTCCTTGGGACCTTGAGTTCCCTCTGAACTTGGATACTTGAGGGGTGGCCCTTCCACACTGCACTATGTCTCAATCTTGCAATGTATTTGGGTGTGAGCACTGCCCGGAGTCCATGAGGCTCTTAGGGAACTCTGACACACCCCAAATGAGAAAGGCTTTGGATCTTGGTCTTTGGAGTTGGTTTACTTCATGCTTCAGGCAGGAAACCGAAATCAGGCTCTCCTTGGTTGTAATTTTATTTTTTATGATGTAATTTCTTTATTTTATGTTGGTCTGTAACAATTTTGTAATAAACTTCTGGGGTGATTAGTGAAAAAGGGAAGGGTAACCATGCATGCAAAGGGGTAGATATCATGTTCATAGGGAATATTTACACTTCTGTATCCTGTTTTCAGCTTTCACTTCTGCATCTCATATAGAGACCATGTCTATAGGTTTCTGCACTTCTGCATCTCATATAGAGACCATGTCTATATTTCTGCACTTCTGCATTTCTATAGAGACCATGTCTATAGGTTTCTGTACTTTTGCACCTCATATAGAGACCATGTCTATAGGTTTCTGCACTTCTGCATTTCTATAGAGACCATGTCTATAAGTCATTTCTGAAATGCTGCATATCATATAGATAATATGCCTATAGGACTTCCTGAATTTTGCATCTACATCTTTCACTAGGCAAACCCGTTTATAGGTTTAAATAACTAACAGCATTTTAGATACCATGCCTATAGGACTTCTGCACTCTTGTTTCGATTAAAAAAAATGTTTTAAATCAGTAACACCTAGAGGGCATACCTATAGGAACCATCAACTAAATCTGAATCGTCCATTCGCTTATGAGTCTAAAATCAGTAGCAACAATAACGACTGCAGAATTTATATTCCTGTAATTAACAATTTCTTTCCCTTAAAATCAGTATACTTCTTTTCAGAAACTAATAGATATCATGCCTATAGGTTTTCGTTTAACACTTAGGCAAGCCATAGGGTAACTTGTAAATTGAATCAGATTCTATTAACTACAACCAGCAGGCAGGCCTGATTCGGGCTTCTTATCTGAAATATGTAATAGATCAGTTTGCCACAACTCTTAAGTTTAATCAGACCCTAACCAGTACGTGTAAGACATGCTAAACTATATGCTTCTTTTTGTTTTTAAGGAGGTTTGTTTGAGCCTTTCTATCTGTTATGTGCTTCTCCCCGTATTTGTTACATATGTGTTTTGATTGTCGCCTTAGAATTTTGTCCTTTAAAACTATAAAACCTCACACCCCTTCCCTTTAGGATTAGTAGTCCCAAATACCTCCGGGGTTGATAGGATTGGGGCGGGTAATAGCATGCAATAAGAAAACGAGACTATTCCGCGCTTTAAAACCTTAACGGGGTGGGAAAGGGTAGATATGGATATGATGACCACGCGATAACACCATGTGTATAAACGGTTACCGAGTGTTGTGTGGGGTGATCCACGTTATTTATAAACCTAGGACCCCCCTTCCTTTACTTGTTTATTTTATTCCGAATTTCAAAACTTTTTTTTTAAGCTTCAGCTTCTTTAACTTCTTTTAATTACTTACCACAATTATGTGAAAATCCCCCTCTTTTACTTGTTTATTCAAAATTTTAAAACTGCTTCTTCTCAAATTTCAGTTTCTTTGACTTCGTTTAACTGCAATTACTTGCATCAATTATGTGAAAACCCCTCCCCCCTCATATTTGTAACTCCTATTTGTCTATTTGTTGTTTGCACTTAAAGTCACAATTATAGTATGGATGGGAACCACACTAGTGGATCTCGAGGGGTGCCTAACACCTTCCCCTCGGGATAATTTCAAGCCCTTACCCAATCTCTGGTTTTCTAAATCAAAGTTCTTCTTATTTTCCTAATGCACTTAATCATTAGGTGGCGACTCTTCAACTCAAACCCAATTCCCAAAAGGAAACGAGTTGTCCTCCCAAATGTCATAAACCCGATTTCGCGAGAAAAAGGGGGCATCGACACCTTTCACTTCTGACTTGTTCTTTCTTTCAATTTTTAACTTTGGAGCATTGGGGAACTTTTGGCTCCTCAAACTTTTGCTGCAACGGCTAGTCGCGTGGGACTTAACCTTTTTCAACTTAATTTTGCATTCGTAGGCACTTCAATTTGATTTCCTTCTTTCGAGAATTTTCAATTTCAAAACATCAGCCACCATGACCAGTCGAGGTCGACTTGATTCCCCTGTCAAGGCTGGGTGCCTTTTTGCATATTAGCTTGTATTAAATGAGAGCCTTGTAAATCAGTCTTGCTATCTCTTCTTTGCCTTAACCTTTGGAACAAAGTTAGACTGAAAGGGATTCAAAGGAAAAATAGTGGAATGAGTTTAAACAAGAAGTGTCCCATTCTAGGAAAGGAAAGAAGGACTTATCTGGAGTACATGCGGACTTCAATGAACATGACATGCCTTTTGGACTGGACGCCTGATCTGTGTAAACCGTCTGAATCTTAGAAATTCATCACAACTTTTGCTTCGAAATCGAAAAACCTTGCCCAGGACTGTGTCGATGTTAGTGACTGTGAGGATCTTCTTTTTCTATCTGTGGCGCCCTTTGCGGGTTTTCACTAGCTAACCTCTCTCATTTCTCTTCTCACCACGTCTTATAGTGCTCTTTGCGAATTTTCACTAACAAAACTCTCTCATTATAATTTTTGTTATTACCATCGCATACGGTTCCCATGAGGGTTTTCACAAATAAGACACTCTCATTTTATTTCTCTCATTTTGACTGTGACAGCTCCAAGCGGCTGTATCCTCCAATTCTTGAACATTCTCGCCGATTGGTCGGAAGGATTTGAAAAGGATTTGGGTAAAACGGATTTGGAATGGATTACAACTTTGGAACCTTTCAGGAGAAACCATCGCCGAAACATTATAACATCTGCCCCAGTTTCACTTTTTTTTGGGGGGGGGGGGGAGGGATTTGGATTTTTATTTTGGTGTGACTGAACCCTAGAGAGAGGCTGCCTACGTATCCTTTCGGAATCAAGTCGAATGTAGTTCACACAACTTTTTTTTGGTTTTGTTTTTCTTCTGTTTTGTTTTCTTTTCTCTTTAATTTGTCATGTCATTTTTTTCCAATAACACTTTTAGGTTCCAATTAGGGTAATCAAAGAAAAGCAACCGGCTCAAATGGTTTGTAAAGGGTTGATAGTGTTTGGGTAGCGAGAATGAAAGCCTTCTTCATCCCAACCAGAGAACATTGATGTTATGTAGAGGATCCCACATAGTACCTTTTGACTGCACCTGTGTTGACAGTAGTTTCAGGGACAGTTCCTTCGATGTGTCCCAAGTACAACGCTCTTTTTTGGCAGTACTCTTGTTGCAATGCATGGATCTTTCCAATCCGGAGCCAATTTTCCTTTAGCTGTTCTGATTCTTTATTTTATTTCCTTAAACCTATCTTTATTGCATTTTGATTCTTGATTCATTATTTCGAATTCTGACAGCGTTTTAAGATCTTGGCATGAAGTCCGCAAGTATGTCATGTTATTGAAATCTGCATTTAACATAACTGAAAAAGGAATAAGAGAAATGACAAAGTTAAGAAAAGAGACATTCCTGGACAATGAAATATTAATTTCATTTGATTTTTTTTGGAATTTTAAAGATACAAGGGTTTACATCGGAAAGCAAAACAATAAAGTAAAACATACGGATCACACTTGAGATAATCCAGACGCAGAAAGGATAGCAAGACTGGCTACCGAGACTCCCGTCTGATGGGGAACTTTCAGGCTTGGCGACCGTTTTTGGCTTTTCTTCTATCTCGGCAATGGCTGCAATGGCTTTCAGTGCCATATCAAATTCCTCATCTTCACAAATAATTCCGACTACTGGCCCATTGGTGTGAGTAGGCAACGGATTGTTCGTCACATTAGGAGCCTCTTCGTCCTAAAGAACGATTCTTTCTGCTTCATTCAAGTCTTCAAATGCCCTTTTGAGGGTCCAACAGTCCTCCGTACTGTGTCCCACTACTCCATAATGGTATTCACATCTAGCATCATCTCGGTGCGAGGGGGACTCGGGGTTCGGCCGGTTCGGGGCCATTGGCTGTAGCAGATCTAGCCTTATTAGCTTTTGGAACAAGCTTGAATACGATTCACCGATAGGGGTGAATTGGTTCCTTCTGAGGGGCTCTCTTAGGCGAGGATTGTATTGGGGAACATTTGGTTGGGGATTACATGGAGCTTGGTTGGGATGGGAATTTATGGGAGGTGGAGCTCGGTTTTGTGTATAATGTTGTGGCTGCGTGTAAGGTTGCGCATTCATCACTACATAGGGAGGCGGTGCCACGGCATAAGCAGCATCTTGATGGGGATAATAGTGTTGGGGGACCTTAGGAAGCATATATGATTGGTTGAATGTCCTGCGGGCCCCCCTCGAGCTTGAAGCCATCATGGCTCCCTCTTCTCTCCAATTTCTATTCATCAAATCGCCTGAACCATTCTGAACGGCCTGTGATGTGACCGTAAAGGCAACATGACTCAAGATTCGGCCCGTTTTTAACCCGTTTTCTACCATCTCCCCAATTTTGATAGCCTCAACGAACGACTTACCATAGCGAACATCATGTTCTGGAAGTAGTCCACCTCTTGGGCCAAGACCGCAACCATTTCTGCTTTGTCCATTGGAGGCTTTACCCTGGCAGCTTGCTCACGCCATTTGACAGCATATTCGCGGAAACTTTCCGCAATTTTCTTTTTAAAATTGGACAGAGTGTTTCTGTCGGGAGCGATGTCCACATTATATTGGAACAGGTGGATAAAATCTCGAGCCATATCGTCCCACACATGCCAATGGGTAATATCTTGATCCATATACCACTCAGAAGCGATTCCAGTGAGGCTTTCTCCAAAATAGGCCATTAGTGAAAGTACAAGAGGGGGGTGAATTGTAGATAATTAAAGTTAATCGTTAATAAGTTGACTTAAAACTTAAGTAGTCGACTAAATATGGCAATCTTGCAGATATAGTAATTCGAGGTAATAAGCAGAAAGTAAATGCAAAAATTAAAGACACCAGGAATTTTTATACTGGTTCGGATTCAATGTGAATCCTAATCCAGTCCCCTTGGGTTGCAAGGGATTTCTCTTCAAGTGAATAAGTTTTCTTTCGAGTACAGATTTGATGTATGTCGCTCAGTTTCTCTAGCACTCGTTTGATACAATGCCTCACCAGTTGTATGCCCTCATTCTATCCCTGACTTGTTACACAACAGACCTATATAGGCTACTATGCTTGTTTGCAGTAGAATGAAGAGAGCTATTTTGGTTTGATCAAAGTATGCTAAGGATGGAGTTACACTGCGAATTTATACAAGGATAAATGGTGAAGGCTTGTCAACCCAAGGGTTTTGATCCTTGGAAAGAGTTGATTCTTTCCAAGAATAAAGAACTATCCGTTGCTTCTCTTCAGATCTTTTCCTTCGGCAGATAACGGGTTTGACAGGATTCTTCCTTGATTGTTGGACCTTCCAATCTTGACCGCTTTCCGGATCTTCTAGCTTTAATTGTTCTTCAGTGATTTGATCTGACTCGTCAATCACAGATTGCGTTGAATCTTTATTCCAATATGGCAGATTTGATTTCCCGGAATCATGGAGCTAATCCTGACTTGCTGATGTAGTACTGTTTCTTTCCTTGTACATCGTAAGTATTTCAGGCAGCTTCCCTTCTGAATAATTTCCTTCCTTGTTCGACATAGCCGTTCCAATAGTTCCTTTTTACTTCTTTGAACTCCTGCACATGCATATTAATTGCATCATTAAAATATGATCTAACAATCTCCCCCTATTTGATGATGGCAAAATAATATACATAAATGTAAGGATGTAAACAACAGTTGACTTCCCTGTTTAGTACTAGCCGACTTGGCTCCCCCTCAATGTGTGTAGTCAACTGAACTTGATCTCCCGCTCAATGTGTGCAGTCGACTTGTACCTATATAGTCTTGTCTATGCATGGGCAGCATAGTTGACTTAACCTGTTCAAAGAATAAGAAGTACTGTCTATGCATGTAGCATAGTCGACTTAACCTGTATAACAAATAAAGAATACATATGTGGACCCTATGTATGCATAGTCGACTTGAACCTGCACATAAACCGTTAACAATCCAGAAGATATATATTCTCCCCCTTTTTGACATCAGCAAAGAGGGATTAGCAAGTATTAGCAAAACTATTATCCAGATAAGCAAGAGAAGAAAAAAACATCCACGGGCACAGCCCAACCACAGCCAAAACAAGTTTTAAGCAAAAAAATATTGTCTGAAAAACGCATCCATCTCAGCGACGCAAAAAGTAAGTAAGAGTGTTGCAGATCGCCTCCTTCAACTGTTCAAAGCTGGTGTTGGCAGCAATGCTCATTCCATCCAGCCTGTCGTGCACCTCCTTGAAGGCTTTAACCGCATTCTCCCTTACCCTTTACACAGCTACCCTGAATTTAGACACATCTGACCCTGTTTCCTTTGAAATAGTATGAATAGCATCCACAGTCGACCGTGTGGAGGACTGAAGAGTCTTGATGTCTAAGAGTTGGGAGTCAATGGAGCTGAGCTTTTCACTTAGGTTGGCAGGAATGGGAGAGGGCAGAACTGCAGACGAAGGCTTGGTTTCCACAGGAGTTTGCTTCGCATCACATTCACCCTTCTTAACCCAGGCACCCTTGACATTGACATACCCCATACTCGAGAAGGCTCTAGAGTTGTAGCACTTGTAGACAGGAACAAAGGGGTAGTCTGAAAGCGGAATTTGATGAGCTTCCAAAATGTGGGTGATGGCCATACCAAAATGAAGACTGGTTGGATCTTCAGCACTCTCAATCATAAAATTTATGACCCAGGAGGACAGCTTGATTTTGAGCTTGGAGATGAGACAGTAGACAAAGAAGGTGTCCCTTTGAGAGAGGGTTGAGAAGGAACCAGTTCTGGGAAGAAGAGTGGTTGCAACAATGTGGGCAAGAACCCTAGTTTCAAAGCTCACATCACTAGGCCCTAATTGATTGGGAAGAGTTTCAGAGGGATTTTCAGCAATACACTGTTTAGCCTGGTCAAAGGTGATTTCAAAATTCTCAGGCCAGACATTCTTAAAGAGGGTAGGGAAACCAGAGCAGCGACAGAGGAAAAGAGAATCGAACATACCACAATCAAGAACAATGCGTTTACCAAGAACAAGAGTTTCAAGCCTATCTGGTTTACTAGAGCGAAGATTAGCATAAAACATACGGACAAGGGGTTCATACACTTTAGGCGGAGAAATAAAGAGAAATTTTTCCCACCCTTGACACACGAAAAGATCCTTTACCTTGCAGTTGAGAGACTCCATATCATCAAGATCCACAACTCTTTCATGGGCGATGGGCTTGTCCTTGAGAGAGATACATAAATCCCTATTTGGGGTGTCCCAGAAATTTAGGTCGGAATCGAGTGAGGCAGAGAAATCGAACTTCGATTTCTTTGGAGTGGAAGAGGCAGGAGGATCCTCCATGGGACGCTTACTAGAGGCTTTTTCTCCTAAATATTGAGAGTGTTCAGAGTACGCTCCTTGAGAAGAGGCACAGCCCTCAGAACGATCAGACCCTAAGTCTACTTGCTCAGGAGGCGCGGAAGAGGGTTTTGCCTTTGAGCGGGTACTTTTTCTGGTGGAAGCAGAGGGGTTTTTGAAAGATTTTGCCATGGAAGAAGAGAGGGTTGGTACAGGTTGAAGAAAGAAGGTGGAGAGGAAAGGGACCGAAAAAGGCTTAACTTAAAGAGAAGAGATTTGACGGTTGAGTACAGAAAAGGAAAGAGTGTCAGTCGAAGCGACGTAATGATTGGCTTTCCAACTTCGACTGCAAACTGATGGGAAACAGAATAAAAAGAGAGGGAAAAACCGACTGCGCAATTAATGCACTGAAAAGGAGTAATTATGAGAAGTTTTTGAAAAATAACACTTTGGTCCTAAGAGTTTTTTGAAAAACAAATGATGCCAAGTAATTTTCTCAAAGAACAAAATCTTTCTTCCAACAATGATTTAGTAAAAATATCAGCAAATTGGGCAGAAGTGCCAACAAAAGCTAATTCTATGTCACATTTAAGAATATGATCTCTAATAAAATGATGTTTAATGTCTATATGATTTGCTCTAGAATGATGCACAGGATTTTTAGAGAGACAAATTGCACTAGAATTATCGCAAAAGATTTGTATAGGTTTGAAGGAAAGTTCATAGTCACCCAATTGATGGGACATCCATAGGAGTTGTGCACAGCATTGACCAATGGCAATGTACTCAGCTTCAGTAGTGGACAAGGCGACTGATGCTTGCTTTTTACTGTTCCAGGATATTAAAGCCTTTCCTAGTAATTGACAAGTGCCACTCGTGCTTTTCCTGTCTTCTTTATCACCTGCTAAATCTGCATTTGAGAAACCTTCTAATTTAAACGAGTTAGAGCGAGGATACCATAATCCATAAGATACTGTGCCAATAAGATATCGAATAATTATTTTTACAGCAGTTAGATGTGACTCCTTGGGAGCCGACAGAAATCTGGCACATTTACAAACGCTTAACATAATATCTGGTCGACTTGCGGTCAGATACAGTAGTGATCCAATCATTCCTCCGTATTTTGTTTCATCAACTGGAGTACCCTGTTCGTCCTTATCCAAATTTGTAGCCGGACTCATAGGAGTGCCAATTGATTTTGCATTGCTCATGCCAAATTTTTGGATCAGCTCCTTTGTATATTTTAGTTTGACAGATGAAGGTTCCTTCTTCAGATTGATGAATTTGAAGCCCAAGGAAAAATGTGAGTTCACCCATCATGCTCATTTCGAATTAACTTTGCATGAGGTTTGCAAATTTCTTGCACATAAGAGAGTTAGCACTACCAAAGGTAATGTCATCAACATAAATTTGAACGATAAGATTACCTTCTATTGATCGTTTAATGAATAGAGTAGTATCAATTTTACCTCTAGTGAACCCATGATCAACAAGGAAGGTACTTAACCTGTCATACCAAGCACGTGGAGCCTGTTTCAGTCCGTATAGGTCCTTAGTAAGCTTGTACACATGATAAGGGAATTTTGAGTCTTCAAAGCCTGGAGGTTGTTTCACAAAAACTTCCTCTTCGATGAACCCATTCAGAAAAACGCTTTTGACATCCATTTGAAACAATTTGAATCCCTTAAATGATGCATAAGCTAACAGGATTCGTATAGATTCTAATCGAGCTACTGGGGCAAAGGTTTCATCATAGTCGACTCCTTCTTGTTGTGAATAGCCTTGAGCAACTAATCTGCCTTTGTTCCATATGACTTGTCCTTCTTCCTTCAGTTTGTTCCTGAACACCCATTTTGTTCCAATGGCGGATACAATTTCAGGTCGGGGTATCAGCTTCCATACTTGATTCTTGCTGAATTGATCTAGTTCTTCTTGCATGGCTTTCACCCAGCTTGAATCCTTCAAAGCTTCCTCTACCTTTTTTGGCTCTATTTGAGAGATCAAAGCAATATTTGCTTTCTTTTTAAGGGCAGCCCTGGTTTTCATTCCTTCATTAGGATCTCCTATGATATATTTCTGTGGATATTCAGTTTCATTTCTCCATTCATTTAGTCGAACAGTGCTTGTAGTCGACTCCGTACGTTGTTCTGGAGTGTTATTGCTAACTTGTTCAGTCGACTCAACCACATCTGCAGGATTAGTTGACTCCTGTGATTTTCCTTTGTCCTGAACTTCTTGAATTTGATCTTCGTCACTTGCATTAATGCCTTTCTCGACCAAGGGATTATTTTCATCGAATATAACATGAACAGATTCTTCTACGCATAAAGTACGTTTACTAAAGACTCTGAATGATCTGCTATTTAATGAATAACCAAGAAAAATACCTTCATGACTTCTTGGATCAAATTTTCCAAGATTATCCTTACCATTGTTATGAATGAAGCACTTGCTTCCAAATGGATGAAAATAACTGATATTTGGACGTTTACCTTTCCAGAGTTCATAGGGAGTCTTTTTCAGAATAGCCTTATGAGACAACGGTTGAGAATGTGACACGCAGTACTCACACCTTCAGCCCAGAAATGATTTGGGAGTGAATGTTCTAATAACATGGTTCTCACCATGTCTTGAAGTGTTCTGTGCTTTCTTTCCACAACTCCATTTTCCTGTGGTGAACGGGGTGCGGAGAAATTGTGAGTGTAACCTTGATCGTTACAGAAATCTTCAAATGCTTTACTTTCAAACTCGCCTCCATGATCGCTTTGGATTTTTGAGACAAGATAGCCCTTTTCTCTTTCAATCCTCTTGCAGAAAACTTCAAAATTTCTTAAGGCTTCATCTTTATGAGATAAGAAAATTAGCCAAGTAAAACGTTAAAAGTCATCAACAATAACAAAAATATATTTCTTGCCTCCTATGCTAGCAGTTCTAGTAGGTCCAAATAAGTCCATATGAAGTAATTGCAACGGTTTTTAAGTAGACACTATGTCTTTGTTTTTGAAGAGTTTCTAGTTTGCTTACCCATCTGACATGCATCACGAATATGAGTTCTAGAGAAATTCAGTTTAGGTAACCCAATAACTAAATCATGCTTGGATAATTTTTCAATCAAATGCATGCTGGCATGTCCTAGTCTTCTGTGCCACAACCAGGGATCATCAGATATAGTAGTTAGGCAAATGTGACCATCTATATTTTCAAATCCATCAAGTATGTAAACATTTTCGTACCTTTTTCCAAGAAGAATTATTTTACCTGATTCGTCTTCTATGGCACAGCCTGTTCTCATAAACTTTACCTCATATCCTGAGTCACAGAGTTGACTTATACAAAGGAGGTTGTAGTTTAGTACATCAACAAGATATACCTCAGTAATGTCACAGTTGTTGTTGAAAGGAATAGTTCCAGTTCCAACTATTTTGCCTCTTGAATCATCTCCAAATTTGACGCTTCCTCCATCAATCTTCGTAACCTCCTTAAAAAGATTTTTGTCACCTGTCATGTGATTGGAACACGCACTATCTAGGTACCATTTTCCTTCGCGACTTATTCTGTGGTGTTCCTGCAATACATAATAATTACTTTCTTTTAGGTACCCAAGCTTTCTTGGGTCCTGGTGAGTTAGTGTTACTGGGTTCAGAATTTTTAGGTTTCCAAACCCATCCAGACATATGATGTTTACGAAATGGACAACCAGAATATTTATGCCCACTTTGTTTACAGTAGTGACATTTAGTCGCGGACCTATTTTCAGGTCTTTCATAAGCATTGGAACTAGCTATCATGAGATTAGCTGATTCCGTTCCAGTTGACTTGTAAGTCGACTGGTCCGACCGACTGGTCAATTTAGTTCTGATTGGTTCCTTTCTAGTTGACTTGTAAGTCGTCAGGTTTGACCTAACAGAACTGTGACTGGTGGATTTGCGCAAGCTGTTAAGCTGCATTTGCAATTCCTCAAACTCTTCTTGAAGTACGTCCTTTTCAATTTCACATACTTCATGTTTGAGTTTCCAGTCTTTGATTTCCATGGTGAGTCTCTTAAGCTCATTCATCATTTTTTGAGACTCTTTTAAGGTAGAATCAAGAATGTCCTGCAATTCATTAGTTCTATCACAGTCATAAGATCTTACCTCGCTAGTTTCTCCTCTTGCCATAAAACAGTTTTCATCGTCTGAATCATCTTCATCTGTCCAGCATCCTAATGATTTGTTTTTGTTTAATCCTCTAGAGATCTTCCTTTTCAGTTCTGGACACTCCGCTTGGATGTGTCAAAATTTTCCACATTCGCAGCATTTTCCATCATTTTTATCTTGTTCGTTGTATTGTCTAGATCTTCTTGGTGGAAATCTTCCTTTCTTTGAATTTCTATATCTTCTCATCAGTCCATCCATGTTTCTAGACATCATAGCAATTTCTTCTTGTAGGGCTTCAGGATCATAAATTTCA
This sequence comes from Nicotiana attenuata, assembly GCF_001879085.1. Lineage (NCBI taxonomy): Eukaryota > Viridiplantae > Streptophyta > Magnoliopsida > Solanales > Solanaceae > Nicotiana > Nicotiana attenuata. Next base: position 9,782,553 of record NC_031997.1, on the reverse strand, counting down.
TTTTCAGCCGCTTTAGTAGTAGTTTTGAATGCAACACTTTTCTTTTTCTCCTCTTGATTTGTCTTTTTCAGGTGTGTTCTTTCAAAAGCAATGAGCTCTCCTCGAAGTTCATCATATGATAACTTGTTAAGATATTGAGATTCCAGGGTGACCACTTTGGTCTGCCAAGTGGTTGGTAGACTTCTGACAATTTTCCTAACCTGATCGCCACTGGTGTAAGGTTTGCCAAAAGCTTTCAAGTTGCTGATTATCTTACTGAACCTGGCAATCATTTCTTCGATGGATTCTCCTTCCTTCATTGAGAACAGTTCATAGTCGTGAACTAGCATATTGATGTGAGTTTCCTTTACTTTGCTGGTACCTTCATAGGTAACCTCAAGTTTGTCCCACATCTCTTTGGTTGTATCACAGCTAGATATTTTCTCATATTCTTCACCACTTATCGCATTGTGAAGCAGATTTCTTGCCTTGTGATTTATTTGGACAGCTTCCAGTTGTTCTTTTGTGTATGAGTCTAAGTCATCAGGGTCAGCGAGTGGTGGAGTGCTGGCAGGCAGTGGGTAGTTTCCCTTCTTGATAACTCTCCACACCTTGACGTCGTATGCCTTGGTGAAGATTTCCATTCGAATTTTTCAGTGGGAGAAATGTTGTCCATTGAAGTAAGGTGGCCTTACTTGTGAAGTTCCTTCCTGAAAGAGAGCTCCTATGATAACCTGATTTGCCATGATCTTTTTCTCACAAGCTGTTAAGCAGAAAACAAAAGTGTGAGCCTTGCTCTGATACCAATTGAAAGTACAAGAGGGGGGGGGGGAGTTAATTGTAGATAATTAAAGTTAATCGTTAACAAGTTGACTTAAAACATAAGTAGTCGACTAAATATGGCGATCTTGCAGATATAGTAATTCAAGGTAATAAGCAGAAAGTAAATGCAAAAATTAAAGACACCAGGAATTTTTATACTGGTTCGGATTCAATGTGAATCCTAATCCATTCCCCTTGGGTTGCAAGGGATTTCTCCTCAAGTGAATAAGTTTTCTTTCGAGTACAGATTTGATGTATGTCGCTCAGTTTCTCTAGGACTCGTTTGATACAATGCCTCACCAGTTGTATGCCCTCTTTCTATCCCCGACTTGTTACACAGCAGATCTATATAGGCTACTATGCTTGTTTGCAGTAGAATGAAGAGAGTTATTTTGGTTTGATCAATATATACTAAGGATGGAGTTACACTGCGAATTTATACAAGGATAAATGGTGAAGGCTTGTAAACCCAAGGGATTTGATCATTGGAAAGAGTTGATTCTTTCCAAGAATAAAGAACTATCCGTTGCTTCTCTTCAGATCTTTTCCTTCGGCAGATAACGGGTTTGACAGGATTCTTCCTTGATTGTTGGACCTTCCAATCTTGACCTCTGTCCGGATCTTCTAGCTTTAATTGTTCTTCAGTGATTTGATCTGACTCGTCAATCACAGATTGCGTTGAATCTTTATTCCATTATGGCAGATTTGATTTCCCGGAATCATGGAGCTAATCCTGATTTGCTGATGTAGTACTGTTTCTTTCCTTGTACATCGTAAGTATTTCAGGCAGCTTCCCTTCTGAATAATTTCCTTCCTTGTTCGACATAGCCGTTCCAATAGTTCCTTTTTACTTCTTTGAACTCCTGCACATGCATATTAATTGCATCATTAAAATATGATGTAACATAGATAAGTGTCAACACAAGCAACAAGGTGTTATAATTACCATAAATAATCATAACAACCTCAAACCAAATCTTCCATTAGCTTACAAGTGCCATTAATGACATCACAACACCGTAGAGACTCTTTTCTTCACTTAGGCTAACTTTTGATGTTAGGTTTAGGTAAAACCACCTTGGATTCACCTTGTAATCTTGAAGAACTATTAGAGAGATGTTGAGAGAGTGTGGGAACTGTATTTGGTAGAGAATGAAAAAATGTGAGCCTTCCAACCACTTTAAAACGTTCAAAGGTCAGCCACCGCCTAAGTGGGTTCAAAGGGGCTTCTTGAGCAGTCTCGCAAAAATGCGAATAACTCTCTACTCTGATGTCGCATTAATGAATGATTTAATGCGTTAGAAACTAAATTTATAGAGCTTCTATTTTGTGGGTGGAGTACCCCATAAAACCAAGTATACTGGGATAAAGCTCGGTGACATTAGACACAAATTTCAGTAGAATTATGAACGTAACTTTTAATAATTTTTGTCGACTTTTGTTTGACAACTTATTTGACTTCAAAACTCAACATACGAATATTATATGGTACAATTACCTTAAAATACGACCTTCTTAGCATATTTAGCACTCCTAGTTTTACCTCAAAAGTACGGGTTATAGCATCTTTGACTTGTTTGGCCTCCAACCCTAACGATACTTCATTAACACTTATTTTAACCCATCATTATTTTTGTAAAGGTCCTTAAACTATGTGGCTCATACTGATTCACTTAAGATGCATTCGAACATAAAAGTACAGGGTGTAACAATTTCATATTGCGGCACTCAGTTCACCTCTCACTTTTGGAGATTTATACAATGAGAGTTGGGTACATAGGTGGAGCTTAGCATAGCATTTCACCCGCAGACGGATGGTTAGTTCAGGCAAACTATTTGGATTCTAGAAGACATGTTGTGAGCTAGTGTGATTGGCGTTAGAGGTTAGTTCTTACCTTTGGTGGAGTCTGCTTACAATAATAGTATCAATCAAGCATCAAGACGGCTCTGCATGAGGCTTTTTATGGTAAATGGTTTCGTTTTCTTGTTGGTTGGTTTGATCCAGGTAAGGTTAGGTTGTTGGGTTCATATTTGGTACATGATGCTTTGGTGAAGGTGAAGTTGATTCAGAAACGACTTCGGATAGCTTAGAGCAGGCAGAAGAGTTATGAGGACAAGAAGGTTCGTGCTGTGACATTTATGGAGGGTGAGAGGGTACTTTTGAAAGTTTCATCCATGAAAGGTGTGATGAGGTTTGGGATGAAGGGCAAGTTGAGTGTAAGGTTTATTGGACCATTTAAGGTGTAGGAGAGAGATGGTGAGGTTGCTTATAGGCTTTCTTTGCCTCCTAGCCTATCGGGATTTTATCCGATATTACATGATTCTATGATTCGAAGGTAAAATGAAGTTAACTCACATTTTTTGGACTTCAGCATAGTGCATCTAGATGAGAATATGGCATATGAAGAAGAGCAGGTAGCTATTCTGGACAGGCAGTATGGAAGTTGAGGTTAAAGGAGATCGCTTTAGTGAAAGTGCTTTGGAAAGGACAACCGAGCGAGGAGGATACTTGGGAGACCGAGTCTGATATGCGGAGGAGATATCCATATCTTTATAGCAGTTCAAATATATTTCTAAACTCGTTCGAGGATTGACATTTGCTTAAGAGGAAGAGAATACAACGACCTGACTGGTTGTTTTGAGTTCTAGAATCCCATTAACCAATTGATGCTTCTTGTAGGTTGGCTTGAATATTTATGACTTATAGGATTGTTGGTTTGGTTCTTAAGAGGTTCGGGTGTTATTTGTTACACTTAACTCCTACGTCGAGGCATAATTTTGGAAGAGTTGACCAAAGTCAATATTATGAGTATACGACCCCAGATTGGTGATTTGAGGTTCCAATAAATTCATATGATAATTTTGGGCTTGTACGTATATTTGGTTCAGGCCTCCAGTGGCCTAACGTTGATTCGATGCTTCTAATCAAAAGTTTGAATTTTGATTGTAATGACCCGGCCGATCGTTTTGAGTATTGTAGCCCTGATCCCCTAATTTATGCTTCCTCTATGTTATATTCTGGTTATGTAACTTTTCGGGGTGTTTGGTTCTGGTTTCGGGTGAGTTTCAAAGTGAAATGGGACACATAGTCCAAAAGTTGGAGGTTTAGGTTGTAAAAGTTGAGCGTAATTTGGCTTATGTAAAGATGACTCCGGAATGGAGTTTTGGTGATTCCAATAGCTTCGTTGGGTACTTTGGTCTTAGGAGCTTGTCAGGATGTTAATTTGGAGGTCCGTAGGTCGTTTCGACGTGAATTGGCGAATGTTGGAAAATGAAAGATTTTGAAAAGTTACCGGGAGTTGACTTTATTAATATCGGGGTTAGATCCAGATTCCGGAAGTTGGAATAGGTCTGTAATTTCATTTATGACTTGTGTGCAAAATTTTGAGTCAATCAGAGTTGTTTTGGTATGAATTGGCATTGGTTTTGGAATTTGGAAGTTCATAGTTCATAGGATTGAATTTGGGTTGTGATTCGTAGAATTTGTGTTGTTTGATGTGATTTGACATTTCGATCATGTTTGTATGATGTTATAGGACTCACTGGTATGCTTGGTTGAGGTCTTGGGGGCCTCGGGTGTAATTCGGACCATGTTCCACGCATTTCGGATCATTGAGGATTAGCTGAAGTGTTGGATTTCTCAGTTCTCATTTTCTTCTACGCGTCCGCAAAGGTGTTCCCGTGTTCGCGTAGAGTCTTCAGTGATTGCTGGAGGTTTACCCTTCGTGTTCGCAAAGAGGGCCACGCGTTTGCGAAGGTTCAGGACTTGGTGCACGGCGATTGCGGACTGGGATCCGTGTTCGCGGAAAGGAAGGCAGCCTAGGTTATGACTCATATGTTTGGTCTACGCGTTCACGAGAAGAGATTCACGATCTCTAATCATGAGAACCTTTGTCATCGCGTTCGCGTAGGAGGAAATCTGGGCAGTAACTTTTTGTGCTTCGGGAACGCGAGGCATTTTCCGCGTTCGCGAAGAAGGAATAGCTGGGCAGCAGAAGTTAAGATTGAAATCGAGGGTTTATTTCATATTTCACATTGTAGACTTAGAGAGCTCGGTTTGAGGTCAAATTTCGAGGGAATTTCAGAGAGAACATTGGGGTAAGAATGCCTAACTCAATTTTAGTTAAATTACTCGAATCTATCATTGTCTTTATCATGTAATTAGGGATTGGAGTTGGAAAATTTAGGGGAAAGTGATAAAACTTCTTAGACTAAGTTTTTGAGTTTTGAAAGGCGACATGAGGTCGGATTTGAAAAATTCTTGTATGGTTAGACTCGATACCGAATGGGTATTCGAATTTTACAATTTTGGTTAGGTTACGAGATGGGAGCCCGAGTATGACTTTTGGGTTAACTTTTTAATTCTTCGCAAAGATCGTAAGTTTCATTGGTTGAAATAGTTTTCTATAGTTATATTTATAGAATAAAATCATTTTGGCTAGATTCAAGCAGTTAGGAGATGGATAATTGTCACGCCCCAAACCTGGGGAGGCATGGCTGGCACCCGGTGCCGTACTGGCCTGAGCGAACCACTCCGTAACCTTTTATTTTTTGTAAATATCATGGGACAACATGGACACAACTCGGAATGTATAACTATATGTGGGAAAATATTGTATGAATGAACCAGTACAAAATGAATCTTTGTCTTCAAAGCCTTTAAGATTATTTAACATTAAATGAGATAGGGTACCGGCCTACCCATAAGTCTGTAGCAAAACTTTAACACGATGACTTATAGACTCGGGTGCACTCTCAAAGAGGTGGAGTCTTACCGATCCTTCGCTGAATACTAACCTCGTCTACTATGAAGGCTCGTCAAACTGATTATCTATACCTGCAGGCATGCATGCAAAATCCAAAACAAATGGACGTCAATACGAATAATGTGCGGAGTATGTAAGGCAGAACTGAAACATAACAATAAGTCAACATTAATTAAAGACATATAAGAATAAACCTGAATCTCTGAAGTGCCACCGTATATGCATACCCATTATAAGTCATGCCCCAAACCTGGGGAGGCGTGGCTGGCACCCGGTGCCGTGCTGGCCCGAGCGAACCACTTTGTAACTCATGATCGTTCTACCAAAATAAGAACGTACATAGGTCGAGTTGGCTGAACTCATTCCTTTTGTAACTATCATAGGCCAACATGGCCACAACTCATATTGTACAACTGTAAGTGGGAAAACACTGTATCAGCGAACCATCGTACTTAACACATGAATATATATAGGCCATCAAGGCCTCTGACATACTGTACATAATGAACCTGTGTGTCTACAAAGCCTCTAAGATTATTCAACATCAAATGGGACAGGGCCCCGACCTACCCATAAGTTTGTAGCATAACTCTGACACGATGACTTAAAGACTTGGATGCACTTCGAATGAAGTGGAGTCTTACCAATCCTTCGCTAAATGCTAACCTCGTCGACTATGAAGGCTCGTCAAACTGATTACCTATACCTGCATGCATGAAAGTGATGTCCACAATAAAAAGGACGTCAGTACGAATAATGTACCGAGTACGTAAGGCAGAACTAAAACATAATAATAAGTCAACATTAATGAACGAGATATAAGAATCACCTGAACCTCTGAAGTACTACCGTATATGCATACTTATTATACTTATATGTATTTATATCACCTCTTTGGAACTATTATCCATATCGATGTATGACTTCCCAACTAATCAGTGGTAACTGCCCGACCGTCGTAGTGCGGTGGTAAATGTATGGCTGCCCAACCAGCCGTAGCTCGGTGGTAAATGTGTAACTACCCAACCGGCCGTAGCTCGGTGGTAAATGCATGACTGCCCGACCGGTCGTAGCTCGATGGTAAATGTGTAACTGCCCAACCGGCCGTAGCTCGATGGTAAATGCATGGATGCCCGACCGGCCGTAGCTTGGTGGTAAATGATGATACATATAATACCATTATAAACATTAACATCTTTATCATATGCCTCAATAGGGAACTAGAAACATACTTAGACATGCTTGAATATCATTTTACAGGAATGAATAATGTAGACATCCTTAACTACTAAGCGCAGAACCACTTATAGAACAACATTACATTTACGTTTCGTTACTTGGATCATGCCAAAAAGAGGAAGGATTAGCGTTAACATACCTGTATGATCTCTCCCTTATTACTCAACCAAGCTCAACCCAACTTCTTGCATCTATAACAAGTGAAATGATATTGTCGTTAACATATAATGTCGTACCATCGTATTTGGCTAGTCGTATGACTTAAGGAAAATCGGGCATAACTGATGTGCCGAAGAATTTCTTCACATTTGATACTAATTGCTTAGATTTTAGCTTGTTTTAGATGCAATTATCTTTTATACTTATGTAATTTTAGTGTTTTTGCAGTATATGAGGTTTAAGGACTGAAGAGCATGGAAATAAATTCAAAACAACCACAAGAAGACAAGAAAAGAGCAAAAGGCATCGCAAATGTGGATATGCGATCGCAAATCCAGCATGCGAGCCGCAGAATGTGCACTTGAATCGCAAACCACAACAGTGTTCTGGGAAAAATCCAACGCAAGAAATGCGGTCCAGTCTGCGATCGCATAACCTCTATGCGAGCAGCAGAATGGACCGCAAACTCAACTTAAAGGTTGCTGAAGGTAGAAAATGCGACGCGACATGCGATCGCATTTCTACAATGTGGACCGCAAACCATGAATGCGATGAAGGCCTGGAAACTAGGGTTGAACTATGCGATGGCCATGTCAAGAATGCGGACCGCATGTCTGTTATACGACAGATATGCGGTTGCATATTTAACCGAAAAGGGTATTTTTGTCCAGATTTTGCCCCGAATTTTGGCCCACTATAAATAGATTTATTGGGGTTTTGTGGTGGTTCCTGGTCTGATTTTGGGGAGCTACAATACAAGCCTTTAATATTCTTCACTTTTGGAAGCTTTTGGTTGAAGAATCTTTCACTTTGTAAGCTTTATGGCATTAAATATTCTCTTCATTTTGTATTTTAGTATGAGTAGCTAACTTTAAATATTAAGGTTGTGGACCCTAAATGGGTGTAACGTTAATGGGTGTTTACCATTAAATATATATATAATGGTTGGTTGATGTTTATTTACATCTCATTCTTCATTTATTGTTGGTGGTTGCAAACACTAACAAGTGCCAACATTTTGCCCCGAATTTTGGCCCACTATAAATAGATTTATTGGGTTTTGTGGGGGCATCCCGTCTGATTTAGGGGAGCTACAATACAAGCCTTTAATATTCTTCACTTTTGGAAGCTTTTGGTTGAATAATCTTTCACTTTGTAAGCTTTATGGCATTAAATATTATCTTCATTTTGTATTTTAGTATGAGTAGCTAACGTTAAATACTAAGGTTGTGGATCTTAAATGGGTGTAATGTTAATGGGTGTTTACCATTGAATATATATATAATAGTTGGTTGATGTTTTTTTACTTCTCATTCTTCATTTATTATTGGTGGTTGCAAACATTAACAAGTGCCATTAAATTCTTACTTTGCTTGGGAAAGTGGGTTGGAATTTGGTAGAAGCAAATATCATAGACTCAAGGCGTTAACCCTTGTTTAATAGAATCGCTTAGGATAAGTGGGTTTTATTTGGCATATATTGATTGTTCTTAATTGCAACTCTTTTATATTTGAAAAAATTATAAAGAGTAAATACTACCCAACTATTGGAAAATATTGGGCAGTCATTTAAAAATCATTGGCACATCAAAAAGGACCTTCCATTAGAAATATATCATATTAACACCGGTAGCATTACATTTCATTGAAGGAGACACAACCTTGGTCTCTTTAATCCAATTAATTACATTCTAAATCTCAACATTAGTTATTTCTTCAAATCACAATTACACCATATTCTTGTTATAATTAACCGGATAGAATTACGACTTAAGTCGAGTGACACACTAATCAAGTAGCTTTTCACACCTATTCCCTGTGGGATTCGACCCCAACCTTGTTAGGTTATTATATTTGACACCGACCGCCTTACACTATTTATTAAAGTGTAATTTGAGCGTATCAAATTTTGGCGCTGTTGTCAGGGAATACGGTTTTGAAATTTCTAATTAGTGTGTGCTTTACTTTACGTCTTATTCTATTCCATCACCCTTCGATTGTTTTGCTTGGTGTTGATAGGAAGACATGTTAGACTACGAGGAAGAAGTGGATGAAAATCCTTTTGCGGACATCGATGAGTACATAGAGGATACAAATGCTATTGTACCTCCTGATGTTGGCCGATACCACTTTGTCACGCCCCAATCGTGGGGAGGCGTGGCTGGCTCCCTATGTCGTGCTGGCCTGAATGAACCACTTTATAACTCATGATCATTCTGCCAAAACTAGAACATACATAGATCGAGTTGGCTGAACTCATTCCTTTTGTAACTATCATGGGCCAACATGGCCACAACTCATACTGTACAACTGTAAGTGGGGCAAGCACTGCATCGAACCATCATACTTAACACGTGAATATATAAATAGGCCCTTAAGGCCTCTGACATACTGTACATAATGAACTTGTGTTTCTACAAAGCCTCTAAGATTATTCGACATTAAATGGGACAAGGCCCTTACTACCCACACGTTTATAGCATAACTCTGACATGATGACTTATAGACTTGGCTGCACTCCGAATGAAGTGGAGTCTTACCAATCCTTCGCTGAATGCTAACCTCGTCGACTATGAGGGATCGTCAAACTGATTACCAATACCCGCGTGCATGAAAGAAGTGTCCATAATAAAAAGGATATCAGTACGAATAATGTACCGAGTACATAAGCCAGAATTGAAACATAATAATAAGTCAACATTAATGAACGAAATATATGAATCACTTGAACCTCTAAAGTACTAACGTATATGCATATTTATTATACTTATATGTATATATATAACCTCTTTGAAACTATTATCCATATCGATGCATAACTGCCCAACTGATCAGTGGTAACTGCCCGAACGTCGTAGCGCGGTTGTAAATGCATGACTGCCTAAACGGCTGTAGCTCGGTGCTAAGTGTGTAACTGCCCAACCGGCCGTAGCTCGGTGCTAAATGTGTAACTGCCCAACCAGCTGTAGCTCGATGGTAAATGCATGACTTCCCGACCGGCCGTAGCTCGGTGCTAAATGATGATGCATATAATACCACTATGAATATTAACATTTTTATTATATTCCTTAATAGGGAACTAGAAACATACTTAGAAATGCTTGAATATCATCTTACACGAATGAATAACGTAGACATCCTTAACTACTAAGAGTAGAACCACTTATAGAACAATATTACATTTACGTTTCGTTACTTGGATCATGCCAAAAAAAGGAAGGATTAGCCTTAACATACCTGTATGATCTCTTTTTTATTACTCAACCAAGCTCAACCCAACTTCTTCCATCTATTACAAGTGAAATGATATTGCTGTTAACATATAATGTCGTACCATCGTATTTGTCTAGTCGTATGACGTAAGGAAAATCGGGCAGCAACACCTTATTTTTAATACATCCCCAAACCACTAAGGGTCATCAACATCCCAACAACAACAACTATAACCAACAATAGCAGCAACAACAATATAATCCAATATGATTTTCTCTGATTATCTTAACAATCATATTGAGCGGCAAGCTCGTTTTTACTAATAACAAGATATAAATTGAATCCAACTCGTATTCCATAAACTAGTTTACAACCTTCGGAATATCATACTTATATGTACCATATTATTTCTAGTTTAAAACATCCACAAAATGCCTTCCAAAATAGCCCCATACGTCTAGCACCTTAAATTTTGTTGTCAATCACTTGTTTTGTATCTCATTATTTGCAGCCACCACAAAACATATATTTATCCACAAAATAGTCCAACCAAAAAGACAACCATATCCATGTTCTTTCAAGTGCTATCTTATGCTTTTTCATTCAAACAACACAAGATTAACCTTAGGAACAATCAAGAAGATGTTATACATACCTTGTACAGCAGCTACAACTCGAAACCCTATCTCAACTTAGCTCGCAATAGCCCTCAATCACACCACAACATCATAGAAGTATTCTCTTGCAGTCTTTAACACCTTTGATGATGATTTGTGTTGATTTCCCTTGAGTATGGTTCTTGGGATCTTGGACCAGTTCTTGGAGTGTTTGAGAGTGTTTTGGTGTAAGTAATCTCTGGATATTGAAAAAATGTAATGGATAAAGACAACTTATAAGCCCACCGCCTAAATTCTCCATGAAGGTGGGTAAGCTGCCTGCTTGGCAGCTTGAGCCGTGCAACTTCGGACACTTGTATCTCTCTACTCCGATATCGTATTGACAAACGATTATAAGCATTAGAAACTAGACACATGGAGATTTAATTACATATAAAGATCTCCTTGTAAGTCTCAACATATTGGGAGAAAACTGCGTCGTAACTTGGCCTATAAACCTGCCAATTTCTCCGAAGTGCGGCAACGTGACTTGGTGACCTTACTTTAAAAATCCATATTTCTCTACCCCGATGTCGTATGAATAATTGGTTTGGACTGTTGGAAACTTGGTTCCAAGACCTTAATTTTGGTGTGAGAAATGTCCCAAAGTGACATCATAAAGCTTACGAATTTAATTTCTCAATATGGCTCGTTACAAGGCAAATCTTAACTCGACTTTCGACAAAACTTATCTTCTTCAATTCGTTTAGCTTCTAAGCCTTCCAACCATCTTGGTACTTGTTATTCATGACTTTAAATATTTGCGACTTCCACGGTAATATGATTAACTTACTTTATAAAATTTTCAAAGATGCTTTCATTTCTGAGCTTACATCAATTGACTTAGAACGTACTCTTACGTATGAAAACATGGGGTGTAACATCATTCCCCCCTTTGGAACATTTGTCCTCGAATGTTGACTGATGCGCTTATCAGTCTCATAACCCATAGCTCTTACGAATATTTTAATATTTTCCTTACCATATATGCAACTGTTTTGTGAATAAATCCAAATGCCAGGGCATTCCCCCCTTTAGGCCTCTTTCTCACACCACGATTTGTGGTTGGAATCCTTTCAATCTCGTAACTGTTACTACTTTTATCATGTAGCATGTACGACTCTGTCCTTGTATATCCGCATATGTGACTCCTTCATAACCACATTCAATCTCTTACCAACTGTCTTTCTAGATATAGGTATCGTTGTATTACGAATAAAATAGATTTAGGATTCCCCCCTTTAGGCCTCTTTCTCACACCACGATTTGTGGTCAGAATCCTTCCAATCTCGTAACTGTTGCTACCTTTTATCATGTAGCATGTACGACTCTGTCCTTGTATATGCGCATATGCGACTCCTCCATAACCACATTCAATATCTTACCAACTGTCTTTCTAGATGTAGGTGTCGTTGTATTACGAATAAAATAGATTTAGGAGTTTGAATTCTTACAACTGAGATCTACCACACGATCTAGAGTAAGAAGAATGAGTGATAGTCCTAAATGCCCTGTAGCCTCCTACTTATAAGTGTGGTGCACAACAAACCCATAAACAAGACTCTACTAGACACGGCTTGTAGACTCCCTAGGATAAAACTGCTCTGATACCACTATGTCACGCCCCAATCCTGGGGAGGCGTGGCTGGCTCCCTATGCCGTGCTGGCCTGAACGAACCACTTTATAACTCATGATCATTCTACCAAAACTAGAACATACATAGATCGAGTTGGCTGAACTCATTCCTTTTGTAACTATCATGGGCCAACATGGCCACAACTCATACTGTACAACTGTAAGTGGGGCAAGCACTGCAGTGAACCATCATACTTAACACATGAATATATAAATAGGCCGTCAAGACCTCTAACATACTGTACATAATGAACCTGTGTGCCTACAAAGCCTCTAAGATTATTCGACATTAAATGGGACAGGGCCCTGACCTACCCATACGTTTAGAGCATAACTCTGACACGATGACTTATAGACTTGGCTGCACTCCGAATGAAGTGGAGTCTTACCAATCCTTCGTTGAATGCTAACGTCGTCGACTATGAGGGCTCGTCAAACTGATTACCTATACCTGCATGTATAGAAGAAGCGTCCACAATAAAAGGACGACAGTACGAATAATGTACCGAGTACGTAAGGTAGAACTGAAACATAATAATAAGTCAACATTAATGAACGAAATATAAGAATCACTTGATCCATTGAAGTACTAACGTATATGCATACTTGTTATACTTATCTGTATATATATATAACCTCTTTGAAAAGCATGACTGCCCAAGTGATCAATGGTAACTGCTCGACCGGCCGTAGCGTGGTTGTAAATGCATGACTGGCCAACCGGCTGTAGCTCGGTGCTAAATGTGTAACTGCCCAACCGGTCGTAGCTCGGTGCTAAATGTGTAACTACCCAACCAGCTGTAACTCGATGGTAAATGCATGACTGCCCGACCGGCCGTAGCTCGATGGTAAATGATGATGCATATAATACCATTATGAATATTAACATCTTTATCATATGCCTCAATATGGAACTAGAAACATACTTAGAAATGCTTGAATATCATTTTACATGAATGAATAAAGTGGACATCCTTAACTACTTAGAGTACTATAGAACAATATTATATTTATGTTTCGTTACTTGGATCATGCCAAAATAAGGAAGATTAGCCTTAACATACCTGTATTATCTCTTCCTTATTACTCAACCAAGCTCAACCCAACTTCTTGCATCTATTACAAGTGAAATGATATTGTCGTTAACATATAATGTCGTACCATCGTATTTGGCTAGTCGTATGTCTTAAGGAAAATCGGGCATCAACTCCCCTATTTTTAATACATCCCAAAATCACTAAGCGTCATCAACAGCCCAACAACAACAACTATAACCAATAATAGCAACAACAACAATATAATTCAATATGAGTTTCTCCTATTATCTTAACAATCATATTGAGCGGCAAGCTCTTTTTTACTATTAACAAGATATAAATTGAATCCAAATCTTATTCCATAATTTAGTTTACAACCTTCAGAACATCATACTTATATGTACCATATTATTTCTAGTTTAAAACATCCACAAAATGCTCCAAAACAGCCCCATACGTCTAGCACCTTAATTTTTATCGTCAATCTCTTGTTTTGCATCTTTTCTTCTTCAATCAACTTAATTAACACCTAGAAAAGCTTAAAAACAGCAGCCACAACATTATCAAACTTTTTCTCACAATTTTCAGCCACCACAAACCATATATTTAGCCACAAAATAGTCCAACCAGAAAGACAACCATATCCCATGTTCTTTCAGGTGCTATCTTATATTTTTTTCACTCAAACAACACAACCAACACAAGATTAACCTTAGGAACAATCAAGAAGATGTTATACATACCTTGTACAACATCTACAACTCGAAACCCTATCGCAAATTAGCTCACAATAGCCCTCAATCACACCACAACATCATAGAAGTATTCTCTTGTAGTCTTTAACACCTTTGATGACGATTTGTGTTAATCTCCCTTGAGTTTTGTTCTTGGGATATTGGAACAGTTCTTGGAGAGCTTGAGAGTGCTTTAGTGTAAGTAATCTGTGGATATTGACGAAATATAATGGATAAAGACAACTTATAAGCCCACCGTCTCAATTCTCCATGCAGGTGGGTAAGCTGCTTGCTTGGCAGCTTGAGCAGTGCAACTTCGAACACTTGTATCTCTCTACTCTGATATCGTATTGACAAACGGTTTTCAGAGTTAGAAACTAGAAACATGGATATTTAATTCCATATAAAGATTTACTTGTAAATCTTAACAGATTGGGAGAAAACTGCATCGCAACTTAGCCCAGAAACCTGGTAGTTTCTCCGAAGTTCGGCAACTTGACTTGGCGACCCTACTCGAAAAATCCATATTTCTTTACCCGATGTCGTATGAATAAATGGTTTGGACCATTGGAAACTAGGTTCCAATACCTTCATTTTGGTATGAGATATGTCCCGAAATGACATCATAAAACTTACGAATTTAATTTCTTAAAATGGCTCCTTACAAGGCAAATCTTAACTCGATTTTTCTGTAAGTTAAATCCAATTTTTCTCAAACTTTATATTTTATATCCAAACATAATATATAGTCATATTATGACTTTAAACTCATTCAAATCATGATTAACAAGTCTCATATTCATTATATGTCACCTTAGGACGCATATGGTGTAACACCAAACTTGTCGACTTTCGACAAAACTTATCTTCTTCAATTCGTTTAGCTTCTAAGCCTTCCAACCATCATGATACTTGTTATTCATGATTTTAAATATTTGTAACTTCCATTGTAACATGATTAACTTACTTTATAAAATTTTCAAATATGATTTCATTTCTAAGCTTACATCAATTGACTTACGACGTACTCTTACGTACAAAAATATGGGGTGTAACATTATACTTATAAATAAATATAAATATAAATAAATATATATATATATATATATATATATATATAATTCTCTTTGAGACTATTTCTATTATCCATATCATATGATCCATGACTGCCCAACTAATCAGTGGTAACTGCCCGACCAGCCGTAGCGCGGTGGTAAATGCATGACCGTCCGACCGACCGCAGCTCGATGGTAAATATGTAACTGCCCAACCGGCCGTAGTTCTGTGGTAAATGCATGACTGCCCGACCGGCCGTAGATCGGTGGTAAATATGTAATTGTCCAACCGACCGTAGCTCGGTGGTAATGCATGACTGCCCCACCGGTCGTAGCTCGGTGGTAGATGACGATGCATATAATACCATTAAGAACATTAACATCTTTATCAAATACCTCAATAGAGAGCTAGATACATACTTAGTGTTACGTGGCGCCTTCCTGAGATTTCATGGAAGGGCGACGTAAGGCTAAGCAACTGATGTCAGTGCAGTTACGGTCCGCCAACTAAGGTCCCTCCGTACTCTAGACTAGATTGTCAATGCCGTACGGGAAAACCAATGTCAAGAGCAATTGAGAGAACAGAAATGAGAATTGAGAATGAAAGAATGCTTGATTGCATTAATGAAAGCTATTACAGAAAAGCAACGCGGTGTCGAGGGGGAGAGACACCAGTACAGAGAATTGATTGCTTGCTAGAAAGTTTGATTGCTTGATCCCCCTTAATAATGCTTAAAAAAAATCCAAAGCTACAAGAGTAGACTTGACTAAGATTGAGAAACATAATGGAAGTACATGAAATAAAACTACTCTATATTTACAATGAAAATGACTTAGTTTTCTATAAGGTAGCAGCAGGTCCGTTGTCAGCAGCAGTGTCTTTGGAATCACGGTCTGCATGCGTGGCGTTGTCTCTGCGCGCGGCGCTGTTGGCATCTGCCTGCAGCTTGGCACTGGCGAGGGATATCGATGGGGCAACAGAGTCACCTGCGCGCTTGTCACTTGGCGCGGCCAAGACCACGAGGCCGTCCGTGGCGCTAGGCATTGGGAGGTTTGCTAGGACGCCACGGGGCGCGCCCGAGGGGTCATGGGGCATGGCTGGAAAG
Source organism: Nicotiana attenuata (assembly GCF_001879085.1). Classification (NCBI taxonomy): domain Eukaryota; kingdom Viridiplantae; phylum Streptophyta; class Magnoliopsida; order Solanales; family Solanaceae; genus Nicotiana; species Nicotiana attenuata. Next base: position 9,766,152 of record NC_031997.1, on the reverse strand, counting down.
CCGCCCATGACATTCTCCCCCACCTGAGTTGGCGATGTCCTCGGTGCCTTACTTGCAAAATAATCTTCAATGAGGCTCTTGTAGGCTTTGAGGTTTGTTCCCCTCTCCCAAGTATTCTCTTCTGCATCACAGTCCTGCCATTTCACCAAGAACTCTTGCTGATCTTTCCTTAAGGCATGAATCACTCTGTCATTAAGGATAGCTTCAACACGCCTTTTCCCGGTTGAATTGGGACCTCGAATACTGGGTATTGTGAGTTGGCTCCTTGAAGGATCCTCCGTGTCTTCCCGAAAAGGTTTCGGGAGACTGACATGGAAGACAGAATGAATTTTCCACCAAGCTGGGGTATCCACCCTGTATGCAACTTTCCTAATGCGCCTTTCAATGGACAAGGGTCCAATGTATTTTTGCAATAGGCGAGGGTCATGGACCCCCGCAAATAAGTACCGTTTTGGGATTTTGACCATCACTTTGTCTCCTACTTGATATTCAACAAAGCGACGATTCTGATCAGCATGCCTCTTCATCTGCTTTTGGGCTTTGACAAGATAGCTCCACACTATCTCCAAATTTCGCTTCCACTATTTTGAGAAGCTAGCAGCTCGAGGAGAATTATCCATGTTTGGTGCATTCACAGTGTGTGGGAGTAGCGGTTGCTGTCCGGTAACAATTTCAAAAGCGCTTTTGTTTGTACTAGAGCTCTTTTGTGAATTGAAACACAGTTGAGCAGCATCCAGAAGCTTCACCCAATTCTTCTGCGATCCGGTTACAAAGTGGAGGAGATATTCCTCCAACATACCATTGAACCGCTCCATCTGGCCATCAGATTGCGGATGAAAACTTGAACTATGACTCAATTTTGACCCAAGGCACTTAAAGAGTTGGGTCTAAAAATTGCTAGTGAAGCGTGAGTCGTGATCACTAACAATGTCTTTGGGCAGGCGCTAATATTTTACGACATGAGAGAAGAAGAGTCGAGTTGTATCTTCTGCTGATATATATTGTGGGGCTGCAATAAAGGTATCATATTTGGAAAACCGATCCACCACAACCAAGATAGTTGTGAGATCCCCGACCTTGGGTAATCCGATGATGAAATCCAGGGAAACGCTTTCCCAAGGTCTCTTTGGGACAGCTAGTGGTTCCAAGACTCCCGCTTGTGTCAAGCGATCCGACTTGTCCTTCACACACTGAGCGACATCATCAGCCATTTGAGGCCAATAATAGGCATGATGAAGTAACGCCATGGTGCGTTCTTCACCGGGATGGCTTGCCCACAGAGTATCATGACATTCCGCTAGAAGAGTCCTCCGCAGATCTCCTCCTTTCGGAACATAAAGTCGGTTCCCTTTGACTTTCAGAAAACAATCTTCCATGTAGACTGGCGAGTCTTGCCCTGTCCTACCAAATCAACCAAATACTGAGCAGCAGGATCCTTGGTGAGTAGATGGTGTATCTGGTCCTTGATGGAGGTGGCTACTTCGCTCCCCTTAAGGTGGCGAGTAGGCACACCAATGCTAGATCAGCTCTCCGACTGAGTGCATCAGCAACATGATTGGTCTTTCCACTGCGGTACTCCAGGTTGAAGTGGAATTCAGCTAGGAGTTCCTGCCACCTGGCCTGTCGACCATTCAGCTTCGGTTGGGTCATGAAATGGCTGACAGTTGTGTTGTCTGTCTTGACCACGAACGGGGTCCCTAGCAGATAATGCCTCCAAAGGTGCAAGTAGTGGACGACAGCCAATAATTCTTTCTCATGGGCGCCATAGCGCCGCTCTGCATCCTTCAGCTTCCGACTCTCGTACGCTACAGGGTGCCCTTCTTGTAACAAGACTCCGCCGAGGGCATAGTTAGATGCATCCGTTTGTACCTCGAATGGCTTGGCCAAATCAGGGAGGGCCAAGACGGGGCTACTAGACATAGCCGTTTTTAATGCGTTGAAGGCCTCCGCTCTCCTCGGTCCCCAATCCCAGGGTGTGACCTTCTTGAGGAGTTCTGTCAATGGCAGTGTGATAAGGGAGTAGTTCTTCATAAACCGCCGGTAGAAGTTTCATAAACCAAGGAACGCCCTCAAGGCGTGGACATCCTTAGGCGGAGGCCAATCTGTGATGGCCTGAATCTTCTGTTGGTCCATCTTGATGCGCCCTTCCTCGATGACATGTCCGAGGAAGTCAATTTGCTTCTGAGCAAAGGATCACTTGTCTAGCTTAGCATAGAGTTCATGCTCCCGCAAACGATCTAGGACCTTCCGCAAGTGCACAAGGTGTTCTTCCAATGTTTGGCTATATACCACAATGTCATCCAAGTAGACCACCTCGAATTCGTCAATGTACTCCCGGAAGACTTGGTTCATCAGAGTGCAAAATGTAGCGGGGGCGTTAGTCAAGTCGAACGGCATGACCAGGAAGTCGTACGACCCATGCCTTGTCACGCAGGTCGTCTTGTGTTCATCACCCTCTGCGATACGAACTTGCCAGTAACCTATCTTGAGGTCTATCTTGGTGAACATCGTCGCACCGCCCAGTCTATCGAACAAGTCTGCCATTAGAGCGATAGGGTACTTTTTCTTCATGGTGATTTTGTTTAGAGCTCGATAATCCACATAGAGTCGCAGGCTGCCATCATGTTTCTTTTGGAATAGAACAGGGGACCCATATGGGGACTTGGAGGGTACGATGATCCCTGTATCTAGCATTTTAGTGAATTATCTCCGAAGCTCGGTGAGTTCGGGTTGTGACATTCTGTAAGGCGCTCGGGCAGGTGGCTTCACACCCGGCACCAACTCAATTTCATGGTCCACAGTGCGCCTAGGCGGGAGCCTCTTTGGCATGTCTTGTGGCATGACATCTTCAAACTCCAGTAGTAACTCCTTCACGGGTTCAGGAATGGGACTCGATGAGCATTCTATATCTTCAATGCAGAGGATTGCCAAGAACGTAGGTTCTTTCCTTTTGACTCCCTTCTTCAACTGCAAGGCCGAGATGTTCTCAACTGCCATCTTCATGGGCATGCACGAGATAATGCAGGGCTTGGCCCTATTGGTTCCCATCATCAGTAGCATGTCTGCAAATGGTACAGGCATGGTGTTGGTTTGCCTTAGGAATTCCAGCCCAACTATCAGCTCAAAGTCATCTATGATCNGCTTCACCGGTACCTCTTTAGCTATTCCACCCACTGGCTGGGGAGGTGAGTTGATAGCCTTGACACTACCTTTACCTTTCCCTACAACTAGACCAAGGCGCTCCACCTGAGTCGAGGCTAAGTAGTTGCGGGTAGCACCTGTGTCTATCATAGCCCGAATGGGCTTGCCATTCACCTTCATCTCAATGAACATTAAGGTCCTCTCTTGTTTAAGAGGAGTCTCCTCATTCGCCTTCTTTTTTACTTTCTTGGTGACTGGACATGGGTCCTTCTTCTTACGGATACCAGCACTAGTCTCCGGTAATGCCTCAGAAATGGAGCCAACAATTGCATTGAAGGCACCTACTGGTTCAGTCTAGTCCGCATCGTCTGAGTCGTCATCAGTCCCATCATCAATAGCCTGATGGGCGTTCATCTATGCATGTGGGCACTCATTGTTCCAATGTGGTCCGCCGCAATGACGGCATCCTGAAGGAGGTTTTCTCCCCCAGTCATTGTTGTTTGACGCAGCACTGTTGCTGCCTGAGGAAGGAGCCTTAGATTTGGTTGAGCTCCGATCTCCCCCACTTCTGCTAGGGCCACCATTGCTAGGCTGGCCCTCTTTGAATCCCGCTCGGGCAGGTGGCTGAGGCCTGTGCTTCCGAGCTTCCATTTGATAGTCCCCAAGGCATTCAGCTGCTTGGATCGCCTTGGATAGGGTATCAACCCTTTGTCTTTGTAGCTCCACACGAGCATAAGGTTTCAACCCTTCTAGGAAGGTGAAGAGCTTGTCTTTGTCCCTCATGTCGCGTATGCTTAGCATGAGCGCGGAGAATTCTCGCACGTAGTCCCATACTGATTTGGTTTGGCGGAGCTCCCGTAGCTTTCTCCTTGCATTGTATTCAACATTTTCGGGGAAGAACTGTAGGCGTATGGCTGCCTTCAGTTTTTCCCATGTCTCGAGAGCATCTTCACCGGCCCTGATGGCTTCGTACTTCACCCGCCACCAGAGTTTAGTATCACCCTGAAGATACATGGCAGCAGTTGCTACCTTCTTAGCTTCCTCCAGGCCCCCAACAGCATCGAAATACTGTTCGACGTCAAAGATGAAGTTCTCCATTTCCTTGGAATTCCTAGCCCCACTGTATGGCTTTGGCTCAGGAATTTTTAGTTTTTGTATCGCGGAAGCGGGGTTCACAGCGCCCCCCGATTTGGTTTCTACCTCCTCGAAGTAGGCCCTGTAAAGCAGCATTGAAACCATTGAGCTGGTCTGTCAATTTGTCAATAGTTTGTTGCATGGCAGTCACCCTGTCTGCCTCTTGTGCCCTGTAGGCTAAATCCTCGGTGCGCTCCTGTTGGAGTCCCTCAAATTTACCAAAAATTTCGGCTGCCTTTGTGGCTGCCGTCTGCCGGTCTCCCTCGGAGTCGCGACTGATGTTTTCTATGTCAACTTTGGCCTGGAGCACTCTGCGGTCCAGATCGTCCAACCTTTGCACTAGGCTGGTTCTTAGTTCAGGCACCGTATTCACGATGGGCCGTAATACGTCAATTGTCCCTTCGAGGGCCGCAATGCGGTCCCCATGATTCCCCATGTTCAGAAATGGTGGTAATGTCAATGCGTTCCCTCGTCCGATGTCGAGCCTAGGCTCTGATACCAACTGTTATGCGGCGCCTTCCTGAGATTCCTTGGAAGGGCGACGTAAGGCTAAGCAACTAATATCTGTGCAGTTACTGTCCGCCATATGAGGTCCCCTCCGTACGCTAGACTAGATTGTCAGTGCCGTACGGGAAAACCAATGTCAAGAGCAATTGAGAGAACAGAAATGAGAATTGAGAATGAAAGAAAGCTTGATTGCATTAATGAAAGCTATTACAGAAAAGCAACGCGGTGTCGAGGGGGAGAGACACCAGTACAGAGAATTGATTGCTTGCTAGAAATTTTGATTGCTTGATCCCCCTTAATAATGCTTAAAAAAAATAATCCAAAGCTACAAGACTAGACTTGACTAAGCTAGATAAACATAATGGAAGTACATGAAATAAAACTACTCTATATTTACAATAAAAATGACTTAGTTTTTTATAAGGCAGCAGCAGGTCCGTTGCCAGCAGCAGTGTCTTTGGAATCACGGTCTGAACGCGCGGCGTTGTCTGCGCGCGCGGTGCTGTTGGCATCTGCCTGCGGCTTGGCGTTGGCGAGGGATATCGGTGGGGCGACAGAGGCACCTACGCGCTTGTCACTTAGCGCGGCCAAGACCACGGGGCCGTCCGTGGCACTAGGCATTGGGAGGTTTGCTAGGACGCCAGGGGGCGCGCCCAAGGGGTCATGGGGCATGGCTGGAAAGCCGCCCATGACATTAGACATGCGTGAATATCACTTTACAGGAATTAATAACATAGACATCCTTAACTGCTAAGAGTAGAACCACTTATGGAATATCATTATGTTTACATATCGTTACTTGGATCATGACAAAAGAAAGAAGGATTAGCCTTAACATACCTGAGTCGATTCTCTTGACAATCCCTCTAACACACGTCTTTGCGAAAAACACGTAATGGCGGATCGAAGTAGGAAAAAATTCATATGATATTCTTGAGAAAGATTGCATCGTACTCCCTTAAAATCAAAATTTTCACGGTGCTAAGTAGTCTTGTATGAATTTTGTTCAAGAAAATCATGTTGCTAACTAGATTAGATACAAGCAGTTCTCAAGCAAATCATGTTGCTATGTAGACTAAGCATCATTCTTTATGATTTTGAGAAGTCTTTTACCTTTGAGCGCGGGCCCTACTTATGTGGTGACTTAGCCGCCAAAAATCTTCTAAATGTGACACCTTTCACATGAATTAAGAGTCACTTATTAGGCATTAGTTTGCTGCCACGCTGGGAATGGTGTCCCCTTTAAACATTATCCAAACTTCAATTACAAGTTAATCTCCCACATAAAAAATTATAATTAACCAATTATTCACATAATTAAAAATTATCTCAAATTACTTAAAATACTATTTACTTTTAACACACTTTATACACCTTACTATCATGGTCATGTGGTATATTACTAGTCCATAAATACGGGGTATTATAGCCTGAATCGTATTTTATATCCAAATGTCAAACTTCGACCAACCTCATTTTCTTCAACTTGTTTACCCTCTCACCTTCACGACTTTACTTATCACTTGTTATAAACATCATATGCAATTATAACCTCAAAAATAGTCTTGTCCTCATCCTAATATACTACTATTAAAGTATTAAAATATTAATAAATCATGGTACCATATAAAATCAATAGATACACTATTATTTTATTAAAATATTCATGTAAAAATACATATATTTTCTCAACTTTCAATTTTTCTAATCTCATATAAAGAGTACAAATTTTCGTATGCTTAATCCTTAAAATGGTAAAAAGATAACCTTCTTTTCTTATGAAAAAATAATTTCAATCTTTACAATAAAGAAAATCTCATAAACTTTCCCATATTATGTGTATAATTTAAAGCATATTTGAAAGTAGTAATATTAATAACTATATAAAATCATATTTTTTCAAACTTTTTTTTTACAAAAACTAAAAATACCATATCAAATGTATATAACGGTATCAAGGCTGTTAAACTTACAGGGTCTTACAATAACATAGTCACAAATCCTCTATAATCTCATAAATGGTCTTAATCCCTTCAAGCTCATATGTATTACTACGATTCATCCTACTATTGAAGTACGGGATATATTAATAATCAAGGGAAAGGCCTTTTAGTTGATTGATCAAAACTAATTGCTTCCTTTCATGCTTTGTAATTCATGTCTCTCTATGTGTGTTTGTGCAAGTGCGCATTGTTGTATATATTTCTAGATAGCATCTAAATATGACCGAGAGATTGTGATCCAATATTAAAAATCTACCAGTTAAGAGAAAAGGCCTCTAGCAGTGGGTATATAGTTGGACAAATTCAATGACATATAAGCAAGTTAATTCGAAGAAACAATATGAGCACATAAATAAGGAGAACCTAAAAAAGATTTTCTATGTTGCTTTATTTACGATGAAGTTCTTTTTATTTTTTCTGTATAGTAGCTTATTTTCGTGTAGAAGTCTCCCTTAGGCTTTTTGTTTGTGCTCCCTTAGTTCTTTAAACTATTGTTGGTGACTGCATTAATATTTATGTAGAGACTTAAAATTGCCTATTCATTTGGATATTTCTGCTCTTATTTTTGCTTACTGAATGAATACTTGCAGTCAACACCATCCTTTATATGCAAGTAAGTGTCCTTTACTTACTAATAAATATGTTGCTTTTCCTCATTATTAATTATATGTGTGCTTGTCCAGTTAACAAATCATTTATATTTCAATAAAAATTTTAACAAGACCATAATATTTTCTTCTAAAAATAGGTGATGTCAACCCAATTGACATAGACTTGACTGTCAATATCTTCACATAAAAGTATAAAATATTAACAATCAGTTTAGGATAAACTAAAGATTAAACTTCTTGCCCTGTTTTGGATTTAGTATTATAGGCACTTGATGAGCATTTTGAGCAATTAGGAAAAAATTTGTTGTACTTTAGCAAGAAACATTATTTGGTAATTTGAAGAATACACCTTTTGCTTTTATTCATTACAATTTTGTATCTTGAGCACATGAAAATATTTGATATCTTCATAGCCCATATTTTACATGTTGTTCTTCTTTGTTGTTTCATTTTTATTCAGAAAGTTCAACGCAATTTAGTACGTTATTATTCAAAAAGTTACTATTATCGATTGGAGTTTTTGTATTTCAGCTTTAAGCATGAGTATTGTAATATATAGTAGCTTACTAACACCTTGTTTGCATGGCTGTTACCCATTGTGTTGTATCGTATTTGTTACTTTAAATATGATGTTTGTTTTAATTGTTACTTAAATTTTATTGTATTATATTGTTAAATACATCGTTATATAACAATGAAATGTGCCACTTTATGTAATGACCGATTTGGTGTGGTCGCGTCGTTACCTTATCTTTTTATCTCAATCTCACCCTTCATTATTATTAAATAATTTTATTTTATCATTTACGCTACCTTTTAATATAATATTTTACCCAGTATCATAATTTTTCTTTATAATAAAGTTTATTCTTCATATTGCCGGTGTGTGATATCATGAAACAATGGCAAACATCACAATCTATCCAAATATGGTATTTATCAAACGATACAGTACGAAACAATCCAGTACGATACGATATATTATGAAACGATACGTAACAACCACCCAAACAAGTTGTAAAGCAAGAAGCTTCTGCACAAAAAAAAAAATGAATTAAAGCAAGGAATTTCTTCAAGAAAAAAAAAGAACAAATGAAAAAATATATACCTCATTAAAGCAAGGAATTTCTTCAAGTTTTTAGTGACAACAAATTGCAGCCGCTGTTCTTATTAGGAAGAGTATACTCGAGCAAATTGGAGGAAGAATCGTTTGATTGGATACAAACATCTATACACTAACATCATTTATCATTTTCAGGAACTTGCAAAGTTTGTTAAAATTCAAAGATTATTTGAACAATATTTATGCTTTAAAAAAAGCAAGTAAATTCTCCTGGATAAGGATTATACGCGCAACGCGCGTATCCAAAACTGGCACAATTTTACTTAATGAAGTGTTAAAAAATTTGCACTGAACAAAATAATTCTTTAATAATTTTTTAAATATTTAGGACCTTAAATGTTTCTTAAATATTTAGGACGTAAAAATTAATTAAATTTATGTATTAAACTTTTCCCTATTCTGATTATGTACTATACCTTATTTGTAAAAGAAAATCATGTTTTTAGATTTAGAAGCTTAAAATCATATATTACACATTCATATTAGGACTTCTAAGGCACGTTGGTCATATGCCTTAATTATTATAGTTTTAAAACTTTCAAAACGGGTAGGTACAAAATATATTTTCACATTTCAATCAAATTGTTATAAAATAATAAAAGAAGAAGAAGAGTAGTGCAGAGAAAAGTAGAGGGAGAGAATTCTTATTGATTTGGGATGATTTACAATCGAATAGAACCCTCTATTTATAGGGAGAGGGTGACTTAGCCACCAAGTAATAAACCCTAGAATCTCTCTAAATATAGACATTCACTATAAATAAAATTCTATTTATAGTACTCCCCCTTGAATGTCTATTCAACAGATAATGTGCCTCGTTAAAATCTTAACTAAAATAAAACCCAGTGGGAAAAAAGTTCTAGAGAAGGAAAAAGAGTACACATATCTAACAGTACGCCTTTTGGTTGCCTCGTTAAAAACCTTGCAAAGAAATCCCAGTGGGACAAAACCTTGTAAGGGAAAAAGAGTACAACGCGTATTAACTCCCTTCATGAGAGCATCACTTCACATCCTTAAGCATTTGCATTCCAATCTTGTGCACCATCTTCAAAAGATCTTTGGTAGACATTTGATAAACAAAAATCGGCCATATTAACTTGAATGAATATATTGCACCTTGAAATCATCATTCTTGATAGAGATGAATTGTCTTCATATATCTTGTTGGAATCGTCAGTTCAATATCTTCACATAGAGGTGAAAACTCTTGCTATTATCATACCTATAGTTATAGCAAGATACATTTGTGCACAAATTGCACTGAGGAAGTGGTACTTCAAGATCAAGAATTGTATATGCTTCAAGCAACTTAAATCCTTCATGGATTGCCATATAAGTTAAGTCATATAATAGACTTTAGATGCATATCAAGTTTTCATGTCATGCTAGACAAATAAGATATCGAAAACTGATTGCACATACCATTGACTTTATACTTTCAAGTGTTTGAACTGCATGTTCAAAACTACATGTCATTCATATGAAACCAATTCTATTTGAATTGTGTCTCTTTCATTTGGCCAATATTTTTGTGTCTGTAAGCGACAGACTTAAGATCCTCATCTATACTTAGCGCTATCATAGATGTCGTCGACAAACATTTTATATCAGTTTCAATATATTTTCATAATGACATAACATAGAGATCTCTTCATTCATATTTTCAGGTACCTGAATCTCTCATGAGATTTTATGAAGTGTTATGTCATGTGATCTTCTAAATCACCTGCCTCCTAATTTATGATCATTTGCTCATCTTCTTTATCAAGAAGTTTATCTGAAACTGATTGTCTATATACTTTAAGCTTACCATAGACTTTGTCCTTCTAGGACTTAATATGAGCATTTGCAATGAGAATATGGTTACTTTCTTTGGGTTAGCAAATGCGTCTGGCATGCTTTGCAATATATTGCAAATGAATTATCCTTTTATGAACTTCAAGTTCATATTATCTTATTCGAGGATCTAGATGTACAAATGATAATTCATTCCACGTAACTTTTTCTCAACTGTTTATCATGTCTCCCCCTCATGTTAGAAAAACTAACTTGTTTTCCTCAACTTTGATAACTCATCTTTGTGCGTTATGGTGTTAATCAAAATATACACCGCAGATAAATAATAATAAGATGGAATTATTTGTTCCTGACCCTGAACCATTTGTGAGGGGAGAATGTAATATACTTTCGTATATAACATATATCAAACTGATATAGATAACTTTGTTCTCATAAGCAATAATTTAGCTATTAAGTGGAGGCACTCAACAAATTATTTTGCTAAACCAGCTGTGATGTAAACCAACTTATCAAGATGAACTTCTTGAATAGAAAATCTGAAAATTATGCTCGAAATTAAATTATTGAGCAAGTTACCTCGCAAAATACCATGTTGCGGGTTATTAATAATCGCACATGTAACCATCTCATAGATGCATCTTATGTGGTATACATGGC